>NW_024962300.1:0-3123 GCF_019238085.1 Lagopus leucura
CCTCAGCTCCAGCCCAGCCTCACCTGCGCTCGCTGTCCCTTGGGGTCCCGGCAGCCTGCAAAGACCCACTCAGGTGGGTTTGGCAATGCCAGCAGGTGCTGGACAAAGCCCAGGCCGATTCCCCGGTTGGCCCCAGTCACCAGAGCGGAGCGGACACGCAGCTCTCCCATGTTGCTTCTCCTGCTTCTGCTCAGCGCACGTTGTTTGCTCAGTGCCCAAATGCTTCTTATAGCTTGCTGGACTTATAGCGTACTCACACAGAGTTTGCGCAAACCCTCAGTTCTGGGTACAATCCAACCTGCTCAGAACTTTCAAGGAAAATGCTCTTGGCTGGGATCCAGCCTTGCTAAAGGGTCAAAGTCTGTTTTTTAAGGACAATTTGGCTGTCTGGTGATTCCTGACCTCCTAAATCAGAAGCCAGCAGCAGCCCTGGCCAGGAGAAGCTTTGCTGTGTGCGGACAGTGGAAGCAGCAAGTGGGAAGGAGACACGATGCCCCATGGGTCTGCAGGACTTCCACTGAGCTGCTGCTCCTGCATCTCAAGCCAGATGGGTGTAGCAGATCGTAGCCATGCATCAACCAGTCTGAGGTGATCTCTTCCCCTTTCCCTGTCTGTCGCAGTCAGATTGTTGCTCAGATGGCCACAAGTTGGTGTTCTCTGCTCTCCTTTCTTCCAAGCAAATGCCCCATGTGCAGTGTTTCCATTGGCAGAGTTGTTCTTTGGAGCACTGAATCCAAAGGCAGGGGCACAGGCTGACGGGCTGATGAGCAGTGCTGTAGTCACTGAACAGTGCAGGTATATTGGCTTCTCCCATTGCGTTGTCTTGGCGGTAGAGTCCAGCAGAGCATCTTCCCCCCATCCAGGCTGCCAGAACTGCTCCAAAGCCCTGCTGTGCCCAGCCGTACATCCTGCTGACCCCTCTGCATGCCTGGCCAGTCTTAAGATCACTATGGAGCCACCAGAGCAGGTAGTCCTGCCTGCCTCACTCCTCTCCCACCCACCGTCTGCCAGTGCCCACATTTGGGCACTGACCTGAGGCCTGATGGCCCAGCTCCATGAAAAACTGTCTTCTGCTCCATGCCTGCTGTCACCAGGCTCTCCCCATGCACTGCCTTGGGCTATCACAGTACTTCTTCATCCAGAACAGGACAGATCAGTGTGTTTTGTCATATCAACATGCTCCTCATCTAGATGTGGATCCCACTGCTGATAAATACGTCACTGGTGGCCATCAGTTTGTTGCCAGGACTGTTAGAAAGAATTTTACACAAAACATTTTAAAGCTTCTGCTGTCATGGCTTTGAAACAACATTTCCATGCACACGCCTGTGAGAGAGCTGAATTTGGCACACACCCTACCACCACATCTCAGCAGGAGACACAGCCCAGCTCAGATGTCAGAACTGCACACAAATCTGCCTCCTGTCCGGCACAGAAATGGCATGCAATGTTTGCCATCAGGCCATACCCAATGGTTCTGCCTCTGGGCCTGGGGGGAAAATTTCCCTGCTAACTTATTTGTTAAGTTCTGCTGCTGCTCTTCACCAGACTCTGCAGGTACAATATCATCACGTTAAGCACTCCCATTTCATGCACTTATGAAGACGTTGTGACCTAGGCAACACATTTCCCCTTTCCCTTCTGCTGTCTGTTGCTTTTATTTCATGACACGTCCTCCCTGTGGCCCCACACAACTTTCTGCACCATCGTGCTATGATCTGTTCCTGCTGTGCTAGCCCACCAAGGCCATACTTTCAGCTTCTTGGTGCAACATTGCTCTGTCTCAGCACCGCTTTGAACCTCTGAGCCTTCCAGCTGTCTCTCCCCATGAGTTCTGTCTGAGGCTGGTCTCTCATTGAGTGCTGTTCATTCTCTCTGCTTCAGCACACCTCCCAAACTGCAGGACTGGCTTTCTAGCCCCCATAGTTCTTTTCCTTGGCCTTTTCTCTGTATTTTCACTACCTTTTCACGGCCACAGACCACCACTCTATTAGCTGATACATGCCATTTGTAGAAGACAACGACCCTCCTTGCTGTGCTGGCCATGGAGCCTTGTCAAAAGCGTTGCCCTCCCCAAGTCTCACGCGGGCAATTTCTGCCTAATCATGCTGCATGGATTCAGGACATGACCTCACCTTCCACACTATCAGTGGCTGAAAGCTCGATTCTGTTCACACCCATGCAGTTGTTTGCACAAAAGGCAATTACGAAGTTGTTTGTTAGGCTGAGAAATGGGCATAGCACAGTTATATTTACCATGTTTAATCCACTGTGTAAGCAGCAGTAAAAGTGCTGCCTTTTATCAAGATTCATGACTTTACAATGTCTTCAAGGCTAACCAGGCTCATGTCTTCACCTGTTGATCATTTACTAAAGAACAAAAGGGCAGCAATGAATGAACAGCTTATCAAGGGGTTGCTTGGGGCTTACTCCTGCCACTGCCTGAATGCTGAAGCTGGGCAAGTCCTGTCAGCCTTCTGTGACTCATTTCCTTGTTTGGCTGAAAAGTGCTACTGAGTCCACTGTGCGAAGGGTCTGTGCAGGGATCCAGAGTGAGACTAAGGACATGCCTCTTTCTGAACCTCATGGTGGATTTTCTGGTTCAGACCAGACTTCCTGAGCCAAGAGCTTCTTGTAAGCAAAGCATTTCTGAAGGCCTCAAACTGTCTGATTGCAAAAAGCAGACACGGAAGTTTCGATGGAGACACGCTGGATGCTGATGGGAGCTGACCACAAGGCCAAGCAAGGTCCAAAAAGCAGAGAGCGCTTGCACCCAAGCAAGAATGAGGAAATGGAGGGGGAGCAGCATCAGGTAACTTCTGGCTTCTATGGGAAGGAGCACAGAGGAGGCAGACTTCTTTCAGTGCTGCTGAATTTTAGTATAGCAAAGAGGCACAACCACCTTCTGGTTGAAGCTTGAGTAGATGGCAGGGAGAAGTGCTTGGGCTCCTGGAATACAACATGGAAGATGTGGTTGTGTACCCAAGACAGACCTTAGGACATAGAATCACAGGACATCCTTAGCTGGAAGGAATTCATGTTTAATTAGCTGACAACATTGGAACACTTTGTGGTAGATCTGCAAGACTCCTCCATGCAGGGAGGCCATGGAAAGACACAAGG
>NW_024962300.1:3896-127012 GCF_019238085.1 Lagopus leucura
TCTTTCTTTCCCTTTCTTCCTTCTTCATTTCTTTCTTCCTCTTTTTCCTTTCTCCTTTCTATTCTTTTCTTCCTTTATTCTTCCTTTTCTCTTTTTTCCTTTCCCCATTTCCTTTCTCTTTGCAATCTCACGCAACGCTCACAACATTTAGCTAGCAGAATTCCTGTTCCAAAGCCCAGAACAGGGCAAGCAACACACAGCCTGGAGAGCACCCAACGAGAGCTTTTCTCAGGGCTCTTTTTACTACTCACGATCGATTTGCTGCTCTATTTACTTGAGCCAGCGGTGTTTTAGTTCCGTGTTTGTGTAAAAAAGGAACATAAACCAGCACCACAACGACACCCACCGTGCACACAGGGCCAAAGCGTTGCGTTGGGCCCTAGGAGGGAGGTGCCAGGCTGGGCCCTCCCCGGGCAGCAAGCAAGCAGAGGGCATGGCGGCTCTGCAGGCCCGCAGCGTGCTGCTCACCGGCTCCAACCGCGGCATCGGGCTGGAGTTGGTCAGGCAGCTGCTCGGGGGTCCTCACCCACCCACCCACATCTTTGCGACCTGCCGGGACCCAGAGGGACCGCGGGGGAAGGTCAGCGTGCGGGTGGGGGACGGGGCGGGCGGGCTGCGGGCCGGCAGCCGCGGAGGTGAGGGCGGCGGGATGGTGATGAGGGTATGGGGCTGCCGAGCAGTGCTGCGGGCAGGGCTGGAGGCCACTGGTGTCCGAATGCGGCCGTTGTACCACCCTCGTTAGGCTGTGGAGCAGACACGGGGGAGGGAGCACCTCAGTGCTGTCACTCCTCATTGCCCTTTGGATGTTGGGGTGAGAGGCGGCTGGGCAGCAGGCGGGGGAGGAATGCACGCTGCCATCACAAGCTGCTGAGAAGCGTCTGCCAGCATTGCCTGTGCGCAGGGGTGACGTGGGGACATGCAGCCTGATGGTGACAGCCAGGGTCAGTGTTTACCCTGTGCCGCGGTGGCGGGAGGTGTTGGTGGTAATGGCCTTAAATTGCACCAGAAGAGGTTCGGGTTGGGTACTGGGAGCACTTTCTTCCCTGTAGCATTCTCTGTGGGCCTCTTCGTGAGAGCTTGTAATCAATTTGGGCACACTGAATGCGGTCTTGTTGTCTACAACTCGCTAGAGGTAAGGAAAGCTCAGAGCAGAGGGATCCATTTCAGCTGGGCAGGTGAGATGTAGCGCCCGGAGCATCCAGGACTTGTGACTGTGCTCTTTGCATCCAGATAAGTCTTCCCCAGCCTTCAGAATGGATGACCTGGCAGTGGGCACCCTGGCATTGCTCTTGTCATCACAGCCACCTCCTGCTGACTGTTTCTGTGTTTCTTTTCGCAGGATCTGAGAGATCTGGCATCTAAACACCCAAACCTGATGCTGGTGAAGCTGGGTAGGTGTGCCCTGGCTGTCGGCTGATACCTTCGTGCCACCAACCACGCTGGCCCCATTTCTCCTCCCGACCCTGGCCGCAGGCTCTGCGTTTGACTCCACATCCCAGCATCTGCCTTCAAGTGCTGCTACCACCCGAAGCCCAATTCCTCCAATCCCTGCCTCATCCCACACCTCCCACAGCCGCAGCATCCCACTCCCTGTGGCCACAGGACGGGGAGCTTCTGGAGACCAACCATGGGCTGTCTCTCTGGGGACTGCCCCCCCCAGGAACGCTGCAGCAGCACTTTCCCACCGTGAGGTTGTCTGCAGGGCACCCCGCGCGATGCAGAGATTTTGGTGCCTGCGTGCTGTGGGCCGGTTGCGCAGCACCCTCTGGTGCCTACAAGGGGAACAGACGGCGCAGTTTGAGATGCCCGACTGCTCTCGGGAGCTCAACCCGTACCTTCCCCCCAAGCCCCTCGGGTGGACTCCAGCCCCAGGGATTACGAGGGTGTTCAGCGTTCAGGAACAAATCTAAGCACCCTTCTGCGCTGGGGGAAATGGGACCGAAGCCCATTCTGTGCCTCTTGCAGATGTTGCAGATCCCTCAGCGATTGTCAACGCGGCAAAGGTTGTGGAGGGGAAGCTGAACGGCGCAGGGCTGAACCTGCTGATAAACAATGCTGGCATCTTTACCCCGGTGTCACTGGAGACGGTGGACTCTGAAGAGATGATGCGGGCATACAAGACCAATGCAGTGGGACCGCTGCTGATGGCCCAGGTAACTCTGCCTTCTGTTCCTTTTGGCTGCAGCCGTGCGCCTCTCCGGTCACTGTGAAGGTCCCATAAGGCTTTCTGAAGTTTCCTGAGGCTGTGGGAAGGAGAGGATGGTGCTAGCTGGTGCTCACACCCTCTCTCTTGGCTTCCTGCCCTCGCCGGGCAGCAGCAGTGGGCCAGCTTGGGGCATGGGCACCCACCAGGCTGCTCGTCCCCAGGCGTTCCTGCCCCTCTTGAAGAAGGCTGCCCAGGACAGCAAGGAAAAAAGACTGAGTTGCAACAAGGCAGCCATCATCAACATCTCCACCCTCTTGGGGTCCATCGAGAGAACTCCTGAGTCCTACTTCAAGCCGGTCATCTCCTACCGCTGCAGCAAGGTAAGGAGATGGGGGCTCAGGAGCTGGCTGGGAGTCAGAGCTGGCCCTTGCCAGGCCTGTTCTTAGGGCAGCAGCTGAGCTTATGAAATGGAGGAACGTAAATGTGTTGGTCACCATCTAAGTTCTCAGGGCACCTGCATGCCTGTTCCCTGCCCACCTAGGGGACACTTGCACCGTTCACTGTCTCCTGAAGATCTGGCATTGTTTTTTCTCCCTCACCTTGAGGCACAGATGGGGTTGGAGGTTGGTGCACGGCACATTCTAATGCTTTCTTCCTCCCCCAGGCTGCCCTCAACATGCTCACCAGGTGCCAGTCTCTGACCTATGGTGAGGCTGGGATCCTGTGCGTGGCACTTCACCCCGGCTGGGTGAAAACTGACATGGGCACCCAGGAGGTGGGTGCAGGCTGAGCTTCTGCAGGACGTGGGCCTTTCTGCATGGTGCACTTGGGAAGTGGCATCGGTACATGTCCTGTGCCAGAGCCTTCATCCGAGGCTGGAGGAGGCTGGTTCAGGGGGACAAGGCTTTGGGCCGTCCCATACATGTGCAGTGATGAGACCTCCATCTTGTAGGACTCATCCTGTAAGGGGTTGTTCACACTGCAGGATCCCTGTTTTGGGGGAGGGAGTGGGGTCCCTGTAACCACGGGGCATGGATAAACCTGCACATAGCATCCCACTTGCAGCAGGACCTTCTACGTGGCTCAGCTCTGTGTGCCTGGTTCCTGGAGCTGCCCCCGAACCTGCAGCTGGCTTCTTAGCCCAAGCCACCTCCATCCAAACCATGCAGATACCCTAATGTTCTCCCACATGAGCGATCCATCCCGTCTCCTGTGGCTCTCCCCAGCATGGGGGCAGGGTGCTTTGCTGGGATGGGTGTGAGCCGGGATGTGTGCTGGTGGGGCTCAGCCCTGCTCCTCACCGATGCCCTTTGCAGGCTGACCTGACGGTGGACACGAGTGTGCGGGGGCTGCTGTCAGTGCTGCCCATCCTCTCTGAGAAGCACAGCGGGATGCTGCTCAACTGGGAAGGCAAAGCAATTCCATGGTGAGCCCTTTGAGGGACCACGCAGTGCCAGGGGTACCCTGAGTCCCCAGGATGATCATCACGGTGTGGCATGCAAGTAACCTACCCAGGACTCTGCCACTGGCTGTGCAGGGCAGGCTGTGATCCCTGCATCTGAATGGCTAATAAACACAATGGTCAATTAATGCTTTTCCCTGTGCTCTCACTGAGACTGTTCCTGCCCTGACCCAAAGCTGCTCTCTGTACAAAATAACCTGCCGTTCGAGCAGTGTGTCTGAACAGAAGGCTCGTCCCACTGGGTGACTCAGCAGCCCAAAGCCCTGCTCAGTGTGCCTGCTCTCTGCCATTCTTCTGCCCAATGCCTGGCTCCAGCGGAGTCTCTCTGCTACAAATCTCTTGGTGGACTTTGTGCTGGATGCAGTGTCTGTGTGAGCAGCCTTGGGGCTGAGATGTCCGGCAGTGCCACAGCCCATTTGGTGATCCCAGGCAGCTGGCCATTCCCAGTTTTGAGCTGTAAGTGGGCACAATACCCTTGGGTATGGGAAATCCAATCCCAAAGGGAGCACAGCATGGGAACGGCACTTCTGCATGGAGAGGCTGGGAACAGCAATAACTGGGCTTCTGCAGCAGGCAGGGCTTCTTAATTGGGTTGAGCAGCTCTGGACTGCGTGATTTTGTTCTGGAGGTGGTAGCAGCCCCAGAGGTGGTTTTTCCCAGTTTTAAAAAGTTTTCCACCCGTGCTTGCCCCTTCTGAATGGATCTTCCTCTTGGGGGACTATAGGGCAAAGCAGCCAGATGCTCCTTCAAGATCAGGAGATCAGAACAACCCGACTTGTAGGAGATGAAATCCCACAGCTTTCCCCTGAGCCCCCCACTTCCCAACCAATCTCCCTTGCTCAGGCTCCCTTCTGCAATCTGTCTGAGCACTGGGACAGATGGCCTTGCTGGGACCATGGCTTGGCCCTGCCGTGCCCTAGAGATCTCCAGCAAGCCCTGGCCCCAGCCTGCTCTGCCCCGCAACCCACTGAGTCCCAGCAGTGAGTATTTTCAGCTCTGGGCGCTCCCAAGACAGTGACATTTAGCAGCCTGGACTTTGGAGAGGACAGGAAAAGGGACAGCAGGGAGCACCTGCAGCTGTGTCCCAGCCTGGGCCAGCTTTCCATGACCGTGGATGGGAGAGCTGCCAGAGCTTGTGAGCTTATCCCTCCTTCCTGGGGTTCCCAGGCAGGCTGAGAAGAGAAGCAAGCTGCCCCTACAAAGCTGAGGGGTGCTGGGAGTATTGCTGGGTGGAGATGGGGTCCATCTGTACCGTACTCTCAGGAAGGCTGGATGAGGGGTGAGGTCTCCCCACTCCAGCGCTTTTGCTAAGCGGTGTGGGCTCTTCCTTTGCACAGGTTCCGGGTGTTTGTGCTCATGCAGCTGATTATCTCCACACTTCCTCTCCAGCCCGATGTTTCCTGCCTTGCTCACTCCCTTTCGCTGGCTTTGCCCTTTGTGTCAGCCTTATCTCCCAGCTCTGGGCAGTGTCAGAGCCCTGCGCTCCCCCTGCTCGCCGTGTCAGAGCCGGGTCGCTCCCACTGCCCCTCTGCTCACCAGGGAACAGATTGCTGGCTCTCTTTGATTTCTTCGTTCTTCCAGCATTCTCCTCCTTCCATGCCTGTCCTTTCCTGCTGCTGCTGTCCGTTGGGACACTGCCACAGAGGCTGTGGGAGATGGGTAGGCAGCAGGGAGAGCACTTTCCCCAGGGCTTAGCAGGGGATGCCAACCCCACCTGGCTCTGTGGGAGTGCAGCAAGCTGGAACAGAGCATGGAGGATTTAGGATCCAACTGCATTCAGCAGCTTAAATGGGATCTCCCAGTTTCATCTTTAGCCACAGGACAGGTGCAAACTTGACTGGGCTGAGCATTGCCCATCTTGCAAGATGCACATCTGCAAGATGTTCTGGCCCCAGAGAAATTAAGGAGTTTGCCCTCCAAGGCGGTCACTTCTCAGGGTCTCCCACCTGGTCTGACAAAGGCATGTTGCACTAGGAGCTGCAGTGGGACACCTCCAGGTGTCAGGACAGGGTGAGAAGGACACAGGGAGTCCCGGTAGGATGGGGACCTAGGGGCAGGTTCTGCACCAGGTGGGCCAAGAGCCCCATGGATGTCAACGCTGCTCCAGGAGGAGAGGAGCGAAAGAGGAGAGTGGGGATGGCGTGGGGCTGCTCCACTGTTTGACCTGCTGGCCTCAGCGCTGGGAGGTGGAGCAGCAGCAGGAGGCAGGTCAGAAACCAGCTGGTGAGGACACAGACCGGCAGCACGGCCGGTGTTGGAGCTCCAGAGCATCGCTGGAGCAGAATAAGCAAGAAGTGCGGGGACCTCAGCCGGGACCTGAGTGAGTCTGCATCTCCTTCATCTCCCACATTACCCATGGGACAGAGAGCTGGGGCAGCAGGGTGGTCACATCCATGACACTGCGGTGCCAGTGACTGCTGTCAGCCCTGTCACCAGGGGATCTGCTGCAGAGGAGGGTGCTGGCTGTGGGAGAAACACAGCCGGGCAGGAAGCACACCCTGGCCCAGGCAGCGCTGGGGCCAGCAGATAATGCACCAAGGCTTCCTCCTGCGCACCGCAGCCGTGGGGCTGGGGCGACTGTTTGCTATCTGGCCCCCCAGCCCCACCAGCATCCCCTCCTTTGTGTTATTGTTAGGTCCCCAAGCCCCACTGCTGCCTGCCCTGCTGCTCCCTGCCCTGGCAGCCTGGGCAAGTGGCTCCATGGCTGCTGTGTGCTGGGAGCTCAGTGCTGCCTTTGCCCTCCTGGGGACCAGCATCTTCCCCAGACATTTTGTGTCCCAAGGGCTCCTTCCTGGCCCTTTCCCATAGTGACAGAGGATGCTGGGGTTGTTGTGTTTTGGAGGTTCCACGGTTCCCTCCTTGCTGTCTCTGCTCACTGTAAGCTGGACTGATCCTGCCTGGTGCTTCCTCTCAACCCACCCCACCATGCCCACTGTCCACATCCCTCAGTGCCACATCTTTATGGTCCTCAGACATCTCCAGGGGTGGGGACTCCCCTGTTTCCCTGGGAAGCAGTCTCCCCAGGGTGCTGGGCAGGGTGGGACCCTTTGGTGCCTGCAGGAGAAACTTGGGCAGGTCCCATTGGCTTTATGGGGAACACGCTTGGGCTTGGGCACGTGGCAGGTTAGATCTTCCAACTGGAGGTCTCCCATCCATGCACTGGGAGCCACAGAGATGGTGGAGGAGATCCAGTCACCCAGAGCTGGGGCATGCTGTGCTCAGCCCTGCAGCAGGAGGGGCCATGCTGAAGGGGTCATTCCCGCTGAGCATCCCCTGCCGCATCCTTGGCCCCACCAGCAGCACACTTTGGCAGCTCAGATTGGCTTTCTCTTTGCTGTCCTCCTCCTTGGAGCCAAGGAAGCGGTGCTGGGGAGGAGCTTGGCTCCTCTTGTTTGTTATTACAGGATAAAGTTACTCATTAAAGCAGAGCCAGCGCTGTCGGGGCCGCATGCCATGCAGGAACATCGCTTGTTCCCAGCGGCTCCGACGTGCTGGCTGGTGTTGTGTCCCAGCCCCAGGCACGGTGAGGAGGGCTCAGATGGGGGGACCCAAGAAGGTGCTTGGAGTCTTCTCCTCCTGCTTGGGGAGGTGGAGAGCGAGGGGACAAAGGCTTCTTCCAAACAGGAGGGGGATACATAGGGGTAGGGAGTATCTAGGGAAGATACTAGAGCAAAAGCTGGGGGCAGTGGGAGGGCAGAACATGCCTGCAGGCTCCAACCTCTGTCTCCACAGCTGCCAAACCCAGAGGTGTCCTTTGCTGGGACCTGGCAGGACTGAGCAGTGCCCACAGCACCGCTCTCAGCACTCAGTGGTGACGTCTGTGTGGGTGGAGGGGAAGGAAGCAGAGCTGGGGGGGCTTCCTGGAGAGCTCCTGCACCTTCTGTGTCCCCAGGCCGGGTGCAGGGCAGGGACCCGGGAAACTCCATTGACATGCTGGGTCCCCAAGCCACAAGTCATGCTGTCCCCCTGCTCATGGCACTGGGGAAGCAAAGCCACCAAGGTTAGGGATGTCTCGCACATGCAGGAGCCATTCCACCTTGGTGTGCCAAGGTGAGGTGGCCCACTCTGCCCTGACCCCAGCAGAAGGAGCCGGTGTCCTCCCCACCATCACCCCACCCGATGTCTGTCCCCACTGCATGCTGGGGTCCCTAAGAAACCTCCTTGCTCCACGCCATGCTCTCATGCACATCAAAACCATGCAAAACAGCATTTTTATGTGCCTTGCTGTGGGTGGAGCGCCAGTCCAGCAAGGACAGGAGATGGTTACAGCCGCTTCCTATTGCCCCGCTCACCCCTTCTCATTTCCTTGACCCACGTCCCTGAGCTTTTGTTGTTATTCCATCTGGAGGGCGGCGAATATTTGCTGAAGGGGGGAGCTTTGACCCATCCCTGGGGGCCACCTTGGCCGTGCCCGAGGTCTGCTCGATGCCATGGGTCGAACCCATCAGTGCCAACTCCGTGCTGAGCCACGTGCAGCTCGGCCATGACCTCAGCCTTCCTGCCGTGTGGGACAGGCCCGCAGGGGCTGCAGGAATCCTGTGAATCACAAATACTTTTGGAGTGATTACTCTGGGGCGTGAGATGCTTCCTACGGCGCAGGGTTGACAACACAGACCCGGTGCATTTCCAGCATGTCATCCATACCCTTAATCCAGGCAAGGGTTGGGGATGCTTCTTGCCATCCTCATGGGGCAGAGGAGAGGACTGGCAGAGGGGAGGACAGCTCTGCTGCAGAGCCGTGCCCTGGGTGCCAGCTTGCAGTCTGGCTGAGCTGGCCAGGTTTCCAGCAGAGCTTAGAGCTGTGAGTCAACCTCCGTCCTCTGTTAACTCCTTCCCTCGTCCTTCTCCTCTGATTTGTAACTGGGGGACCCAGGAAAGCTGCAGCAGTGCTGAAGGGCACAGAAGGTGAAATCGTGGCCGTGAGGTTTTGGGGGCCAGAGGCTCCGTCCTGCACTGCTCCAGCACAGAGCAGGAATGCCGAGCATGCAGTGCTGCAGGGTGTACATGGAGGGAGGCATGGAGCCAAGCCCTGGCCTCGTGCCCTCTGCTGAGAGGGGAGATGACGTGGCTCAAGACCTGACATCCAGGGTGTCCAGAGAAGGGAATGGAGCTGTGAGGGGTCTGAGCACAGCGCTGTGGGAGCAGCGGAGGGAATGGGGTGGGTTCGTTTGGAGAAGAGGAGCTCAGCGGAGAGCTCATGGCTCTGCAGCCCATGACAGGAGGCTGTGGGGAGGGAGGTTGGCCTCTGCACCCAGGAACAGCGATAGGGCGAGAGTGATGGCTTTCAGTTGCCCCAGAGAAGGCTCAGGTTGGGTACCGCAAATAATTTCTTCTCCAGAAGAGCAGCGAGGCAGTGGCACAGCTGCCCAGGGAAGTGAGGGAGTCACCATCCCCGGAGTTGTTCAAGAGCCGTGGAGATGTGGCACCAAGGGATGTGATCAGCAGGCATGGTGGGGTTGGACTTGGGAATCTCCTGCACTGGGGTGAGCTGTGCTGTTTGTTGGCCAGCCTTGGGCCAATTGCTGCTCCACAACCTAGGGACATGGAGACAGATGGTTGCACCCACACAGACCATCCATCCATGCATCCATCCATGCATCCACCCATGCATCCATCCATGCATCCATCCATCCATCCATCCAGCCAGCCAGCCAGCCAGCCAGCCAGCCAGCCAGCCAGCCATCCCACTGGCCATCCACACATTCACTGACCATCCATCCATCCATCCCACCATCGAGTGTCCATGATTAACACACTGAGCAGGTCAGCAGAAGACAATTCCTGCCTTCTCCCAAGTAGCCTCGCTCCACTGAGCACCTGGCTGCCATGTGAGAGCTTTCAGAGGTGGGCAGGGTGGTGACACACAAAGTGTGGGTGGAATGCAGCCCCTACATGACCCATTAAGGATGCTGTCACACCTGTGATCTGATGACAGCATCTGGCATGGTGGCCATCCAAGTAGGATGGAGGCCACAGCTTTCCCTGGGCTAATTGATTGCCGTGCTTCTGTCCAGTTCTCTCCATGTCTGCCCATTGGTTTGCCTTCTCCCTGCTACCCGAGGGACCTGCTGTCCTCTCCGCCACGTTCACTCCACCACTGCTTCCAGATAACAGGGCCAGTCATAGTACTGGGACACCTGGCTCCTCGCAGGGTGTCCTTGGTGCAGCAGTTTCTTTGTCACTGATATTGCCCTGCTCTGCTTAGCTGCAAGGTGTGGCAATCAACTAATTAGGGTTTTTTGCATCGCTGGAGCTCTGTGCCGTCTTGTCCTTGCAGCAGGGTGTCTCTCCGGGACCAGAAAGCCATCAGACCCACTTAAAACTGGGTCAGTTCAGTGTGATCTAGGACAGGGAAGAGAGCGATGGGATTTGGGTGAAAAAGTTAGGGTTAGGGTTGGGGTTTAGGGTTATGATTATTTAGGGTTGGTTAGGGTTAATGTTAGGGTTGGTTGGGGTCAGGGTCTCCCACTTGCTGTTCCTGACATTGGGCACGGGCAATCTCCTCCCTCAGAGCTCCACACAGGGGACAGCATAGAGGGCACGGGGTGTCACCCACTGCGACGGCCACAGTGCTGGCTGCTGGGGTCTCTTTGGGTCTCCACCACCGACCAGCCTCAGCCAGGTCCCTTCGCCTCCCCTCTCGCCCAGCACCGGGTCGGGGCCGGGTGGTGACCTGGCCATGGCGGGGGCCCCGTCCAACGCTTCGTCCTGCCGGGGACAGCCCGCTGGGGGCCCGCGGGGACGCTCGCCCTCCCCCTGGGGCCGGCAGAGGCGATAGCGGTGGCGACGGCGGTGGCGATGGCGGTGCTCATCGGTGGCGGCGGCGGTGATGGCGGTGGCGGCGGCGGCTCCCGAGGGAGGGCCGGAGGGGAGGTGCTCGCTGGATCCGCCATTGGCGCCGGCCTTGCCGTGGTTTCCTGCCGAAATCACATGGCTCTCGCGTTTCCATGGAGAGTGGCCGGGGTGGGCGCTGCCAAGCGCCTCTGAGCCGTCCCTGCCTGCTCCCCGTCCATGGGAGAGGAACAAAGGCGATGCGCCCAGCCAGGCCGGCTCCCATCGCACGCCTCTCCTGGGACATGTGAGTGCCGCCGTCCTCGGGCGCTGTCACCGCGGCGGGGGGCTCTGCTGGGGTCACCTTTTGGGGTGCGGTTGGGGGCGACGTCGGGTCTCTGCATCCGGACGGGAGAGTGGAGCGAGGGCGGCTGGGGGACCCCGCTGCCACCTCGGGGAAGCGGTGACCCCGGTGACAACGGAGCTGAGGCGCAGGGGCTGAGATCCCGTCCTGCCCCCGTGGGGACGGGGGGTGACGGCCATGTCTGGGGGCTGCCGCCTCTTCCTCCTCCTCCTCCTCCTCGCTGCGGAGGGAGGAATGCTCGGAGGAATTAATGAGACAGATCTGGCTTTGTTGCCGGCCCCATCCTCCTATCTGTCGGCCCTGCCAAGAAATCCTTTGGGAAGCGGAGGGCCGTTAACCCCTTCCCCGCTGCGCCGTGGGGCTTTGCTGCGCCCCGGCCCTGATCTGCATCCATTTATGGCACCTCCGAGAGGAGCGGGCGGCTTCACCCCTTATCCTGGCCCTGGTGACCGGAGCAGGGCTTTGCTGCGTCCCCCCGTGGGGCCGGGAGCTGGGGATGGTGGGGCCGGAGGGTGACGTGTGGCTCTGGGCTCCTTTTGGGGTGTCCAGAGGGGGCTGGGAGCCCCCCAGAGACCCTCAAGTAGGACGGAGGCTGTGACCCCCCAGCTTTGGGTTTGGTGCCGGTGTTTGGGGCTGCGTCACCGCTGTGGGGCTGCGGGGCCTCTGCTTTGCGGGGCTGTAGGGCCGCTCCCACCGCCCGGCCCCAGGCCCTGCGCTTAGGGCTATTTATAGGGCCGCTGCTTATATCTGTGCTATTTCTGCCCTGCGTGGGGATGGCGCAAGGAAGTGACGAGAGGGCTTCAGCCCAACCCAACGGGAACGACTTTGTCACCCCGCACTGTCACCTCCCTCCCTGTGCACGCTTATTTGGGTGCCCTGGGCTCCTGCCCCAGCCCCTTGCGTGGGGCTGCGTGGGGAGGAGGGCCTGCAATAGCTCACCTTTGTGTCACTGGTGCCGCTGTCACTGGAGGGGACGTGGAGATGGTGGCCTCGGAGGTGGCCTCTATGGCACATCATAGCGGTGCTGGGGATGGCAGCGCAGGGACACCGCTCAGTGCCTCTGGGATATGGGATCTCCAGGACATTTGTCCTGCCTCCAGCTTCTGCCAGTCTGTCCCCACTGGGATGCCCTGGTTGGGCTGCGGAAGGCTCAGACCCAGCAGAGAAGCAGATGATGGGACATCACACAGATGGGATGGGGGACACCACACAGGTGGGACATCACCTGGATGGGATGCCGTACCCGCATCCCTCACAGCCTTTTGGCGGCCTCCCATTGCGCAGTGCCCTCGCTGCCCACCACCAGGCAGCCCTCGTTAAGCTTTAATGAGGACAAATGAGCTGGCATGGGCCACGGCTGCAGGCGCGCTGCCTGGGCGTGTGCCGGGCACCAGCTTGGGGCGGCAGCCAGCGGGATGTCAGCATCGCAGTGCCAGCACTGGGAGCTCAGCAGTTGCATTGGGATGAAGGAGAAGGGCGATGTCACCGTGCTGGGCAGCTGGCTCTGCTCCCTGCTGGTGTCACCGGGGTGGGGGGGTGACACGGCACTCCTGCTGCCAGCTCCCTGCTGCCGTGGTGCAGTGAGCAGCAGGATGTTGTCCCCAGGTTGGTGATGG
Source organism: Lagopus leucura (assembly GCF_019238085.1). Taxonomy (NCBI): domain Eukaryota; kingdom Metazoa; phylum Chordata; class Aves; order Galliformes; family Phasianidae; genus Lagopus; species Lagopus leucura. The sequence continues at coordinate 16,256 of NW_024962300.1, forward strand.
GGGAATGCTGCCCAGTGCCACCTCCTTGCGGCACAGCGGGGTGGCAGGGTGCGCCAGTGACATCTTGGGGTTGTAACACCCCTCCAAGGCTCTGCCCTGATGCTTTTCTTCCTGAACCTTGCCTGACCTCCCTCTAAAAGCAGCAGCAAACAGGAAGGGAGCCGGGAGGGAGGCGTCTCTTCCTGCGGCACTGACGGCAGCCCTTCCCAGCTGGGATGGGGCTGTGCTGCTCCAGCCTCCTCCTTGGGAGCCATGGCTATGGTCAGACAAAGGGCAGGACCCGAAGTTCACATCTGTGCTCCAGATGGGCCACGGGGTCCCATGGCTCTGCAGGGACTGGGACATGGGTTCACGCTGCCCTTATTGCTCTGCAAAGGGCTTTTCCCTGTCCTTGTACCTCTTCCAGCCCCTCAGGACGTGGAAACACGTGGGCTACCCTCACGCCCCGCTGGTTTTAATGCCGAATTCCTATGGGGCATGAGGAACACCGTGCTGTTCCAGGTACCACTGCTGTGCCCTTGGGTTCCCATGTGGGAATGGCACCCAGCAGCCTTCCAGCGCCCTACACAGAGCCACAGCTGAAGGCGGCTTCTTCACAGCACAGGCTAGGAAACTCAGGGCTAGCAAATCCTCTGCCAGTGGGGTTCAAAACTAAGCTAAATTAAAATAAAGCCGCCCAGAAGAGAGCAGCAGCGACGTGAGCTCTGGTCGGTTGTGCCATGCTTATCATAGGGGCCCCTTCCCTGTGCAGGGGACGGAGAGATGGACAGACGGACGGACGTCCTCCCTTCCCCGGCCCTTGAGGCACGCAGTGGGGCAGTGCCGTCAGCCCGTGGGCAGGGGAAGCGTGGGAGGGGACAGCCAGCACCAAGCCCTCAGTCCCGGCAGTCCTGCAGCATGAGAGCCTGCTGGGCCCCTCCGCTCCCCGCTGCACCCTGCCATGAACGACAAGCAGAGAGGTACTGAGCCCGGCAGGGATCCCAGAGCCATATAGTCACTGTAGGAAGGCTCCCCGACACCAAAACGTGGCCAGAGCAGGGCGAGGGGGACATGGTTTGGGGCTTGGGTTGTGGGGTGCTCTGTTCCCCGTAGCAGAATTCCCTTGGTGAGCTCGGCGATGCGATGCCGGAGGCACGTGTGCCCCCCACTGCTTGGCAAATGTTCTTAATCTGGGGAACCCCGGGTGGTGAGGTGGGGGATAAGGGAACCCTGAGGATTGCGGGGCACGGTGGTTGATCCTTTGGGGGGGTCTGTGGGGTGAGGGGTTTCACCCTCCTTGCCCTAGGGGAGGTGAGCCAGGGGCACTGGGGAGGGGTTCTGGCTGTTACTGTGGCACTGTGGCAGAGGTGTGGGGTTGTACTGGGTATTTGGGGGGTCTAGTGTTGGCCAGCTGCCCACCCTGCACAGAACAGGGGAATCCTGGGGCTCTTCCTGTCTGCAGGGTTAGGGGCTGAGCTGCCTGAGAATGAGCATCCTAGGGGAGAAGATGGCATTTGGGACCTTCGCGTGGTTCTGCCACCCCCACCAGGACCCAGAGGCGTTGGGGAAGAGGGTGCCACATCCCTACATGGGGATACAGAGAGGACTCATGCAAATGGACGGGGATCCCAGTGGGTGCCCCCACTCTGGGGCCCTGTCCTCCTCCAGGGGACCCATCCCGCTGGGTGCGGCACCTCCACGGCCACATCCCAGGAGATGCCCTAGAAAACAGGTCGTGCTCGAGCCACCCTTTAAGGCAGCCTCCTCCCTGGGTGCCACCTCGGGGCTGGCATCTCCCCCTCCGGGATCCACCGGGTGCCCCAGGACATGCTGCGAGGCGCTCCGTCCCCGTCGTCCCCCTGTGTGTCCAGCCCAGCCCTGCCCTTCCTCGGGGACGCTCCGAGGGGTAAATAAGCACTTCCTCCAATTCTTCCCATTAGCAGCTCCTTCCTTTTCCTGCCGCCCTCCCACTTTGGTGCAAGGAGCCGGTTCCATAGCCAAGAGGGCGGGCACCGGCCCCACGGGTGCCATCGCCCAGCGTGGGGTCCCAGCACTCAGCGTGGGGTCCACAGCTCCATGACCCCAAGCACGAATGGCTTTGGCTTCTCCCCAGCTAGAGAGCTGCTAATTTCACAGTTCCCGACTCATCTCACTCTGAACCCCAATCCCCTGCGCGCGGTGGGTGGGGGGTGGTGGGGAAGGGGCCGTAATGCGGAGGAGGTCAGAGGAGAGGCGGCTCCCAGGCCCTCCATTGATCCCCGGATGCCCCCATCTCTGAACCAGGGCAGGAAGGAGGATTGAACACGGCCAAGCGCTGTCCTGGGCCGGAAAGGGGCTGGCGGGGGGCCGGGGCGTGCAGCGGGGACGCAGCTGTGCAAACAAGGACGCAGCGGCTCGGGTGGAGGGAATGGTGCCAAGCGCCTGCGTTTGCAGGCTCCAAAGGTTCTCCCTCATGGTTTCCCCTCCTCACAAGGGCGAGTTCTCCCAACGGTGCCTCGTGTGCTGGGGGGAGCTGGGTGCACCCCTTTGTGCCAGGGGATACCTAGAGGGCGTTGCTTGGTTGACGCTGGGTGCGATGCATTTGGAGGCAGCAGCCGGGCTAAGGGCTCACAAGGAGCCGGTTTGGGTTTGGGTTCTTGGGGCGTCTCAGCCTCCCGCTGTGTTGATAAACCCGAAAGAGCGACCTGAGGCTGCTGTCTGAGTGTCAGGAACAGAAACCAGCCGGGACCAACCCAGCCGGTCGGACTGCCCCCTCCATGCGCCGAAGGAAGCTGCTAGCAGCATTCCTGGGATTGGAATCATCTGCGGAGCACCAGGCACGGGGAGACGAGCAGCAGCCGGGTCCGAGAGCCCAGGGGAGGGCCGTGGCGTCCCCACCGCACTGCCTGCAGCAGCTGGACGGAGCGATGGGGATGGACGGACAGATGGACAGGCTGTAGGACTGGGAGAGCTGCAGGTGCTCCACAATCCCAGGGCGGTGAGGCGCATGGCTTTGTCAGAAGGCGGCTTCGTTAGCACTCTAATTAGGGGCAGGGGCTGTGGCTCTGTGGGGCTGTGGGGCTGTGGGACTGGACCTTTGGGCAGGGACACGAGGCTGCGTGGGGACCTGTGGGACTGCCACCCACAGGAAGCAGGAGGGATGTGCCGTGGGCTCGGCGGGTGGCAGGGACACAGACATGTGGGTGACCCACCCAGTGCTGGCTGCCCCATGGCGAGGGGCTCCGGAACCCCACGGGTGAGGAGCTGTGGCCACTATCCCTTCCAAACGTGCCCCAGGCTCGGTGCTGTGGCGTACCAGGTACTCCTTATCTCGGTAATGTCAGGAATGCGCCATGCTGGGGTTTCTCTTCCGCCAGCAGAGCGTGCCAGGAACAGACCCTGCTGCCACTCAGTGCCCACGTGTGCCAGGCTCGAGCATCTCAAGCAGTCCTGCAAACCGTGAGCAGGATGGGGTTCATGGGGTACTCCCCTCCTCAGTGAGCTCCTGGCCCTGGGGCTGGGGACATGGCAACACGAGGCTGGAGCTGATAACTGCAGTGTCAAGGTGCTTTGGGTTGGGAGGAAGCCACAGTCCCCAGGATGGAGCGTGAGGGTACGGAGCTGGCCATGCCATGTCATCACTGCTGGCAGTGCTCCTTGTGGTGCTGATGCTCGAGGTCAGATGCATGTCCCAGTGTGAGGGACACCCTGAGGGGTTTGGGGATACACTGAGCATCACTCCATCCTGCCACTGCTCCCTGGTGACAACCTCAGCATCTTTCACCTCCTGAAGGCCCCTCCTGGAACACCCGCCATGCCCTTGGGAATGTAAAGGATGGGCTCCACGTGTGCCTAGCACTGCTGTGGGGCTGCTGGGTGCTTTCTCCATAGAACAGCCCACCTGTGCCGCAGGCCCTGCTTGCTCAGTGGGGAGCAGATTAAACCGCCCTGCAGAGGGTAATCTGCCCAGGCCCTGCAGGGATTACAGCTCCTCCTAATGAGCTTAATTGGGGCAGCGTTGTCCTGGTGACTGAAGGGACCAAGGCGACACCGAGACCCACAGAGCTGCTTGGCTCGGACCGAGCACAGAGTGTGGGACCTGCTGCACCCTGGCCCCATTTGCACAGAGCAATCAGCAGTGGCAGCTGGTGGCTCCTGTGGCCTTGGTGCGGTGTCCCTGGGCGCTGAGGACACGGGGCATAGCACAGTGCCGAGGAGGCTGGGGCATGGCTTTGTGTTGGCTGGGCAGGTGCGTGCTGCGTGGGGACGGTTGGGATGGGCTCAGAGCTCTGTCACACCCTGGGCACCCCACCCCGGGGCTGCTTACACCAGGAGGAGCCACAGACCCTCTGCTTCTGCATCCAGCGGTGGCTGGAGAGGTGATGATGCTCTCCAGCTGGCAGCTGGGTCAGGGCTTTGGCACTCAGGGATTGGTTCTACCTTGCACGGGACATGTGGGTGCCGTTGCCATGAGGACAGGCAGCATTTTCAGGGCTCCTGCAGTGGCCACGGGGACTTCTCGGAGGACCAGGAATAGCTCTGCCTTTCCCTTCCTGACAACAGAGCTCCTGGCAAAGGCGGGGGACTTTCCAAAGTGCTTTGTTGTCGGCAGGTTTCCGTCCTGCTCACAGGGCTGGGCAGCAGGGTCCTGCCCCACACACTCCTGTGCTTGCTGAGGGTGGCAGGGGGACTGCAGGACACGTTTGGTGACAAGCAGGGCTCCAGGGGCTTTGCCATGGCCACGTCCTGGAGGAACCACGGTGGGCATGGGGCTTCAGCTTCTTCCCATGGGCCATGTGGTGATGTACCCGGGGGCTGCTCAGTGGCTGCCCCATGCCTTCCTGGCGGTGACCCCGCTGCCTTGTGTCCCCGTAGGGAGGCCCTCCAGGTCACACTCAACGATGTCGCTGTCTGCGCGGCCGCAGCGCCGAGTCCTCGTCGCCAAGATCAATAGGAGCCAGTCGTTCGCCGGGGTGAACTCGACAGCAGAGCGGCCCTTCAGGTAGGAGATGGGGGCTGGTGCTGTGCGGCACGCTGGGGGCTGGGCACGGTGCTGTTACCCAAGGTGCTGTCCCTTCTCTCCATGGGAACATTGGTGGTACCCAGAGATGTGGCACTGGGGCTGCTGAGCCCATCCTGTGTCACCCCAACGCTCGGTTGTCCCTGTCCCAGGGCAGGCACGGCAGGGTGGTCCTTAGGAAGTTCCTCAGGGCTGCCCTGTGACCACCCCAGCACATTTAATGACTGGTAGAGGAACGAATGTGGTCTTGAAGAAGCTTTGTGTGTCAGCTCCTCAACGTCCCATGGCTGCAAGTTTCTCCCTCAGTGCTGGTGTGAGTCAGGGCTTCCTCTGGGCCGTCCTAAACCTGGTGCTGGAAGGTTTTTTTGGCTGCCCATGAGCTCTGCTGTGAGGATCAGCAAGCAGCCGGTCCTTGCTCATCCTCTCCGCTGCTGGCGACATGGTGGCACCCATCACATCCTCCCTTCTTCTGTGCCAAACTTACATCAAGGAGAACCACCCTGAGCCTTCCTCTGCTCCCTTCCCAGCTCCTTGGGTGGTTCTTGAGACACAGACGTGCTGTAGGTTTGGACTGTGCCATTTTAATGCTTTGGAGCCCTTTTTGGTTCTCCTTACCTCCCAGTCCTAGCAAGGAGTCGTTGGGAAGTGGTGGCACGAGCGAGCCGTGCTCCAGCGGCACCTCCAAGCAGGCAGCCCCGTGGCACGGGCACGTGCCCACATGGAGCTTCCCCATGCCTGGGAGCAGCTCCCCAGCCACACTCGGCTCTTCCTTGTGATGCCCAGAGCCTTGGCAGATGAGGAGGGGGAAGGGATGGATGTGCAAAACAAGCACTCGCCCATCATGTTGGCTTGGGTTGAGGCCAAGATATTCACTTTCCCGTACTGATGCTTCAGGGAAGTCTTCTGGCTGCTCTCCGAGGAGTCACGTAGGATGGGAGGTCCAGGCCAGGACTAGTGACGTGGCTACATTAGAGGGCAGAAGGGAAGGGCTGTTCTGCCTGGGGCATTGCTGGTGGGGCCGGGCTATGCTCACATTGCACAAGGCAGGAGGGGAAGTGTTAGGATGCGCGGTGCTTCTGGGTCATGGAGGTATCTCTGTGATATCTGTGCTCAGCTGTGCTGATGGGGGGGGGGTGACAGGCACATGGCCCCATGCTGCTCCTGTGCTGACACCTGAGAGGTCTCTCTCAAGGATGCACAATGGCCACCCAAAGCACTGAGGGTGGAGCAGAGTGTGGTTACTCTCTAGAGAATGTTTGGGGCTGGAGATGGTCACTCTAGGAGAGCAGCTTGGCTCTGGCAGGTGCACGTTTGCCTTTGCTCCTCCTAAAAGGAGCTGAGGATCCCATGGAGGCATGCCCACAGCCAGCATCTCGGGGTCCTCTGAGATGGGATTGATTCCCTGCTCTTCTCCACCGTGAGCTTAGTGGGTTTGCCTTGTCATAGAATCATAAATCATAGAATGCCTGAGGTTGGAGGGGACCTCAAAGCCCATTCAGTTCCAACCCCTTGCTGTGGGATGGGTGCCCCATCCATGGCCATGGGCATCTCCAAGGACGGCACACTCACAACTCCTCTGGACAACCTTTCTTCCATGTCCACTTTGGGGCAGCTACATGCACCCAGAGACACAGGCACGTGGGGCAGGCAGCATTTCCCAGCCCTGCAATCGCACATGGCCTCATCCCGCCCGGCCCTGCTGGCCGGTTTGACTGGGTGCCGGGGAGCTGTGGGAGAGGCAGGCAGGTCGGGACGGAGCTCTTGGGACTTGGCCTCCTTTCTGGAGCTCCTTGTTGTGAGATGGGCACCCAGGAGGACCCCAGTGCCGTGGGCTCACCATGGCCGTGTCGGCTTCTCTGGCTTCTCTCAGCAGGAACCTCTCACCCTTCACACCCACCGTCTCCCGCAAGACTGGCTCCAGGGTCAGTAGGATGTTCTCAATGTCCCACAAATCCCCACCACCCAAGGTGCCTCAGCCCAATCGCCTAGATGAGGTGTACGAAGCGCTCAAGAAAGGTCTGACGTAAGTGCTGGGGCTGCTAGGAGGTTGGGATCGGGGTGCCCCCAAAGGTGTCTGTGGGGCTGGGTGGTGTGGGCTGAGGTCCCCGTCTGAGCCTGCGGTGCTGCTGTCCGCAGGGCCTACCTGGAGGTCCACCAGTTGGAACTGGAGAAGCTCAGCACCCAGATCCGTGAGTCCAAGAGGAATTCGCGCCTGGTGAGTGGTGCTGGGAAGAGTCTGTAGGGAGAGGGGCTTTGTGCAGATGCTCGGGGTGCTGGTCATGGTTGGGGCAGCTCACGGTCCTACGGAGACATCGGGGGACAGTCCATGGTGTAGGGCTGCATGGGGTCCTGTCCTCCTGCCATGCTATGGGTGGTGGGTGCTCCCTGGGTGAGCAGAGCTGGCTTCGTGCTGCATCTTATCCCTCTCCTCTCTCCTCCAGGGCTTTCTCTACGATCTGGATAAGGTAAGCAGGAGCAGTGTGCCCCATTCCCTTGCCTCTCCACATCCCCTCCACACCCACCTTCCCCTGTGCAGCCAGGGCTGGGACTCTGCACTCAGGGTAGCAGAGGACAAAGCAGATACTGGTGGTGGCTTGTAGCCTGCTTCCTGGGACACGTCCTGTCGCACAGCAGGAGTGTGAGGCAGGGCCATATCCTGGCCCGCAGCCCCTCTCAGGGAGCCTCTCACACCATCTCTGCTTTTCCAGCAAGTGAAGTCAATCGAGCGCTTCCTGCGTCGCCTGGAGTTTCATGCTAGCAAGGTAGGAGCTGGGGATTGGGTACTTCTGTGGGTTTCTGGCCTCTATTCAGCACTGGGGCCATGGTGCTCTTCCCCACCTGGCTCCCAGGCTCCAGTGATGCCAAGCCAAACCCGCAGTGCCCTGAGCACTGGGAGACCGCCTCAAGAAGCCACTATCCCTGTTGCCACTTGTCCCCCTGCCCCTCACTGCACCCCTTGCCTGTCCTTGCAGATCGACGAGCTGTATGAAGCCTACTGCATCCAGCGGCGGCTCCGTGACGGGGCCCACAACATGGTCAAAGCCTACAGCACGGGCTCACCGGGCAGCCGAGAGGCACGTGAGAGCCTGGCTGAGGCCAGCAAGGGCTACAAGGAGTACACGGAGGTGAGGCAGCCGGCGCTAGGGGGGCTGAGAGGTGTTGACCCTATGGGTGGTAAGTGATGGGTGCTCTGTCCCTTGCCCCCAGAACATGTGCCTGCTGGAGAGTGAGCTGGAGAGCCAGCTGGGAGAGTTCCATGTTCGGATGAAAGGTACTGCATCCCATCCCAGCCCTGGAGCAGCACTAGCCTGCTGTGTCCTATCATCCCTCTGCCTTCTCTTGCAGGGCTGGCAGGTTTCGCCCGGCTCTGCGCTGGTGATCAGTATGAGGTTGGTGGAGCCTTGGGTATGGAAGGGGATCTGTCCTCCTCCCTTCTGCGGTCCATGCTGAGCATGAGGGACACGGGTGGGCCTTGTCCTTGGGTGCTGGTGTCAAGCAGGAATGTATGTTGGGGACCTGTGGTGGGTGGCCCAGGGTTGCAGAGAAAACTCCCAGCCCTGTGAATGATAGAATCACAGAATGTTGAGTTGGAAGGGACCCTTAAAGGCCATCTGGTCCCACTCCCTGCGATAAACAGGGACACCCACAGCTCCATCGGTGCTCAGAGCCCTGTGCAGCCTGATTCCATGCCTCTGCTCTTCTCCCAGATCTTCATGAAGTACGGCCGGCAGCGGTGGAAGCTGCGGGGACGCATCGAGGTGAACAGCAAGCAGGTGTGGGACAGCGAGGAGATGGTTTTCTTGCCTCTCATCACCGAGTTCCTCTCCATCAAGGTGAGGAGCCCTGCAGTCAGAGCACAAGTGGGACAGAGATGCTGTGGGCCAGTGGGCTCTTTCCTGGCAGGAGCTGCGTTAGGGCAACACCTGCAGTGGCTGTGCTGGGCACACACGAGACAGTGAGGGAACTGGACCTCATTCAAACCCACCCTTTGCTGGGACAAGAGGATACTATTCCACGGGGATGGCATCCTGGCAGCAGCCTGAATGATGATGGCCTTGTCTCATCCTCTCCTCCTCCTTCCCCAGGTGACGGAGTTAAAGAGCCTGGCCAACCACGTGGTGGTGGGCAACGTGTCCTGTGAGACCAAGGACCTCTTTGCAGCTCTCCCCCAGGTAGTGGCGGTGGATATCAACGACTTGGGTACCCTCAAACTCAGCCTGGAGGTGACCTGGAAGTGAGTATCTCAGCAGGATTTGCCAGTTGAGTGTAGCAGGAATGGGAACCAACAACCGGCCTATCCTGAGCTTTCACCCATCCCAAAATCGGCCTTCTGTTCTGGAAAGCCAGAGGCTGAAGAGCACCTTGAAGTGCTGTCCGACCCCCCCCTGCTCGCTGCAGCGTTGGGACCTTCCAGCTTAGGATGCTTCCCTCACCTCCCCTCTCTGCCCTGCAGCCCCTTCGACAAGGATGACCAGCCCTCGGCAGCCAGCACCGTCAACAAGGCCTCCACGGTGAACAAGCGCTTCTCCACCTATAACCAGAGCCCACCTGATACGCCGTCCCTGCGGGAGCAGGCTTTCTATGTAAGCATGGAGCTGGGCAACCACGGTTGGGTGGAAGCGCCCACGGTGGGGTTCGCTTTATTGAGTTGAGTGTGCCAGGGGAAGTCCCAGTGGGTGGCACAGCTCCATCCATCCGGCCACGGCTCGCGGCGCCGGCCCCCCTGCCCTCACAGCTCCTCTTCTCTCTGCCCAAGAGCCCATTGCGGGCAGCCGACAAGCACGGCTGGTCCTTGTTGGACATCTTTCGGGAGACACTCTTCGAGAAGCTGTCTCGGAGCTGCTCTTGCGGCGACGTCTCCTCGGTCGAGCTTGGGAGATGGCCGCAGCCAGGCCGCGTAAGTGCGATGGCTGGAGCCGGCCTGTAGCGTAGCCCAGCAGCGTGGCCATCCTGCTGTAGTGTAGCTGCTCGACCCCTGCTCACCAGCGAGTAGAAGAGCTGGCCTTATCCTTGCACTGGTGGCCGTGCCACGCTATGGCATTGGTGTGATGGCCAACACGGTGCTAATGTGGCGGGGTGCTGGCGTGACTCTAGCTTGAAATCGGCGTGGTGCTGGTGTGGCATTGGTAGCATGATGGGGTGGCACTGATGTGACATCGGGATGACAACGGTGTGGGGCTGGGGTGACACTGACATCACACCAGTGCAGCACTGGCACGACGTCGGTGCAGTGGTGTGGTGCCCAGCGTTGGTGACAGGGGTGCAATGTCAACGTGGTGTTGGTGTGGTGTTTGTGTGACATCAGTGTGACGTTGATGTGACACTGGTGCTGCCCTCTGCAGGCTGGTGGTGGGGCTGTTGCTCTCTTGCCGCTGAGGACCCATTAGCACCATGGCAGGGTCCCTCCAGCTGGAAAGGGCAGCAGCGCACCAAGCAGAGCCCATTCCTGCCCCAAAGATCACAGCAGCCTCAGTGCCTCCTGACATGTCGCTGTCCCTTCCCTAGAACATGCTGCGGCGTCAGGAGGAGCTGGAGAACGGCACAGCTTGGTCCATCTCCTCCGAGTCGTCAGATGACTCCTCCAGCCCCCAGTTGTCCAGCAGCACTCGTCACGCCGCCCACAAGCCCATCGTGCAGCCCGAGGTGCAGGCCTCGGCCCCTGCCATCGAGATCTCCTTCTCACAGCAGCAGGAGGAGACTGGGGCTGGCGGTGGCATCCCCATTGGGACAGACCTGCCTGAGCCCCCAGAGGAGCAGGATGGCTGCAAGAAGGACGCTGTGGCCAACGGGCATGTGCCCTACACCCGGACTCTCAGCCACATCAGTGAAGCCAGCGTGGATGCGAGCATGGAGGCCAAGGCTATGGAGGGCCCATGGGAGCCCTCTCCCAGCCTGGAGGAACACGATGCGTGCAAGCTGGACGATGACTCCCTCCCTGGTGCCTCGAATTCGGTGCCAGAGACCTGGGCAGGGAAGGACAGTGGCCCTGAGGCCAAGCCACGTGCCATGGTGGCATGGGCTGAAACCCATGAGGTGGAGGCTGAGCCAGTAGCAAGCCCAGCACCAGTGCAGGACGTTTGTGGAACTGAAGCCCCCACGCCAGCCGTGGTGTTGGCACAGGCCCCCGCAGAGGAGGGGCCCGTCCCAGCCCCACACCTGGTCACCAGCCCCCCAGCGGTCCCACGGGTGAAGGCTGTGGACTCAGGGCTGGAAGAGGCCATCAGCCTCCTGGCCTCGGCCCTGGATGACTATCGGGGACAGTTTCCAGAGCTGCAGCCCCTGGAACGGGAACTCAAACATCTGGAGGAGATCCTGCTGGTGAGGAGGCCCAGAGGGAGTCCGCAGCAGGGAACAGTGACAAGAGCCATGGCACTGCCCAGGGCACGAGGGTGGTGGGGCCATCCCTGATGGCGCCGCTCAGCTGTGAGGGTGGTTGGGGCATCCCTGATGGCAGTGACCAGTGACAACAGTGGTGGGGTCATCCCTTATGGCAGTGATGAGGGTGCTGGGGCCATCCCTGATGGCACTGCTGAAGGGACAAGGCTGGTGGGACCATCCCGGGTGGCAGTGACCAGGGATGAGGGTGGTGGGGTCATCTGGATGGTACTGCCCAGAGTACAAGGGTGGTGGGCCCATCCATGTTGGCACCATTCAGTGACAACAGTTGTATGGGAACTGTTGAGTTCCTGAACCACTGATGGAGCACCTGAGGAAGGGACCCGGTCAGTCCTGGGAGCACAGGTGAACGCAGTTCAGCTGTGTGATAGGAAGGGGTGGAGTTTGGCTGCACCTCTCTTAGACCTCATTTAAGGGCTGGCTGCCACTGGGGAAGGATCTCTGGTTGGAGATCTCTTCTTGGTGAAGCTTTCCCTTGTGAACCTGGGATCTTCTGGTATGGGTAAGCAATCTTCTTCCCTTACTTTATATCATCTTTCTGTCGTGCTGATCCTTTGTTACTACGCCTCTGGTGAAGCACCTTTTTTCAATCATATTGATCTGTCCAATTGTTACGACAGTGCTGGGGACATCCCTCATGACAATGACTGTAGTGGTGGGGCCATCCTTGACCTTGACTCAGGGATGAGGGTACTGAGGCCCCTTAGAGTGGCTTGCTAAGATCTGACCATTCTTTCCTTTGCAGCACAAGCAGGGTGTGTTTCTCAGCCGTGCCTCCAGCATCAGCCTCACAGTGGAGCACGCTCTGGAGAGCTTCAGCTTCCTCAACACCTCTGACATGGAGGACTCGGAGGGCTCAGAGGAAGAGGCTCTGCAGGATGAGAGGTGTGCGGAGCAGTGTCTCATGGAAGAGGCACAGCAGGGGTTGGGGTGCTGAGCTCTAGTGGGGAAGGAAGGGCTGGATTCAGGTGCCCTGTGCTGATCTGGCTCAGTCTCTCGCTGGTTTGCAGGAGGGCCAGCAGAGCGCGGCGTGGAAGCAGGGCTCCCAGTGCTGGTGAGGTGGGAGCAGATGATACTGGAACGTGCAGTGGCTCCGAGGGCAGCGCAGACCCCATGAGCACCAGCAATGAGTTCCTGGATAAGGCCCTGGTGCTCCACCTCCACAACTGCAACCGCCTGCTGCTGGTGAGACTGGGGACTGGGACGTGATGGTGGGACACATGGTGGGGTTGGCCATGGCTCCTCACAGTTTCTGGCTCCAGTAAGCCCCTCTGAGATGCCTTGCTGTGCTGGGGTCTGGGCGCCATGCTGTCCTTAAGGTCACTGGCATACCTGTGCCTTACAGAACCTGGGCACCTTTGGGCCTCTGAGGTGCCGGGAGATGTTTGCCCTGGACAGGCTGCTGCGGGAGGCACAGGTGCTGGAGATCGTGTGCCAACTGATGGAGGAGCGGTTGGAAGCAGCGGGCTCTGCTGCCGGAGGTAAGGGCAGCAAGGGGCTGCGCAGGAGGATCTGCCAGCTGGATGTGTGGCTTGACACCGCCTGTCCCTGCAGTGGTGCAGTTCTCAACGCGGAAAGAAGGGGTGCTGCCCCTTTGGGACCACTGTGTGGAGCTGCCCAACATCTACACCTGCCCCGTGGAGCGGTTCCTGCAGGTGCTCAGTGCGCAGTACGCAGCACCCATCAGCGAGCGGCACCCGGGACTGGCTGATGCGGGTGAGCCTGTGGGTGTGCAGGAAGAGAATCTCCAACCCTACGAGGTACTGCGCACCCTGACCTCATTATTTTCCCGCAGTATGTGTGAAGCTGGTGGAAGATGTGCTGAATCGGCGGCTGCCACGACGACCCGGTGGCACCCAGGGTGAGCAGGTCACCATCTTCCAGTATTGGAGCCACTTTGAGTCCCTCGGCGCCCTGGTGCTCGACACCTACGTGATGGAGCTGGCAGAGGAAGGTGGGTGCCCCTCTGCCAGGCTCTGAGCTGGAAGCAGTAGGGTGTACAGCACTATGGGGTATCACCCAAGGGCTCACTCACCCTGACCATTGCTGGTGCTCAGCCCCCTCCTACGCTCCCATCCTGGGCACCCTTTGGACCTCACTTTCTGCAGGTCCCCAACTCGGGTGCCCCCAGCATCCTATGTGGGGTCCCTCCGCCTGCTGTGGGTGGAGGCCGAGCTCCCCACGGATGCTCGGCTCACCAGGCTGTCCCCACAGTGCTGCTGGCACAGAACCTCAACTCAGACGACCAGGACGTGGTGCTGCGGGCACTGAAGCGTGTGCCTGAGGGCCGCCTGAAGAAGGAAGGGCTGAAGGCGCTCAGCTTGCTGCTCGTGGAAGGAAACAGCAAGGTGGTGAGCGCCGTGTCGGCGCAGCTCCGCAGCCTGGCGGAAAACCCCCGCTTCCGCCAGCGGGTATGCCATGGGCAGGAGGGGAGCACGTGGGCTCTGGGCTGCTGCTTGGAGCGGTGGCACTGAGCCCTCGCTCTGCCCCAGGCCCTCGTGTGTTTCCTGGGACAGCTGGAGGATGAGGAGGTGCAGACACGCGTGGCTGGCTGCGTGGCGCTGGGCTGCCTCAAGGTGAGATGGGTGCACAAAGGAGCCCATGTGGTATTTGCTTCCAGGCTGAGCTGGCTGTGGGGTGGATGGAGAAGAACTGATGCTGCCTGCTACTGTTTCTGCGAGGCCTCCAGCTCCTAGGGGTGCCCCAGATGTGCTGGGGTACAGTAGAAAGGGAAAGGGGGCACAGCCAAGGGTTCTAATTGGATGATCTTGAAGGTCCCTTCCAACCCAAGCCATTCTATGATTCTGTGACTTTTTCTGCCCGGGGCTGGTCTGGAGGTTGAGCTGTAATAGGGGCCTGCCCTGCCTGCTACCTACCATTGCAGGAACCTTGCTGCTTTCCCATGTGGGTCACATCCATGTGGCTGACACCAACCATGCTCAGCCCTCTCCTCTCTCCTACAGGCCAAGGAGAGCATTGAGCAGCTGGTCTACCTGTGCCAAACAGACAAGGAGCCTGTGCGGGAGGCAGCCAAGCAGAGCCTGATGCTGTGTGGTGAGTGTCCTGCATCACCCCTGCTCACAGCTGCCAGAGGGGCATCACCCCATGTCACACCACCCAAGGGAGAAAAGGACCTGGGCTGATCCCTGCCTGCCCTTTGCTCTGGCTCATGGTGCCCAAACTCTGTGGGGTGAGAGCAGTGGTGGGCAGCAAGGATTCCTGTGGGCACAGCCCTAAGCGTGGGTGTTATTTATTATTTGCTAGATGGCACTGAGAGAACCATCTGAGTGGGTTTCTAGGCCTCCAGATCGTGGCAGCTGCTGCACAGGTTGGGACATGTGAGCTGTCCTTGTCCCTCAGCCCCCACTCCTGCTGCTTTGCTCACGAATGTCTCTGTCTTAGAGCCTGTCAGCCATGTCACTTCTTGGAGTCTGTGTGTCTTGGTTGTTCGTAGCCCCACAGCAATGCCTGCGCACATAGGTGCCACGTGTCCTGTGTCCCACGTCACCAGCCCTGCTGGGGACAGCTGCTGTGTGCAGATCTGTGTGCAGGGCTGCTGGGCAGAGGTCTCTCAGCATGGAGCGTGCAGCCCTGTGTGTATGCGGGGGTGTTGGGAAGCTCTCGGGGTCCCTGTGTGGGCGCATGCAGAAGTGCACAGCAGGTTGGGATGCTGCACCTGGCACAGCCCCGAGCCTGGCCCCCTTGCCCTAGCTCCTGGCCTGGGAACTCCATGGGCTTCTAGAGATGGGATTTGTACAAGGGTGTGCTAAGGAGAATGTAAGAATCACAGAACCATTAAGGTTAGGAAAAAACTCTCAGATCCCCAAGTCCCAGCCTGTCCACTGACCGTACTTCCCAGCGCCACATCTCCATGGTTCTTGAACTCCTCTGGGCACTCCCACACCTCCCCAGGTAGCTGTGCCAACACATTACCAGGAGCTCTGTGGCTGTACCACGCTGGTTCAGCTCTGTCAGGCATCGGCATCATTTTTGTCACAAGACAAAAATGGGAAGCTGGCTAGGGATGGGATGGAACAGAACTGCCTTTTGCTTCACTGACTGTGGCCTGTGCTTGCAGGGGAAGATGGCAAGTCAGCGCACCGGCGACTGGAGGAGACCCTGGACAGCCTCCCACGGATCTTCGCCCCAGCCAGCATGGCCAGCACGGCTTTCTGAGATGCCACGCAGAGCCACCCGCCATCCCTCGAGGACAAGGGCACTGCTGGGCTGCGCTTGGGCTCGCAAAGGCTGGGCCCAGCCGACGGCCCTGCCCACAGCAGCACTTGGGCACCACCCCCGCCGGCAGCTCGCCGCGGCCGCACACTGCCTTACGGAGCACCGCTTCCCCTGCCCCGAACACCAGCCGTGCGGGGGGCACACACGCACCCCTGGGCGAGGAGGGGCTCGCTGCACACCCCACCCTTCGACTGCTATTGAAAACACACAGGGAACCTTCGTGCTACAGCTGCTGATCGGAGCGGCAGGGAGACGCACCGGATTCCTCTCTGCCTCTTGCCTTCCCGTCGCTCGGGGCCGCGTGCCCTTTCCTGGAAGGACTCACACTGTGGAAACGATGCTGTTTCTTTCCAGAAGTCGCTTGGGCTGGGAGGGAACCGCTGCCCTTTTTGCCGCCTGGAAGTCCACAGGACTTAAATAAAATGAGATATGAGATATATTAATATATTCTGCTGGCGTTTCTTCTTTCCAGCTCTGCATGCTCCTGTCCCTCCCCAGCGGTGGAACCCAGCCCAGAGCCCTTCCCTCTGCTGGGGAGGGCAGGGCAGGAGGAGCGACAGAGGGACGGACAGACGGAGGACGCTGCCACCTTTTCCTTTCGTTCCTGTTTGTTTTATTTTATTTTTTATTTACGATTTTTTTTTTTTCAGAAAAAAAAGCAACAAATTCTTTTCTATAATGTCTCTATAGATCTATATATAATGTAATTACAGAGAATGACTAATTTTGATTTTAAACCAGAAATAAAAGCAAACCTTTACTGAGCTGTGGTGTTGCTGTGTGGGTGTTTGTCCCCCGTGCCAAGGGGCAGGGAGCTATGGCCTGTGTGTTGCTCTCTGGACAAAGCTGGGTGTTTCTCAGGTGAGGCTCAACCTTCTGGTTTTACCAGCAGTATAGCAGGCATCTCTTTCAGCAAAGCAAGGAGCTTTCACTTTCTCTGAGCTATATGAGAGTTAGCAATATGCTGCAGAGCATGGGAAGCCTCACCAAGGTGCCACACCGCAGTGGACAGAGCAGGTTCCTCAGAACAGGGAAGCCCTGACCTGCCCCTGAGCAGAGAAGGGAGGCAAGGGCTGCAAGTGAGAATGGTAGCACCATGTATGTCTCATTACAATGATAACAAGCCACAGCAGATCAAGGAATTATGGAATAGAGTTGGGAAAGGACCTCTGAACATGGCCTTCACACGGCCTTCCATTCCTCCCCACTCAACATGCTGGAGCAGGCTGCTCAGGACCACATCGTGTCAGGTATTGACTGTTTCTGAGGATGGAGATGGCAGAACGCTTCTGTGCTACGTGTTCCAGTGTTCAGCCACCCCTGCACAAAAAGCATTTCTTTAGTTTCAATGGAATTCCTGTGTTCTGTTATCAGTATGGCTCTCATTCTGTCACTGGGCAACACTGAGGAGAATCTGCCTGTCTTCTTTACCCACCACAAGTGTTGAGAGACATGGATAAGAACCGCTCCAAGCCCTCATTCTTCCAGGCTCTTTTTTATATGGCAGATGCTCCAATCTCTTAATCATCTTAGCAGCCATCACAGTTCTGAGGGGGAGCAGGTTAAAGCAGCAAAAGGCGCCAGCAGTGGCAAAGACCCCTGGGGTCAGCTCCAGCAGCATCACACCACGGTGCACAGGGTGTCCCACATGGGAAACGTGCTTACTGCAAGTGGTTGGCAAGCACCACGTCAGCAGCAAGGGCACCCAGGCATCTCTCATACTGGGGTGTGCTTTAGTACCATAAGCCTGCAAGGCCAGGAGGGGGCTCAGGGCAGCTTGGTCAGCTCTCTGCCACCCAGGTCTGTGCTGGGTATCTGGGACACGGTAGCATCAAGCAGATACAGCACCACCTCAACAAACCTGACATCTGTCAGGGTGCTGCTTTCAGAGCAACTGCTTTTGGATGTGGCTTTATCTGCAGACAGGATTGCAGGAAAGGTACGAGCAGGAGATGCTTTGCTCCATCAGTGCTAGCTTAGCATTATTCCACCTACGTGGGGGCTGGACAAGCCTCAGGCCAAAAGCACAGTATTTCTCCCAAAGCTCTGAATCATGCTCTCAGCTGCAGGCAGCAGGAGTGAGAACAGGGGTCTTGGCTGGCACATGCTGCAGTTGGGTAATAGCCTGTGGACAGAAACACCCTGAAGGTATTAAGTAGCCCAGACTGTGTTCGGTGTCGTTTCTTTTTCCCCCAACTAACCCCTGGAAATACCAACGGTTCAGTGCTCCAGCAGCCTATGTGTGTGTTCTCCTTGCTCTGCCAAAGCCTGGCCCCATCCCTGCAGCAGAATACCATCTTCCAGGATAAGCTGTACCTTGGCTGCAGAGATTGGAGCAGGAAAACAGCCTTCTGTCAGGGCAGGCAGGGTGCTGCACGTCAGTACAAAATGACTCTGATCCTGGAAGTCCTAGGAATAATCTCATTTGTGTGGCTTTAACATCATCTAGAAAAAAAAAAATATATATATATATATATATGAGTCAATTTAGGAATGTATTGCCTAGTCCCTTGTTCTGAATGAGTTTGCAACAGCATCACCAAGGATCCATTGGTGATGGGGAAGGGAGGACTGAACTTTTCCCTCCAGGACTTCACGTGTGCTCCAGCCCTTATGCAGGAATTGTGCAGCTCCATGGATCAGCTTGCTGGGTGCCACTCTTTGCACACACGGATGGATGCTGCACCACAGAGTGCACTGTGCAGCAGCATGTTTGCTGTTTCAAAGGAGACAGTGCTCCAGCACCACGTTTGTCAGCCCAATCTGTGTCAGCACTCCAAACATCTCTCCCTCTCACGGATGTGCGTGTGTGCTCAGCAGCACCAATGACTGTTGCAGCCACTTGCTTTTTTGTAGGAGCTGCAGTCCGTGGGAAGGTGTCTGTGTCATGGTTACATTACCCACGTGCTCTGGGAAGACTTTCCTTCACCCCACTTACTGCTGTTTTCCTTGTAAATAAAGGAGCACGCAGCCTTTTTGTACCAGCAAAAAAACAACCAGCCAACGTGTCCTCCCCTTGGAGAGCATCAGGGCAGGTGCAGCTGCTCAGCACAGTCAGATTCGGTGACCCCGAGAGCACCAAACAGAACAACCCCAAGCAGACACTGCCTCTTTGGGGCATCACAAGCTCTGATCATCCCTCCTGACTAAGAAATGACCGAAATTTTGATGTCCGGCCACATTTAGGAGATCACAGGAGTTGGAGATTCTCTTGCTTGAGCAGGCTCAGATTTGGACCACTCACCTTAGCCAAGGCTTGTATGAAACTGTGCTTCCAAAGCATTCACTACACACGTTTTAGGACACTCATAAAAGATTCAGAAGGCCAAGTGCTCTGCATTTAGCTGTAGCAAAACAACAGCATCCTCAGGGTCACTGACTGTTCAGTGCAGGACTGTTGGTACACACACCACGGGCTTGTTCTTCAGGGACCACCTCTGAGGTGATAGCTAGGGCTTCACTTCATACAGAAATCAAAGCGTGCTCCAGGCGGTGTCCAAAACTAAATTTAAACTAACATTGATGTTTGCTCTCCTTCTTAAAGAAGAGGGCGATTCCCACCTCATACAGTCTGAAGGTGATCAGAGAACAGAGTCAGAAACAGCAGGAAATGAGGGCTCAAAGCTGAGCCGGGAGCTCATCAAGGCAGCCAGGGGCTCCCTGGCTCTAGCTCCCACAATTTCTGCTCATGGGCAAGCGGCTCCAGGACAAA
This sequence comes from Lagopus leucura, assembly GCF_019238085.1. Lineage (NCBI taxonomy): Eukaryota > Metazoa > Chordata > Aves > Galliformes > Phasianidae > Lagopus > Lagopus leucura. The sequence goes on from NW_024962300.1 coordinate 35,578, forward strand.
TAACTTCAGATACCTCCGATAACTTCCAAGCAACTTCTGCCTCTGGGTGTCTAATCTGGAGATGCTAGGAGGGTGATTTTCGGGAGGCTGAAAGTAGGGCAGTGGGATGTATTGCAAAGGCTTGAATCCTCTGCAGATCAGCTCAAAAGCACCTCTGATGGAGGGATCCAAGGCCAAGAGGTCAGCTGTACCCCCAGCACGCACTGGTAGATGGTTTCACACATCTCTGCCAAGAAAAGGCCACGAGAAAGTGCCTGAGAATACTTTCTGCTTCCTCACACAAAAGGACGTGCAACATTTGCCACTGGACAGCTACCAAGAAAAGGCAGATGGAACATTAGAAGCCAGTTACTCCTGGCCTGGTGTGAGTATTTAGAGGATAGTAAAACGTCATCTTACATCAGACAGTGCTCCTCTTCACGTTAAGCAATGCTGACCTAAGCTTTTGAGCTTAAAGCAGGATTTGTGGCCACACATGAAACACATGTTACTCTCCTCAAAGTAAGAAGCAATGGTTTGATGGCTTGTAATAAAAAAACTGCAATCAAATTCACACCACAGAAGCAATTAAGATCCCCAGATGTTACAGCAGGGGGCTGCACCCTCTCAACTCCTGTAACTGTCAATCTGTGACATCACTTTGTCACTAGCTTTTTCCTCCTATGGATGAGGTTAAAGAATGAGAGCCACATCCCAGCCACAGCACACCCTCTGCAGCTGCCTGCCATGCTGTTTCCCGTGCTGGAATGAAGTAATGGACTCGGGCTGGTGCCACCACCCTCCAAAATGAACCAACAGCCCTTAAAGGACCACTGGTGCCACAGCCCTCCCACCAACATAAACGTTGGGAGGGCAGAAGGTGAAATAAGCCCTGAGAGCAGAGGCACAGAGCTCACCTCCTCCACAGCATCCTGGCAAGCTCTTCCCATCCCTACGACAGCTCCACAGCATGACTGATGTTCAGGCTGGGATTTAAGGGCACCATTTACACAGGCTAATGTATGCTGCGTCTGTCTGATAGTTTTGTCACTTGCCAAGCAGGTTGGGGTGTTTGGCTGGGCTGCCAAACAACTTTTGCTCCTCTATGACACCTCACAAGGGAAAAATCTGAGCAGGAATTTTTTATCAGCCTCAACTGCAGCAACCCCAGAACTGCCCAGCCTGGTGCTGTTTGGGTCTCTGCCTTTTCTCTGAGCTGTCTGTAGGCCATGTCAAAGTAGGAAGAAATAACTTCTTTCCGACGCACCTTAAACCATTCAAATTTTAACCCAGCTTCACTTTGCATGCTTTAATGGTAGGAAAATAAAAACGGGGCACAGCGTGAGCTCAGAGGAAGCGCCCTCAGCTCGCCTCTGCCAGTGCTGAGGTAAATCTGGGCGCTGAGGTAAATCTCAGCACGTTCCACTCAACCGCCAACTCGTCGGTATTTACAAAATCACCCGGAGGTTTCCCTCGAATTCAAGGCAGCCCTGTCAGCTCCTCGCCCAACTCACAACACCCATCGATCCCTCAAGCCCCCTCGGTACTATCTGCACCCTGGACTCGTGCCACGCCTTCCCCGTTCCTACAGCTGAGGCGGCTTCCCGCCCCAGGGCGGATGCGGAACGGACACAAAACTCGGGGCGCTGCTTACAGCGCCCCGCTCCCCTCAGGGCCGGGCGGGCCGGGGCGGGGCACAGCCTCCCCTCAGCGCGCCGCCGCCCCGCCCTCCCTACCACGTGACGCACGCACGCACACGAAGTGACGCCGCCGCCCCAGCCCGGCGTTTGAAGTTGGCGCGCGCCCCACGCCCCCCCCTTTCCCCCGCCCCGCCCCGCCCTCCCAGCACACCCCGCGCGCGGCCGCTTCCCCGCGCGCGCCGTCCCCTCCCCCCCTCCCCCTCCCCTCCCCGCTCCGGCCGGCGGTCCGCGGCAGCCGCGCTCGCGCAGGCGCACTCCGCCCCGCCCGCCGCCATTTTGTGTCCGAAGCGACTGTGGAGCGATTAAACCGCGAGCTGGTGCCGGGCGCTAGCGGCGGCCGCGGCGGGGCGCGAGGGGAGCGGCGGCTCCGCGGGGCCGGGGGCGGCTGCGGGGCGGCGTGCGGCGGGGCCTCGGCGCCGGGAGCGAGCCCGGCGGGGCGCGGGCGCAGGTAAGCGGTGAGCGGGGGGTTTGCAGTCGCTTTCTCCGGCCTCTAGGTGTCACGATGGGGCTCCGCGCCGGCTGGGGCCCCGCAGCGGCCGCCGCCGGGGAAGCAGGGGGCTTTGTCTCCCTCTATCGTCCCCAGCGCGGCCCGCGCCTGCCCGCTGCCACCGCCGCCGTTCCCCACAGCGCGGCGCTGGGCCGCGGCCCGCCCGGCCCTCGCGGCCGCCTCCATTTTCCTCCCTTTGTCTCCCCGCCGCCCCGCCGGGGCCCGGCTGCCGCCCCCTCCCCGCCACGCGAACCGCCGCCCTCCCCCCCCCCGCCCCCCCTTTATCCGTTCCCCCCCCCCTTCTCTATCATTTCCCACCTCCTTTCGGCTCTCTCCGTTCTCCCTCCTCCACCTCCTCGGGGTGGTTTCGGAATTCGGCGGAAGCGGTTCGGGCGTTTTTTTTTTTTCTCGGCCCGCTCCGTCCCGCAGCCCTGCCTCGCCGCCGCCTCGCTGCGCTGCCGCCGTGTGCGCTGCGGAGGGAGAGGCGCTGCGAGGCGCAGAGCGGGACTCGAGCTCCCTCTGCAAGGCAGGCTGAGCAGCGCCATGCAGCGCCGGCCCTGGCACGGCTGGGGGGCGCCCGCTCTCGCCGCGCTGCCCTCCCGCACCCCCCCCGCCCCCTTCCCCTCGATCTCAGGCCTCCATCCTGGGCTCAGCTCCGAGCTAGAAAACGCGCTGCTCCCCTCCTACCATCCCCCCCCTCCTCCCGTGTGTATTGCTGCTTTTAATCATGCGGAAGGGGCGATCGCACACGGTTCTGTGCCCTGCATCAACTTGATCTCAACTGAGATGTTCAGAGCTGTAGGTTTTGTCAGTCACGCTGCTCTGCCTTTATCGGATGGCTTCGACGCAGCGTTTTGTTCCTTGTACCCGTCCCCAGCACTCAGCGCTGCTGCTGAGAGCACACCCGCTTTCCTGTTGCTGACTTCCTATTTTTTACCCCGTCTCTTGCTCCCCCACCCAACACTCAGCCATGCCTCCAGTTGGTAACAAACCCCAGAGGTGTCGTTGAGCTGCTCTGTGTGTGCGGCTTTGAGATTTGTTTCACTGCAGGAAGTGTGTAAGTGTTTTCTCAGGTCCCACAGTTTGCTCATGCTGAGCCTGTTGAACTGGTGGCTGTCTTTTGGGCATAAGGAGTGGCTCTGAGCTCCAGTTCCTACTTCAGCCCCATCTCACCTTCTGTGTTAGTGCAGAAGTCAAAGACTGAAGAAGGTCTTGAGCATATGAACCAAGCAGTGCTTTCTTTTTTTCCATAGGATGATTGATTTTCTTCCTTCTATTTTGCTTTTCTGTTTGGACTGCATTTTGCAAGTCCTTTGAGGGCTGCAGTTGTGTTTTGGGGAGCTCCTTTTGCATCCCAAAGTGGCTTTGGACAGGGGCTGTCACCCCAGTGGCAAGTATGGTAACACCTTCAAACTATCAAACTTCAAACTGTAATGAGGACCCAGTCTCTATGTGCCCTTGCTGTCCTAGGCAGGTGCAGTGGCATCAGCACAGGTTGGATATTTGGGCAAAATTATTCTCAGAGCAGTGAGGCAGTGGTACAGCTGTCCACAGAATCACATAGAATCACAGAATGGCCCAGGTTGGAAGGGACCTCAAAGATCATGAATCTCTACGTCTCCTACCGCATGCAGAGCCACCAACCTCCACGCTTAATGCTTCACCAGGCTGCCCAGGGCCCCATCCAACCTGGCCTTGAACACCTCCAGGGATGGACGGGGCATCCACAGCCCCTTTGAGCAGCTGTTCCAGCACCTCACCACTCTCATAGTACAGAACTTCCTCCTGATATCCAACCTAAATCTTATGTCCCTGAACTTAAAACCATTTCCCCTGGGAGAGTCCCCGACCCTGAAGGTGTTCCAGAGCCATGGGAATATGGCACTAAGGGATGTGACGTGATCAGTGTGGGTGGATTGAGGTTGGACGTGGTGATCTTGGAGATTTTTTCCAACCTTAATGATTCTATGATTCTCATTCAGTATTAATATCTTCTGTATTTATAAGGAAGATGCCCAGAATGATTTCCTTAACGCTCGTGAAACTCCTTGCAGGATATTTTTGAGGCACGACGTCAGAGTTAAAAGGTGCAGGATTGCTGTACTCCCCAGTGGCCCTGCAGCTGAACTAACACGGCTCAGGGAGTTCGCTGAGCTGTCACCAGAGTGCTGAGCCTGCTGCAGCTTCTGCCCACGCCGTCAGCAAGGGAAAGAGCTAATCCAGGCACTGCTCCTGGTGCTGGCAGGCTGTGTCTTGGCTGTGAACTGCTGTGTGTGTTGCTACCAGGCTTTGTGGCTGCAGGTCAGTAGCTGCCTGATACTTCTGTCTAAAAAGGGCCAGATGCTGACCTGTGTTGTTTTGGGGCTTATTTAATATTTATCTAATTAATTTGTATACAATTAGTCACTTAAGGATTCCTTCTCTTGCCCGTAGTGCTTAATATCCTGCTTTTCTGCTAATGTTTTTGGCAGGGGGATGTGGAGCATTGCTGGGCTGATTGCTCTCTGAGAAGAGCCAGCGTGTTCCTTGGCCTTGTGCTCTGTACCTGGGCAGATTCATCCCTGCCCATGGCAGCAAGCTGTGGTCAGCTCCCCTGCTCCATCCTGCCACTTTTTGGTATGTTGGTTATTTCTGAGGGAAAAGCCAAATGCACTCAAAGCCATACCCTGTAATTTAGGCAGGGAGAGAACAAGGCCAAAGTTACTGTTACTGTGCAAATGAACGTGGGGCATCACAAGTACTGGAGATGTCAGCCCTGTCCCACTGTACGGAGGAAGGAGAAGCAAATGGCAAATTCCTTCCATGCTGCCGTTTTCTCCTGTCTGTGACTGCAAGGGGAGCTGTTTCCTGTAGCCAAGAGCCCACCAGGAAGCCATGCAGTGAGGTTCAGGGCTGCTTTCTCCTGCCCTTTGATTATATTCCTAAAAGCTTTGCGCAGTAACTGATTCTACCTTCTGGCTACTTTGTTTCTCTTACCTAGTCTTCAGCAGAGACTGAATGCTTGAGAGAGCAGCAGAGCATTGGGATCGCTGTGTGCTCCGTAAACCCTTACCCATGAGGAGCAGCCACGACTGCTATTTGTGCACATGGTGTCTCAGCCGCTGAGCTTCTGCTTCTGCTGTGGAGCTGGAAGAAAGCAGAGCTTGGGCTTGGAGCCTGTTGTAGTTGTGTTAACGTACTGAGCTGTGCTCAGCTGCAAGCCCTGTTGGTTGCTTTGGCAGGTTTGGATGCCTTGCACAGCCTGTTGGACCAACCCTTGGCACTTCAGTACAGCTTACACCTCCACTGCTCTGCAGTGCTACGTGACTTCTGAGCACAGATTTGTGAATTTCCCTTTGTTTATTGCTCAAAATTATATTTACTGCTCGTATAAATGTTCAGAACACTGTTCTTGTGGGATTGTTTTTTTATTTGCTGAAACTTAGAACCCTTCCTGTGTGGACTGTGACTCAAGATGTTGCTTTCTTTTTGTACCAAAGGATGCTTTCGTTTCAGGTAAAGCACTGCTCTGCTGTTCCTCCCACTCCAATAATCTGTCACTCTTCAGCAATTGTATGGCGTGTGCTCATTCATGCTTAATAAGTAAACCAAATAGCTGCTGGGCTCAGTGATCTCAGTATTTTTTTGGTTAACAAAGTAACCTTGAAAAGGAGAGTAGAGTACACAGGAGGTGGGCGGGGAGTTGTATTTTTCAGCTGCTGTTAATGTTCAGGTGCACTCAACAGTCCAGTCTTGATGTCTGATACAAACAGGAGTCTTACTCTACTATAAGAACTTGGGAGAGATCAAATCTTTGTCTTTCCAATATGGTTGTTAACGGGTGAAAATACAGAAATAGCACAGAGGCTGTGCTCAAGAAGCGTGCTGTTAACATGCATCACTCAGGAGACGGGTGATAGAATAGGAGCTTGGAGATCTGTTATTCAGCTGTCCCTACAGATGAGTGTGCAGATAATGCTGCATCTTGGCTGTGTTTAGCTGTGCTCTTTACATACGGGTCTGGTTTTATGGCCCCTCCCAGGTTTTGCTACTTTAGGGTGTATCTGCTGCCTCGGGAGTGCAGGCAGGGACTGCTGTGCTGCTGGGTGCTGTCCTTGCACCCTGCCAGCCTGCCCACATGGGTGCTGTTTTTATGAGGACTGAGCTGTCCTCATCTCTTTGTTCCCTGCCACATAAACAAACCCCTGAAGTTTCTAAAGCCACTCAAGTGTAAAGGCTGCATAAAGAGGCTGTGAACCGAATTCAGTTAATACTTAAAGTCTCATTTTACCTCTCTTCTTTTCTTCCCAGAATCTAAAAATTTACGTTGACTTCGTTGAATGCGTCAAATTCTAACAAAATGGAAGCCAAAGCACAGCATGAAATATACCTTTGTCTGTATTAATATGCATGAAGATTAGAAGCTTGTGTGTCTCTGAAACATCAGCAGGTAAAGCAGCTCTCTGTGAGCCAGAGGAGAAACAACATCTGTTATGTAATTGGACCAAGTTACTTTACCTTAATTGGGAAGTCATAGCTATGCTTATTCCCTCTAGAGGTATTTAGAAATAGGTTGCTGTTCTGAAAGCTTCTATTTTAAAAAGCAGAGGGATTTCAGAAGTATGTTGGGATGGGAGAGAGGTGCTTGTCTTGGCCAGCAGATTTCTTCCCACTTGGATCGCTGGAGCATCCCTGGCTGTAGCAGGAAGGAGCAGTGGATAGGTGAAGCACTTTGGAATAGCAGAGAAATTGCAGGGCGTTGGAGAAATGCTGATGTGTTGGCATGAAAGGAGGTGGAGTGGGTGAGTGTGGTGCCCAGTGGTGGAGTGCAGAGTGGAGGCACAGGAGCCCCCTTCCTTTCTGACCAGCTTTGCTTGGTGATTATGTGCATGTAATAGTTCAGATGAATGCCAACTCTCCCTTTTGTTAATGAAAGAAACATGCAATCCATCCCTGTAAATAAGGCTGTGAGGAAACCAAAGCTTGGTAAGTTTTCAATTTGACTTTAGTAAACATATCTTGAGAACCTTACAAAATGAAAACTGGTACACAGAATCAGTGGGGAAAAAAAATCAGCTGTCCAATTTGGGATAGTTGAGGAATAGTCCAGGGCTGGGTGGGACGGAAGAGTTTCCGGGGAGGTTCAGCAAAAGCTGATCCTTGTCACGGTTTTCCATTACTGCTTCTTGTTAGTACAGAATGTCCAGTTTGAAACTTACGTGTGATCAGATGGTGATTGATGGCGTGGCAGAGGGCGATAAGGCGGCGTCGTGGCTGCGAGGCAGAGCAGAAGTGCTCCAAGTGGGTGCCAAGGCTGCGGCGTGTAAAAGCGCACGGCAACGCCGTGAGTGTGAATGGAGACAAATGGCATCCTGGAACGCAGCAGCAGAGCTGTGTTTTGGGAGTTCAGTGGATAAACAGCTTAAATGTGCATTTCCAAGGTGATGCTGTGGCAGAGAAGCTAATGGAGTTGTCAGGTGCCTTAATAGAGGGAGCAGAGCTAGCATTCTTACCTGTGAGGTGAAGTCATTACCAAGACACAGAGTATAGCTCTGCTGTCAGCACTTAAAGCAAAGCTAAGGAAAAAGGTACTGAACTGCAAAGGGAAATAAACTCCCAGGGAGCTAGGAAATAGTGCTGTGCAGTGACACGGTGCTTCAGCGTGCTGCTTCTGAGCAAAACCCAGAGGTGGCTTGGTTGGTCCTCTGATATCCCTGCTTTGTCTTGCCAGGGAGATCAGCGAGCTGCTTTAATCTTGCTGACATGCACAAACAAGAGTTTGTAGGCAGATAAATTCAGTGCACAAGATGTAAGTTGCTTTCACAGAGGAGGTGATGAACCTTTGGGTCACATGATAGGAAGAACAGTGGTGATTTCTCCGTTTCTAAATGTCTGCATTGGGATCGTGGAAAAAAAAAAAATACTGGAAATTATTTCGGTACAGAAAGGAAGAGTAAACAACAGGTAATAATTTCGTGTTATGACGATGGGTCGTGTCTAGAGGCTTGAGTATTTGACTTTCTGAGCTCTCCTGTGTTATGGTTAGCACATGACAGCAGGCTGAGCATCTCCACGTGGAGAAGGCTGTCATCTCAAAGTGCTTTCCCTATCTTACATTAAGAAGATGGGAATGGGCAGAAGTTAGCTTGAATCAGCTGCAGAGCAAACTTGAAAATAACCCATGTGGTCTTCTGGCTGGTAGTTTCAGTGCTTCTGAAGCTTGAATTTGGCAGTCCGAGTTTCCTGGCTGTTTGCAGGAGGCCAAGTAGGGTAATTCAAGAAAACAAATGGTTTTCAGTTTTGTGGTTTGTTGGTGTGGGTTTGTTTTGTTTTGTTTTCAGGATCCAGTGTGTGTGCAGTGATAGCTGTTCTGCAGCGTGGCTTCTAGCTCCTGGCCAGCTTTTTAGGTGGACACAGGGAGTCCTGTGGTGAGCCTGCAGTTGGTAGGAGAAAGAAACAGAGAAAATACACCCCAGCTGATGGAGATTTTGCAGGGTGCTATGGAGAAAGTGGGTCTGAAAGGCATCTGCAGGTCCAGAGGCTGAGATCCCTGATCCAGACAGGGCCGAGGGTACAGCTGCAGGCAGCTCTGGTGCTCTCCCTGTGTGCTGTTTCCTGCTTGAGCTTTGGGAGAACAGACTAGTGGATTAGATGGGCATTGATCCTACTCTGTAGAGCATTGCTCCTGTTGGAGAAAGCTGTCATCAGCAGGTTGAAAAATTCCCTGCCAGTGAGCTTACAGCTCTTGCTGTGTTGGGAATAACACCAAAGAATTTGGAGAAGTAGGAACACTGGTTTTCCTGGCAAATTCTTTTCCACCAGGACCTTCTGCTTGTGTGCATTGCCAGGCAATCAGTTGGTTTGCACGCAGCTACGTACACACATCCCACAGGCAGGTGGGGAGCAGCTAGGTGGAAGTGGAACAGCTTTTGTGGAACTCAGTAAGTGCCTCAATAAATCGTGGGGGAAAAAAACCCAGAGGCTTTCTGAAAAGGTCATTTAGATGACAAGTACTGATCAGAGCATTTGGATATTGGTAAGCATTTTTTTACTCTGCTGAAGCAGACCAGTAAATGTTACTGTATGTTTAATATCACTGTGAAAGGAATCAAATTCTCCTGTTTATAAAGAAATAAACATCACTGCTCTGGACTGGATCCTAGGGGAGCTTTCCACTGCCATGGAACCAACAGCAACTTTTGGCAGGTTTCTTCATCTTCTCATATAGCTTCTCCATCTAGTAGTGTTTGGTTTCTAAAGCTGTCACCTTCTAACCAATTCCAAACAGGGATTTTAAAACGGAAAAGAAAAAAGGAAATGGTACTGAATTAAAATTGCCCCTAAATTGGGGTGTACCTACTTGTCTTAGTAGTTTAAAATGGTGGCTTTCTTTTATGCGCTAGGCTGTTTGCATGGGGATGCCTGCTGAGTATGTAACTCACTATGTGCAATTTCTCATCTTTAAGGGGAGATTTATTGATTCTTGTGCTTGTGTTGAATGCACAAAAGGTGCACACTGGTTACTTGACCCTTGCCTGGCTTCTATGTTAATGTACTCCTTCCTGCTCAGCGGTGGCTGCTGTTGATTCCTACCTGCTCTGCTGGCCCTTGTGGCTGCTGGAGTGCTATGTGAGCCCACAGGAGTTGATGCTTGGTTCCTGTTGTGTGCATGGAAGTAGTTTTGTCCTCCTGAAGCAGCTGTAAGCAAGGAGGTGGCGCTGGGTGTTTGTCCTGCCCTGTTCACAGACCAGCTCCCACTGGTTCCTCTGTCCCAGCTGGTCAGCATGGTGTGGTGGCGCCCATTAAAGCTTCGTGTCCCAGAGCTGCCTCTTCAGATGGGCTCTCACAGCCTCCCCCACCACTGGAGACACAAACTCGTTATGGTTCTGCAGAGGAGTGCATGTGGTAGCCCTCGTTTCTTCCAAGTTTCTTCTTTTTTCTTTATCAGTTTGGATTTACTCATCTCAGCCTTGGGTTTTCTCTGGCAAATTGGCAATTTCCACCTTTTCTATCTGAGCTTTTCTCTGATGTTGGTGTTTGTGCAGCCCTTCTTTGACTTGGTATCACTCACACATGATTCTTTTTATCTCCTGAATGTTGATACAGTGATTCTGTGCTCTGGCAGTGCTGTTTTCTTCAATTAAAATGGAGAGGTTTCAAATATTCTTCCCTCAGAAAGTGCAGGTCGCTAGCAAATTGCTCAGAGTGGCAGTGCTTCTCCACATTAAAAGTACACTGAAAACTGGTTGATGTTTGACATCTTGCACGCGTATTCCTGGTCCCCTAGAAGGTGCGTGGACAGCAGTGCTGAGACCAACAAATCTGTCTTCAGAGCAGTCCAGCTGTAACTGCATGCATGAAAAGCAGCTCATTAGATTTGAAGTTTGTTCATCCTTAATCTTACATATTCTCCTGCTGGAAAATGACAAAACAGTTTATGTTGGAAGGGATCTCTGGAGGTACAAGCCCTGGCTCAGACAGGGCTGACTATCACATTAAATGAGGATGTTTAAGGTTGTATCTAACAAATATTTTCAGTATCCAGAAGATAAGTCTTCTGTATCTCTGAGCAGCCTGTTCCAGCGTTTGGCCTCCAAGCATGTGGTTTTGTCTCCCTGCCCTCTGTTAAGGCAGCAGTACAACCTCTCCTTTGCCTTCCCACAGCTGCATTGGCTTGCACACAGCGTCCTGCCCCCAGACTGTCCCAGTGCTCCTGTGCAGGGCTAAAGGAGCTCAAAAATGGGCCCGTGGAGCAGCAACGTTTCCAGCTTGTCCTGTTTTCCTTCAAGCTTATCGTGCCTTACCTACGTGCCAGAAATCTGATTGGAAGGTAAATGCATGCAAGGCCAGAAAACATGCTGGTTCCTTTTCCAGTAAACAAGTGCAGGAGTGGCTTTTCTGCCCTCTGACATCACCATGGAGGGGATCTGAACAAGGATGCCTTCCTTTTCATAGCCTGTGCACTTGTGTTGCTGGAACACCTTGCTCCTTGGGCTGTGTGTTAGTAAGATGGTGTTTCTTGAGTGGTGTCTGAGCTGCCTGTCATAAAACCCCTTTGAAAACTCCTGTAACCTCTTTCCTGTCTGTGCCTTTTGGAAGGAGAAGGGCGGTGATCGTCCTTTCATTTACCAACCATTCTTATTTCTCAATTCAAATCTCACAGAAAGCAAAGCTGAAATAAAAGAGGTAAATAAAAGAGATGCTTTGGTTCGGTTCGGTTCGGTGGGCTCTGCTGCCCACTGTGTTGTGCCCAGTCCCAGGATGGGTAAGGTGATGCAGTTCCATGCAGGAGATGGTTGCTGTGCACCACCTGTCTTCCAGTGCTTCACTCTTCAGTTTATTTTGTACTAACTTACACGTTGTTAAGCTTCAGGAGATACCCATCTTTCCCTGTGGCCCTTCTGAGCATCCCTTTTTCTGGTCAATGTCTCCAGCTTAGGAGATTTTTATTGAGTGTTGACTAAAAGGAGATCAATTCTGAATACTTTGGAAGCTTGCTGTCACCAAACGTTCACAGCTCTCCCAAGCTTTATCAGCAGTCTTTGAAGCTGATAATTAAAAATAGACTTGTCAAGGAAAAACTGCAGCCAGAAGCCAGAGCTTTGTACTAAATAATAAACAGGAGAGCCAGGGGAAGAAAAAATACTGAAATTGGAAGGGCACAGTACTACTATGGAACTTAACACTGCTTGGCACGGGCTAATAGCACATGCCTGGTTTTAGAAGGCTTTCTGGGGGTTGCTTACTGTTTCCAGGGATGTTAGCATGTATGCACACTAAGGACTGAACAGGATTACTGGTAAGGAGTGATGTGCTGGCCTCTAGATGCTTCAGTTGTGTAAAAGTGAGTATTTTAAGCTCTTAATTGATGAGGGTGCTGGAGCCTCACAACTTTCCAACTAGCTGAGGCTGTTCTTCTGCAGAATGATGAGGTTGGAAGCGTGTTAAAGCTAGCTCTGTTGCTTTATTAATAGTGTTGACTGCATTGACTGTGTAACGGGTTATACGTGGTGTGATTTACACCCCAGTGCCAATAACAATTATGTTTGTCGTGTGATTTGGTATTGCACAGTGCAGGATGACATGGACACCTGAAGTAGACGTGACCAGCTCCAAAATGTCATGCAGCACTCTCAGCTTGATGCTAGGTCTACGCAGTTCTTGGTTGTAAGGACTTAAAATGCTGAAGGGTTTGAGAAGAGGTAGAGAGAGGAGTGTGTAAAAGAAGGTCATTCTTCCTGGTAAGAACACGAAAGCTGATGGAAGTACTCTGTGGGTTTTGTTTAAGGCTTGTTGAAAAAGTGAAGGAGTCCTCAAGCAGTCACAGTGCTGTTTTTAGTGGTAGGGCACTACACGTTTCCCATTTAAAAAGCATTAAACATCCAAATAGTGTTTTTTTTTTCCCCCCTCCCTCTCCTTCCTTTGTCTTCTGTGTAGTTGTACTGTTCCTACTCATTTATTCTGTTCCAGAGAGCATTCTGACATCAAGCTGCATGAAGAATAGCCAGTATGAGGAGGACAGATCAGTCCAGGCAGAAGTGCAGAAGCATCGAGAACATAAGTGTGAATGAAGGGGTTTCAGTGTGTGCTCTGTATTCCATGCTGAGGCACTGGCTTCTTGAGCACTCCAAGGTAGCACTGTTAGGAAGAATCCCTCTAGCTGTGCTTCTCTTTTGCTTTGCTGGTGTTTGGTCACACCAGAGACCTGGTCTGCATGGAAATAAGTTGTTTGTTTGGCTACATGAGCTCTGGCCTCATTTCCTGACCAAGCTGCAGTCTTGGAAATCCTTGTGTTGGCACAAGGAGTAGTTGAGGTGATGTGGGTGGGAATGAGCAGGCAGTTAAAGGCAAGGATGGCGTTGGCAGCATGAGCCCAAGTGCTTGGAAAATGAGGCTTTAGTCCTGGTGGAAAAGTTTGTTGCTGTTTGGTTTTTATTTTCCCCTCCAAAGCTGAGTGCCTTTACAGAATTTTCATCTGCTTCGAAATCCGATTGAAATGACATTCCTAGGGCTTGGTCTGTCGGAATGTCCAGGTGGATTAAACAGCTCAAAACTCCATCGTGAGGGCCGCTGCCCAGGGTTAATGTGGGCTTGGTTCTGTCTGTGTCTGTTCCAGCACTTACTGATGCAGAGTAACTTTCCTGAGATCTGTGATTCAAGAGTAAGGGTGACTTAATTTGGGCTACAGGCATTTGTCTTGTCCACCGCCCTCGTGCCATCCGTGTTCCCAGAACTCCTGGAATTTCCTGTCTCTGCTGGAAGAATGGCAAACTACACCTTTCCAGCTGACAGCCTGACATTAAACCAGCTGGCACCGACTTTGGTTTTCCTTAATGCATCAGGGTGTAATTTGTGAGGTGATTAGCAGTTACAGCATCAGAGCTGTTCATGGGGCAGGAAGCACAGTACCATCCCAGGGATGAGCACTGCCTGCTGTGATTTGAAACCCAAATTGGGCAGGGCATCACTACTTAGTGTTTGTGCAGAGATGAAAGCAAGCAAGAGCTGGTGCCCAAAAGCTTGTTCATGGGTGGTACTTCATCTAGATAAAGCCCTGGAGGAAAACAAATTCCAAACACTTATACCTGGTTGTGAAGGCTCCAGACTGCTGCACTGCTCTCTTCCTGGTGTAGCAGTACCTGGAGTTGCTGTTCTGATGTCATGCAACACAGCATCAGGTAGCCATTGGTTTTTAAAGAAACACCTTTATTTGCTTTTTGCAGTTTGTTAGTATCCTGAATGAAAGCCTCAGTCATTGTGTGAAGGGCAAAATGACCACAAGTGCTTGTTAATTAAAACCATTAACCTCTTTCAAAATCTGCCTGCAGAATTAGGCTTTCCCTTTTGTGGCACTGGACTCCACGGGCTGTTTGGATTTGAAGGTAAAAATACATTGAGAGCAATGGCAAATTATTGTGGTTGTCCCAGTGATCTTTTTGTGAGCCCCTTCGTTGCTTTTACATTATGAAGAGCTATAAATGAGCCAAGCAGTGAGTTCTTCTCTGGCTGTTACTTTTAAATTGTAAATCTTTCCATATTTCACATTGGATAAAGTTGCATGTTTGTCTTTATGACCTGAACTGTCAGATTAGTAGAACAGAATACCTTTCTTAATGTATCAAAAAGGGAAACATCTCAAAAAAAAAAAATAAATCATGTTTTCCTTCTCTCACTGGAGTTGTCTGTAGGACCGAAGAACTGATGTCAGCTAGCGAGGCTATAGGAGCAGTTATTGGAAGAAATAAGAAAAAATAAAACCACTGTTAGCTAACAATGGAAGGAGAAATTAAGGAAGACTGGAACAAGGCTTGATTAAGAACAAGAAAATGTAATGAAGTTGTCCTAACTGCCTTCTTTTGATGCAGCCTACTTTCCTCATGAAGGCTCACCACATGAAGCTGAAGGAAGTTAGCTGCAGCCCAAGAGACTTGAATACACGTGGGAGTTATTGCCATAACTTCAGCAGTTTCCATGATTTCAACAATTCACTGTGTTCTCTTACACTTTCCTCTCTCTGGTAGGCCATGTCTTATTAAGGCATAGTCATCAGTGTGGGTTCTGGAAGGTCTGTGAATCAGTGGTGTGTGCTACTCACCAAGTGGTGGTGGTGGCCAGAAGTTCTCCTCGCTTTGCATCATCATCTCCTGAGGCACAGTGAGTGTTCAGAAGAGCTCTGGTGAAATCCCTGAATGCTTTCATGTGTTCAGGACGTTTGGAGATGTTGTCTGTAGAGGCCTTGAGTTAGCTGTAGTGCTTGGAATGCACTGTAAGCCTAATTCATTTCCCACAGTGCTGCTGAACGACCTGCATCCAAGGGAGATGGGCTGACTTTGCTATGGAGGATTTAATAGGGCAAAAAGGTAAAAATCTGGATAACATCTGGATGAAAACATGCTGCCTTCACATAAGCAGGAGTGACAGGTAACTTTGGTTCACAGTCGGCAACTAGCTGTGTGAAATAGTGTGTGGTTTTGATCACAGCTGAATGCTGTTGGTCGCAGAGAGGAAGGTGCCCACAAACTGGCTGCGACCTGTGGGATTGCGTGATAAGATTGAGAGGAAGCAGTTTCACTCTTAGGCTCGCTCAGTGGATGGCAGAATGGCACAGAGTGCAGGGCCACAGCTCAGTGCAGCCACCTGGCTTCAGGGACACAAAGCTCCTGCTGCTTGAAGTGCTGGCACTGTTACCCTACCTCTGTGTCTGCCCAAGCGTTCGTGGGGGGGAATCACATCAGGAATTGTGTGTTCTATCGTAATTAACCATTTCTTCCTCTGTTAGTTTTCAGCTGGAGTGAGTTATTGATGGTGTTCGTTATGCAGGTGGGTGTATTATTCTGTCAATGCAAAGAAGGGAATGGCAAAGCAGAGGTGAGAGCAGCTCATTCAGCAGCAGTATGGTGTTTTCCTTCTTGAAGTGATTGTGCAACATTGTGCAAGTTCAGAATCTTGTCTCCTGTCTGGTTAATGGCAGTAAGGGTGGTTTCCTCTGGATGGTAATTTGGCATAGGCATCCACTTATATGCTTTGAGTCGTTCCCTGGAAGAATGTGCTTTTCTCCCTGCCCTGTTAGGGAGGCCAGCCTTCAGCACAGACAGCTTGGCTGGGTAGCAGCCATAGGACTGCAGGCACCATCAGAGCTGTCTGCCCACACCCAGTCCCTTTGTGGGTCAGTACTTAGGGAAACCATCCTTCCATGGCTTTACACTGGTAGCCCTTTACTTCAGCTGTGGCTCTTTATGCATTTCATAGCTTTCTCACATTGAAAGGCTGCTTTTTATACACAGAAAAGACATAAGCATAGGTTGGCCAGGTTGGATGGGGCCCTGGGCAGCCTGCTCTGGTATTAAATATGGAGGTTGGTGGCCCTGCCTGGGGCAGGGGGGCTGGAGCTTCGTGCTCCTTGAGGTCCCTTCCAACCCAAGCCATTCTGTGATTCTGTGAAGTTGGTGTTTTTCTTTTTGCTTATTCTCTATGAAATGGTAAACATATTTCTGAGAGTAGTTGCTTAATAGTGAATCAATGGGAGTGCCTTTGAAAAAGATAATTAAAGCTGTAATAGATGTTTATCAAGTAGCAGGTTTGATTTTATTTTCTTTTAATGCTTTCAGTGCCAGTGTTCTGGATGGCAAGAAAGAAATGAAAGCAGCTGGAAATGGTTGTAGCACTCATAACCAGTGGATATGGGATTTAATGCAGCAGGCAAACCAAAGTTCTGTTTCCAGCATGAGAGAATTCCTTGATAAACCAAAGTTCCCAATTTCTCAGGCATGCCAGCTTTCCTACCATCAGCAGCTGTGATAGCACTGTGAAAGCAGCCTGTCTCAAGCTGTATCAAGTAGCATGACATTTGATAGGCTTACCTTCAGTAGAAGAAAAAGTTGGTTCCCTCTTCCACCCCGTTCTTAATTCAACACAGCTTTAAGCCTTTGCATGTGTTTCATTTATGATCGAATGCTTAAGCATATCTGCCCCTATTCATCTTTTATGTTTCTCTGAGCAATTAGCAACAAATGAACGAGAGTTTCCTATGAAATTTCAGTCCTTGTGTATATAATCTGAGCTCTGGTTGAACTCTCAGCTCTTTGTACCGCTTCCCTTGCTGTGTGAGGATTTCTTGGGTTTGAGTGCCACACTGTGGAGAGCAGGAATTGGCATACACAGCAATGGAGAGCGTGAGGCTGTGGGAGGAGGTAGCTCCTGCACCCAGTTCGTATTCTGGATTTGCTGCCTGTGTCTTTCTGTTGATAAACCTAGGAATCTTGGTGATTATGGCACTGTTGTGCAAACTAAAGATGGGCAGTAGTGAGGAAGCAGTAAATGTTGGCCAGCTGTAGCATCTTAATAGAAGCAGAGCTAGGATAGCCTGTGTTTAATGCACTTGGGCTGGCTGGGATTACATTTCTCTCAAGCAACCTTTTGATTTCTTTCTTTGAAATAAGCTGCCAACTTTTACCAGATGCATACCCTGATTTATTTCTGCTTGTTTCAATTTTTTAGGTAGGCAACTCGTTTAATTACTAAAACAGGGTCTGTTCTGTAGGCATCCCCGTTTCTCACCCAGTGAGTTGGGCTATGGCAGCACAGCTCACTGGTGTGTGGTGCTGTGTCTCATTTAGAGTCTGTTGAGGGCATGTGTGTCAAGAGCTCTACAGTGAGAGATGCTGAGCAGTGCCCATCTGTGGGGTGGGAGACAGAGCAGGGGTGGCTCAGGTGAATGGCAGCATACTCCTGCAGTTGTGTGTGTCCTTTGGCTGAAGTCTCGCTCACCAAAGCAGCAGCCTGCCTTCCTAAGCTGGTAAACATTCCTGACACCATAAGCAGCATGCTGGAGTCTTTGGATGCTTACTGGGGACACAGGGGCAACCTGGTGTGTGACCAAGGGGTGCTGCTCCCTCCCACCCATGGAGCTCTTGCTGTGCAGCGTCTGGGAGCTCACTCCTAGGTGCATTTACAGGTTTATTGCCAACTCGAATGATGCAGTTATTAAAGAGAGCCTTAGGAGAGCCCCACCTGGACTGCTGGGAACTGGCTGTGCTAGTGTCAGAGCTGCTGACCTCTGCTTTGTTCCATCAAGTGGAACTGCTAGTTCTGCAGATGGGCTTGTGCCATTTTTTTCCTCATCTGCAGTCTTGTTACCTCCCACCCAATTTATCACGTTCTTTTCTTTAGCTCTGTCCTCCCTTCCTTTGGGAGGATGGAAAAAGTGAAACCTAAAGAGGTTTCTCCTCACACTTGAGATCATTGAAAGGCCATTTGCTCTGATGGTTTCACCCTTACCAGAGGGCAGGGAGCAGAGCACTGTTCCTGTGGCTGCTGCCTGGCGTTCAGCTCTCGCATCATCTTGTGTGCTTCAGCCATGCGTCTGGATGAGCTGGATGCTGATGGGTGGTAAAGGAAGAGGGCAGCATCCCTACAGGGAGGCACTTTGGGGCCATATGGCAGCATCTCTGGGTGGCTGATCCCCCCTGGAGACCACTGCTGCTCCTGGGAAGCAATATAAATAATGAGACCACGAGGATGTGGGTGTCCCCAGTGGGAGCGGCATTGTTCTGGCATCTCTGCTCCGAACCACCATCCCTCACACTGAAGTGAAGCTAGAGCTGGGCATGCTGTGCTCATCCTGCCCGAGGAGGGCACTGTGCTCTCATTCAAGATGGGAGCCCTGCATTGCTCACAGGAAACAGGCCTCGCTGCCTGGAGCCTTTTTACTTCCTCAGCAGGCACGGTATGAGAAACTTAAGCATATATAGAAAACAAGTAAGAATATAGTTGGAGGAATTTCTAACCGTATGAACTGAAGTCTTCATTCTTAGTCCTTTTTCCTCCTGAAAAAGCTTTGCAGTTCTCAAGCTTAATGCTTCATGTCAGCTCTTTGCCTGTGACAGTACATTACTTTTGTGTCTTTCACACGTATAGCCAAAGACAGACTCTGGTATTACTAATCTAAATGAAGTGAAATCCTAAAGAGGCTCAGTAGAGAGTGAAATTGCAGTAGATCTTGCCTGTGGGATTTGCAGTTCTTAAGAATCGAGACTGCATCTCATGTAATACTTCTTGCTTTCCAAATAACTGGTGGGGGTGTCTCGCTGCGGGCAGCATCCTGGGTTGCCTTGGTTTATGGTGGCAGGAGGCAGGTAAGGAGAAATCCTTTCAGCTCTCAGTCGGTCTGCTGGACATAAGAGCATTGCAGCGCCTCGCTTAGGCCGTTTGCCTTTCAGGAAGGTTGGTGCAGCTGTTAAAAGGCACCGGGTGACTCCCGACGCTCATTCTTTTGTATTTTCCAACAGGGAGGTGAAATGGAAGGTGAAGCAGTCGAAGCCATTGTGGAGGAATCTGAAACTTTTATTAAGGGGAAAGAGCGGAAAACCTATCAGAGACGCCGCGAGGGAGGGCAGGAGGACGAGGCTTGTCACATAGCTCCCAACCAGGCAGACGGAGGGGAGGTGGTGCAGGATGTCAACAGCGGCGTGCAGATGGTGATGATGGAGCAGCTGGATCCAACTCTTCTTCAGATGAAGACTGAAGTAATGGAAGGTGCCGTGCCTCAGGAAACGGAGGCTACGGTGGATGACACGCAGATCATAACGCTTCAGGTTGTTAATATGGAAGAGCAGCCTATAAACCTTGGTGAGCTTCAGCTGGTCCAAGTACCTGTTCCAGTGACTGTACCCGTTGCCACCACATCTGTGGAAGAACTTCAGGGAGCTTATGAAAACGAGGTTTCCAAAGGAGGCCTGCAGGAGGGAGAGCCCATGATCTGTCACACCCTGCCTTTACCAGAAGGCTTCCAGGTCGTGAAGGTGGGTGCTAATGGAGAGGTGGAGACACTGGAACAAGGGGAACTTCAGCCACAAGAAGATCCCAATTGGCAAAAAGATCCAGACTATCAGCCACCAGCCAAAAAAACAAAGAAAAACAAAAAGAGTAAGCTTCGCTACACCGAGGAGGGCAAGGATGTGGATGTCTCTGTGTATGACTTCGAGGAGGAGCAGCAGGAGGGTTTATTGTCTGAGGTCAATGCAGAGAAGGTGGTGGGCAACATGAAGCCACCTAAACCAACAAAAATTAAAAAGAAAGGTAAGCTGTGAGTGCGTTTTGAAAATGCATCTGCTGGGGGGGGAGCCTTGCAGTATGGTTGTGGTGACTCAGTGGATGCAAGCAGGAATAAAGCAGGCATGCCAGTGACCCTTGCTGCCTCATTTAATAGCACTCAGTTCTGCTGTTTCTCGGGCACGTAGGCTGTAAAGGAGTTCATTTGCTTCAGTGTGATGCTGTGATATTAGTATGCCCATATATACAGTTGAAAAGATTCTGTTTTCTGCTCTAATACATATTTAAGACTTTGTGTCCGTGTTTTACATTAGGAACCAACAGTGCAGCTAGCTTTGTGATTTATTTTCTTTTTTAAACAAAGTGCTGGATAGGGTAAATGATGTAAAATACAGCAGTATGTACTTTCCTTTTGGGAAATTTAAACCTGTAAATTAAGGAACCCTTTTCAGTGTGGAGCAGGAACACTGAGTGCTGGCATAGGAATGGAAAATTCAAGCCAAACTAGTCACTGCCTGTGTTCCTAAGGATGTACAATTGGATGTAATGGTACAAGATTGCTTCTCGCATTAGCTAAACCTCCACGGTGTTTCCTTTTCCCTGCTGACCTATTATTGTGTTATGCAGTAGCCCACAGTACCCTTGAGTAAAGCTGATTTCCTTCATGGCTAGGTGTAAAGAAGACATTCCAGTGTGAACTGTGCAGTTACACTTGTCCACGCCGTTCCAACTTGGACCGCCACATGAAAAGCCACACTGATGAAAGACCACACAAGTGCCACCTCTGTGGCAGGGCATTTCGGACAGTCACGTTACTGAGGAACCACCTCAACACTCACACAGGTACCTCCTGCTTTTGCCTGCTTTGTTTGTGTGGGATTTGCTCTGCCTTTAGGACAAAAACAAGGTGATCTTTCTGATTCCAGTTACAAAACAAGCTAAGGAAGAATCTGTGCAGTGCTGCTGTCCCTTTCTCATGAATGCAGGTGTTCTCTGCCTGGCCAGGTCAGGTGCAAACCTCATCCATTCTATACACAGATTTTAAAAAGCCAGCCCTGGGCCCTGCAATTAGCTTAAACTTAAAAAAAAAAAATAATAATAATAATAAAATCCAGTTGTGTTGGACGTTTGTGGTTGTATCCTAAGCATTGTGTGGCCATTGCTTCTTGCAGAAAAGTAAGATGAAGAAAGAAGCTGGAGCTAAGAATGAGAGAATCGAAAGCAGAAGGGAGTGAGAGAGAGGGAAAAAGAAAGGGTTATAAGCTACATCAGTGTAACTTTCTGGTATGATCTGTAGAATCCTTCTATTGCTCTTACTTAAATTCTGGTGTACAAAGGTAATTAAACAGTGATGAAACTTAAATAATCCTCTTGTGACTTCTGCAGGAGACTCGAAAAAGCAATAGTTCGTATCCCTCGTTGCTCTGCCTGCCTGTGCCCACATCGTGCCTAGCTGAGCAGTGTGAGGTCTGTGAGTTACTGAGTGATGTGAGAGAATAAGGGAGTTTGCTTCCTTCTAGAAGGGATGTTCAGTCCCTAAGAAGGCCTTCAGTTCAGTATTTATGCAAAGGTCATATTTATGTTCCATTCAGCTCTCTAATCTTTGATACCACGCAAAAGATGGTGCCGTACTTTCTTCTGTTACTCCACCTGAATGCCTCCTTCCCTTTCTGCTGCCCACCCTCAGGTACTCGCCCTCACAAGTGCCCAGACTGTGACATGGCCTTTGTGACCAGCGGGGAGTTGGTGCGGCACCGCCGTTACAAACACACCCACGAGAAGCCCTTCAAATGCTCCATGTGTGACTATGCCAGTGTGGAGGTACGTCAGCTAGCTGGGGCTGAGGTGGTGTTGGGCTAAATGAATGGGTCTTTTAGAAGATGGAAGGAATTGTAGCGTGCTTCCGTGTTGAAGGAGGCAGCCCTCTCCTATGTGGGCCATGCATTTAGACCTCAGGTGCCCTGCAGTTCTAGGGCTGTGCATTTGACACGTTGGGATGCCTGCAGCCAAAATTAATGACCCTTTGCTTCAGTCCTGAAGCAAAAAGCAGCTTTGCTTATATCAAACGATTGTCTCATTTACTTCGGAGCGTGCAGGTTTGCTTGTATGCTCTATCCTGTGCAGGACTGTTACCTGTGCTTCAGGACAGCCTTAATATTGTGACAGAAATTACAGAGCATGGTAGGGAAAAGAAATCTGAGCTAGATGAGAGATGTGATTTAAAAAATGCAGTGTGTGCAATGGCAGGTCAGTGGGTTATGTTGAGTAGGGAGGTCAGTCTTTATCTCTGTGCTGTGACTTCAGTGCTGCGGTTTGAATGTCAAACTTGCAGTGATATTCATGGTACGAATTAAGACCAGATTTGTTTTAATGTGAGCTTGTGCTCCCTTGTGCAGACAGCAGTTCTCCATTTATGCAGCATGCTCATACTTGAGTAGAAAATGACTTGGTTCATGCCTTCTAGATAAAAGCAGGAGAGAAAGACATTTTCACCTTGTTGATTGTAGATCTAGAATTGTTTGTACCAAGTTGATCATCTCACTCGAAGTAACTTAGCAGAAAGCACCTTCTGGGGAGAAATAAATGGTGTGCAGGACACTACGCTACCTATTGTCCCCACCTCCAAAGTTCCTTGGGTGCTGGCTCTCCCAGAACACTTTCTTGTGCCTCTCTGAGGTAACTTCACATTTCAGCATCTCCTCAAATCAGTGAGGTGAGAATGAGGCTGTATATGAGTCTGCATTGAATGTGGAAACAGGCATCAAGCAAGGCTAGGAGCATCGTTGGGAAGTACAGTGGGAGGGGGAGGTTATGTGCAGCACGAGAATAGAATTGAAACGTGCTTGCTTGAGTTTGCTTTATTGGCAAGACAAAACAAAAATCAGTCACCTGAAATTCTCATCTGACTCGTTGTGCTTTCAGAAATCAGACCTGCTCATCTGCTTCTGTTCTTTCAGGTTAGCAAATTGAAACGCCACATTCGTTCTCACACTGGAGAGCGTCCGTTCCAGTGCAGCTTGTGCAGCTATGCCAGCAGGGATACCTACAAACTGAAGAGGCACATGAGGACCCACTCTGGTATTGTTGACACGTTTTGTTTTTTAATTTTGGTGGCTTCTGTGTTTTGGTGTCAGAGTGCTGAATGAAACCGGCGCTCTTAATTGGCAAAGTAAACGTTTATTTCGTGTAAAATCTTTATCACAGCTTGTAGCTGAAAAATATACACAGTAATTTATAAGCACCAGTAAATACATAAGCCAACAGGAATTACTACCCTGAGAAGGGAGCTTGGAGGATTCCAATTTCATTGTGAGGTAATAAAATACAGCCACTTGTAGAAAGCAGAGAAGAAATTTCTTCCCTTATTCGTGCTCCAGTTGAAGATGAGCCATTTTCAGTTTCGTGCTCAGCATGTTTGCAAAAGCATCTCATGCGTGTAGGGCATAGAGATCCTCAATTTTTTCTTTGATGGAAATAGCAATTGTGTTTAGCACAGAGTGTTGGCTGGAATGCCAGGTTGATTATATGGCTAAAATTGAAGCGGGCGGGAGAACTGCACTTGTAATTTGAGTTTATTGAGTAGTTTGAAGCTCTACCCCTCAGAAAATCTGCTTCTGCTTGCTGTTTTCTGGCAGCCTGCAGGTAGGTCCTCTCTGCACTTCCTGCAAGTAAGGGTGTTAATTAACTGCTGTGCTTAAAGAGTAGACTTGAGTTTCTTTGTAGAAAGATGCGTACAAGAACAAAAAGTTCTAGAGAAAGAGACACTGAGTTACTATTTCTGCCTTCTGTCTATTGCAAGTTTCTGAGAGCTTGGGGCTTCTTGGTTGGATTTTATTTCAGTAAAAGCACTTGTGCTATTTCTTTTCCTTCTGCTACCGTAGGAGAGAAGCCATATGAATGTTACATCTGCCATGCTCGCTTCACTCAAAGTGGTACCATGAAGATGCACATTCTGCAGAAGCACACGGAGAACGTGGCCAAATTTCACTGTCCTCACTGTGATACTGTGATAGCGAGAAAGAGTGACTTGGGTACGTACCTCAGAAATGTGCTCGTCTGTTGGAAGTGCTGCAGAAACCTTTTCCCTGAATTAGAGTTCATCTGACCCAAATGCTGACTACTTTTTAACCTAACAGTTCTGGTAACTGTACCCAGTGAAGCACAGGCTTAGACGTGGGGCTTGTAACATGTGCTTAGCTTCCCATGATTGCTGCAGACTGAGATTTTTCTGTTTCTTTTATGCATCCAGTGTAGGATGCATTCCAAGCATACAAGGCAAGTGATTTTCAGGCCCATAGGTGTGGACTGAAAGCACCTCTTAGACACGAGGCGTTTATTCAGACCAGCATGTGGATTAGGTCTGAGAAACCAAAGGTCAACTGACTTGACCTCCTGCATATTGGAGACCGTTAGTTTATCCACGTGTGTCTGCACCCAGCTAATGGGCTTGAATGTGAACAAATACTTTCGTTTTCCAGGAAGTGGAGCTGTGTGCTACAGACAGGATAGGAGAGACAGAATTGCCACAAAAGCCCTGAGTCCTTGCAGTAGAGAGTGTTATCTAGTGAGCAGTACCCAGTGATTCCAGCAGGCAAGCTCTCTGATGTACAAGAAGGTGAAAAATAATGTCAGCCCAGAGCAGCTGAGAGGGAAGAAGCCACCATTTGGCAGAACTTTCAGTCTGTAAGCAAAATACCAACCACATAATGGAAAGGCAGGCTGCTTTCCAATTAAAACGAATGAGGAGTGCCACAATGAGGGGTGGCAGCCAGCTGATGTCAGGTGCCTACCAGAGCAGTCGGAACTGATTTACACCACAGAAATAAAACCTGATGTTAGCAGTGAAGAATTTGTTCTTCTAGGAGCGTTTCAGTCCACAAGGGGCTGCTTTGTGCAGCTGTGATGTGCTCTCAGTTGGAGTGTTTTGAAGAAATGACTAAAACCTCTGTTGGGGATTATCTGCTGGTATCCCTATTGCCTTCTAGCCCTGTCACTCTGGCTTCTAATCCTGCAGAAAATCCTGTTTCTGAATGTTATTACCTGGCTTCTGACTGAATTCAGGCAATTCACAGTAGAGTAGTCTTAAGTGGCTTGTGAACTGTTTTACTTCTGTAATCTTTGTGTGTTGCATAAGCAGTGCTGGCAAAAAATCACATTGTGCTGTCCTCCAGGAGAGTCCTTGTGGATGTATGCTAACAGGAGCAGACCTGCTGTCCCTGCTGTCTGCTCTGTTTTGAGGCTAACGTCCATTGTCTGAAAAACCCATGTAAAGTGCTGCTTTTTTGCATATAATTTGTTGACTTAAATTATGCAGTGTAACATCGAACCCTTTATCACTAGGAAATGCACTGTGCCAAGAGATTGCTACCAATTGCTAAATGTGGAATCTTGTGGCAAAGCTTGGCAGAGACGTTTCTGCCTCTAAATCGTTCTGGTTGCTTTTATTTGTGAGTCTTACTTCTTTGGTAGAATTCTGAATCAATGGTTCGCTCTCCTGACTTGAACCCAAGAGCGCGTGGAGGGGAGTAGCGCTCAGGGCCGACGGGCTGGACTTGTCCTTGGAAAGCCATGGTGATGAAAGCCTGTGATTCTTTGCTCCTAGGTGTTCATTTGCGAAAGCAGCATTCCTACATTGAACAGGGCAAGAAGTGTCGCTACTGCGACGCTGTGTTCCACGAGCGCTATGCCCTCATCCAGCATCAAAAGTCTCACAAGAACGAGAAGCGCTTCAAGTGTGACCAGTGTGATTATGCGTGCAGGCAGGTAAGTTGTGCTGCTGGCACCCCTCAGGAGCTTCAACTCGCAAAACGTGAGGGAGGAGCCTTTGCTGTGAAGTCGGTCTGGCTGTCAAGATCATAGAATCATAGAATCACCAAGGTTGGAAAAGATCTCAAAGCTCATCCAGTCCAACCGTTCGCCTATTATCAACAGCTCCCGCTAAACCATGTCCCTCAACACAACATCCAGCCTTTCCTTCAACACCCCCAGGCTCGGTGACTCCATCACCTCCCTGGGCATCCATTGCAGTGCCTGACCACCCTTTCTGAAAAGTAATACTTCCTCATGTCCAGCCTGAATCTCCCCTGCCGTAGCTTGAAACCATTTCCTCTGGTCCTATCACTAATGACACGAGAGAAGAGGCCGACCCCCAGCCCACTACAACCTCCCTTCAGGAAGTTATAGAGTGCAATAAGGTCTCCCCTGAGCCTCCTCTTCTCCAGGCTGAACATTCCCACTCCTTCAGCCTCTCCTCATATGGCCTGTGCTCCAGACCCCTCACCAGCTTTGTTGCCCTCCTTTGAACACGTTCCAGGGCCTCAATGTCCTTCTTGCAGTGAGGGGCCCAAAACTGGACACAGTACTCGAGGTGCAGCCTCACCAGTGCTGAGATGAAATCAGCTCTCCCTTTTTGAAAGGAGTGGGGTGAAGGAGGGTTCAGAGGCCTTGTCTCCTGGTGTGGTGCTCACCTATAGGGAGCCCCTCTAAGGGGGGTGAGGCACAGTGCTGATGTGTCTGTTGATAAAGAGTTGGTAGGCATCTATGGAATGGGAATAGCTGGGATTGAACGTGCTGTCAGTCAAGGTGTTCACCCCTTCCTGCAGAATCATCCTTTTTTGCTCTTAATGCAAAGTTTTGGGCTCCTCTTGACCAAAAATCAGCTCTTCTGTGTCTGTCTGAGTTCTCAGGTTACTTTTCATGTCCTGCTTGTCCCTCAGGAGCGGCACATGGTCATGCACAAACGGACCCATACTGGAGAAAAGCCTTATGCCTGTAGCCATTGTGATAAAACCTTCCGTCAGAAACAGCTCCTCGATATGCACTTCAAACGATACCACGACCCCAACTTTGTCCCTGCTGCCTTTGTCTGTTCCAAGTGTGGTAAAACATTCACTCGCAGGGTAAGGGAATACACTGTTATGAATTAACATTGTTTTGTTCTGGAGTGGAACGAGGGCTGGTGGGGAGGGGGCAACAGAGGAAGAACGACATGTTTCCCCAGAGGAAAGGGTGGTTGAGGTACAGTCCCTGTACCTCAATTTGAAATGGAGCACTTGCTTCTTTCTGGGAGGACACCTGGTATAATTCAGAACTGACATTGTCATATATTAAGATCAAAAGCAGTGCGAAAATTCAACTTCATTCATAGAAGTTATAATAAATAAATGAGTCGTTTTCACTAATTATTCTTCCTTTATTAAGAAAAAGCCCACAGACACACACACAGCAAAAACCACAACAAGTAGGTTATCGAAAATATGGTTATAAATATAGGGCCAGAGTGCTTGAAGTGCTTGGTCTCGATTTCAATGCATGCTTTGTTTTTTGTTGTGTTGTTTTGTTTTTTTCTTCCATGGAGTAGAACACAATGGCCAGACATGCTGATAACTGTTCTGGCCTAGATGGTGGGGAAGGAGAGAATGGAGGAGAGACAAAGAAGGGCAAACGTGGCCGAAAGAGGAAGATGCGCTCTAAGAAAGAAGATTCCTCTGATAGTGGTAAGAGCAGAGCTGAGAGCTGTGCTGAGAGCTGCACACCTGGGGTGCTGTTTGTTTGCCCGTTCTGTAGGTTTGTTCTGGTAACTGAAAGGTGTCTGTGGTTGGTAAGTTTAAAAAACAAAACGAAAAGACGGTCTATGATCAAGTACAGAGATGACTGCCTGTAGGGGATGGCACAGTTTCTGCCATCCTGTCCTTTTCTAGAGGCTAAGAAGTCAGGGGGGAAACAAAACACTTGTGTAGCCCCTTGCCTTGGCTGCACGGTCCCTGTTCTTCCTGCTATTGTGTGTGTTTTCAGCATCCCAAAAGAAGTGTGTTTCTCTGTGTGAAATGTCACACGTTCCTGCTTCTCTGCTGCAGGAAAGCACGTGGCATGTCTGAACAGCCAGCCCAGTGTTGAAAGGCTTGGCTGCTGCTGTTAGGAAAGGATGGGGACATCCAAGAGAACGTTAGAGAGAGTGCTGGTAAATTCATGGGCTGTTGTGAAAGACCTGCTGAGGGCTCAGGGGGCTGTTGGTGTTTTCCACCCGACATGTCTTTGCACTGATGTTGGGAAGGTGGCCACTGTGAGGCACCTGGCTTGCCAAGTCAAGTGCCAAAAGGTGAATTAAGTGCAGCTCAAAATAGAGTGACTGCTGTCTACAAGCTTCTCCAGAACAGGGAGGCAAACTGTTTCTGCAGATAGACTGCTTGCCTTCACTGAGGTATTCTTGATGAAGGAGAAGCTCATAGTCTGTCTTCCTGCTGGAAGAAAAACCATCACATCTTCAGCAAGAAAATCCAGATGGGGTGTAAAGACCGACCAGATCAGAGATAATTCTCCTAAATTAGTATTGCAAAGCAGTCTTTCATCTGAAGTCCTTTATGTAATTAATGAGGGGATGTAGGTAGGGAACGTATCTGAAAATCTGATGTGACAGACAGGTTTTACAGGAGGACCTTGGACAAGTGTGGTTAAACTGGTGGTTGTGCAAACCCTGACAGCAAAGCTCTAATAAGAAGTCATTTCTTAAAGTCATGTTTGTACAGATATTTGGGAACGGTGTGTTGTAGTCCACTGGATAAAGTGTGGGTAACTAATAGTTCATGTAAAGCATGGCAGGATTTAGGGGGCAAAGTAAAATAACCATCTGGATAGAAACTAATTAAAACCAAGGGATTCTGGAGTGTCTGCTTGTAGTGTTTGGTTTGTAGGCTTCTAGTTGATAGGGTGGGTGTGGGTTTCAGACCAGTTTGTGGGGAAGCTGGTCACAAGTCATGCTTGTCAGGTGAGCCGATGGGTCTGGAGTGCTTGTGGCTCAGACTGCCTGCTGATGCAGCTCCTTCAGCCTCAGATGAGCTGCCAAGTTTGGGCTGACTTCCTCAGGAGTCATCTGATGGAGAAGCGATTCACCAGCAGGAGCTGAGTAGCAATAAGAAAGCAGTTCTAACTACGTTCAGCTTTGGCATTTGGCTTTCTTATCTCTTGATCTGCAGCTTCAGGAGTTTCTACAAGTGCCACGTTTTCTAGAAGATGGTGAGCAGAGCTGTGACAAAGCAGGCCCTTGTGATGAGTCACCTTGCTCACGTGCAGGGTGCCCTGAGCACAGTGATGGTGCCAACTGTGGTAACTTTAGGGAGTGCTTGGAGGTGGAGGGTTTGGAGTGATTAGCTCAGTTCACAGTGTAAAAGCTGCAAGAAGATACAGCTTGCTGTGCGGCTTTGGATTGGAATCAGTTCCAGAGTGCAGTAAAATGCAGAGCTGGATGGGAGCTGCGTGGCTTTAAAATATACTGTAGTGGGCTCGCTTGCCTTTTGTTCACTGGTTGGTATGCTGCTGTTTGGAAAGCACAGTGTGTGATCTGTAGAACTGTGTTCACCTCTGGTGTTTGAGAACCCCCCAGTCCTGGGTGGTCCTGTCACATTCAACTTAAGGTTTTCAGTTCTTGGAGGTAAGTTCCTTCTAGGGAGCTGCAGTGCTGGTTTCCCACTCGTTTAACAACAGCAACAACAGATAGATATGGCACTGTTGTTTCTGGAGGGCTGGGACTTGCTTTTGGATCACTCTCGAGTTCTGGGATGTGTCATAGAGACACTGCAGTTCCTGCTGCCAGGTGAAGTCTGTTGGAAAACATATCCAGGTGGCACTTTTGGGATCTGATGGTTCCTAATGAGCGTGGAATTGCCCAGCAGCCTGTTACACAGGCTCCCATCCTGCCATTGGCTCTCTGAGCTCCTTCAGAGGAGCTTTTATTGCATAGCCTAACGTAGAAATAAAAAACACTTGCCTAAATGGCAATTCCTTGCCTCTAAGGTGAAGTGACAGGCTGACATCCACGCCACCAGCTTCTTGGCAGGGAAAATGAGCATTTTGTTCTGACTCGACTCCTTGTGGCTGAGGATTTGGTGGTTCTTCTCTGTAAGCAGGTATTTCAGTCTTGATTGAACTGAAGTCTGACTCGATCCAATGCTTCTTTTAGAGGAAAACGCTGAACCAGATTTGGATGATAACGAAGACGAAGAGGAGACAGCAGTAGAAATTGAGGCTGAACCAGAAGTTGAGCCGGAGGCTCCTGCACCACCTCCCAGTAAGAAGAGGAGAGGGAGGCCACCAGGCAAAGCTGCCACCCAAACAAAACAATCCCAGCGTAAGTCACTTGTTGTGCTGCTCAAACTGCTTTTGTCCTTTGATTGGACCATTCTTCTAAGAGAGCTGCTCCTCTCAAGGGAGCTTATTTAAAAAAAAAACAAAACAAAACTTGAAAAAATTGCACTTGTCTGCTTTGCAAAGGCTGCACCGTTGGCTTGAAATGAATTGCGAGTGCTTTCTGGTCGTGAGGAAGCAGGGTTGCTTCAGACTATGCAAAAAAGAAGAGGATGTGTTTTTCTTCAGTATTATCCCAACTCACAGATGTCCAAACTGCTATTGCACAGTTACTGCTTATGTGACTCTGTACAATCACTGTGGCATTCTTAGCACAAACGAGCGTGCTTCAGGGTTGCATTTCTGAGTGTGCAGATGTAGCCTCAGCTCTCCAGAGAAGAGAAATCAATAAGTGCAAAGCCTGAGTTAAAAATACTGGGAACAAGGCAGAAGGGGCAAATCCCCTTTCCTGCAGAGGGTGAGAGCTGCCCGGGGGCCTGGCTGTCTGCTCAGTGCTACAGTGTGGCCTTCCTGCATAGCAGCCTGCAGAAACTTCTCATGCTGACGCAGTCACAAGTGTGACTGGACTTCCCTCAGTTGGAAGCTTTGCTCTTCACTGTGTGTGAAGAGGGGCTGCTCTGATCTGCTCCGTGCACATCTGTTGTTGGCTGCTGTGCAAGATGCATTGTTTGAATGTGGTCTTAAAGTTGCAGCCTACATTTGTACTATTAGCACATCTTCATGCAGGGGTGAGGAAATTCTTTACTATGAGAGTGGTGAGGTGCTGGAACAGCTGCCCAGAGCGGCTGTGATGCCCCATCCATCCCTGGAGGTGTTCAAGGCCAGGTTGGATGGGGCCCTGGGCAGCCTGGGCTGCTGTGAAATGTGGAGGTTGGTGGCCCTGCGTGTGGCAGGGGGTTGGAGCTTCGTGATCCTTGAGGTCCCTTCCAACCCTGGCCATTCTGTGATTCTGTGGGATGGGTTTGTAGATGAGTGAAGAGGCTTGAGTCACTCTCCCCTGAAGTGGGAATGCCTTCATTGTGGGTCTCACCTTCTTTTTCCATACGAAAGCCCTAAGTGTGTACTGAGAGGTGGTCTGATGAGAACAGCTCTGAAGCTGGCTAAAAAGCTGTTTTCCTCTCTCCCCCTTTGTTTTCTGCCCCTCCAGCTGCAGCAATCATTCAGGTTGAAGACCAGAACACTGGTGAAATCGAAAACATCATAGTTGAAGTAAAGAAAGAACCTGATGCAGAAACAGTAGAGGAAGAGGAGGAAGCTCAGCCTGCTGTAGTGGAAGCTCCAAACGGAGACCTCACTCCTGAGATGATTCTCAGCATGATGGACCGGTGATGGAGGAGGACCACGCCGGATACTGAACTGCCCTGGGCTGTGTTTAAGCGGCTCAAATCTATTTTTCCTTTTACCTTTTTTTCTTGGCTTTGGGAAATGCATCATTTTAGACCATTTTACCAAACATACTGGGAAATAAAACTTCAAAATGATGTTAGAATGTGATTTAACTAGAACTTGCTGTTTTATGTTAGCATTACAGGATCATGGAACATTAGGAAATGCTTCGGAGTCCATGAGGGTTTCCCGTGAGGTGCTCGATTGGTTTTGTTCTCAGCTGCATTGTAAACAGGCTCCTCGGACGGCCAGCTTTACGTGCAACGAGTTTTATGAGACACAAGTGGAAGCCTTGAGTAGAACGTGTGGTAAACCACTCCGGACTTTGCCCTTCCAGATCCCACAGTCCTTGAGCCTCCTTCTCTCAGTAGTGTTTTTAACTGTAAATGCAGACTTGGGAGGGTTCTAGACTTTTTAAATGTTTTTTGCTTTCCCCCCACTGACTAGCTCTGGTTCTCCAAGTCGGCTGCACACGGTAGTTTTGGCATGCTCCAACTGGTTTCTGTCCTTTTAATATGCTTTGCTTTCTGCAAAGCATTTCTGTAATGGTCAAGCTTTGTAAATAACTTTTTTTTTTTTTTTTTTACATTTTAATCTTTTTCCATTAATTAATTAAGAGGTATGCAAACAAAAATACAGTTGAAATAAACCCCCTGGTATTTTAATTCCTTTTGAACTAAGTGATGAGAGGATCAATAGTGTAAATGTTGGAAAGGCTGTTGATAACTGATCCCACAGAGGAGATGTGTCCCCAGCGCTATGGCTTGTGGAACAGCAGAAGCCCACGGGTGAAGGCTGGTCTTAAAGCACACAAAACCAGCGTTGGAAACATGTAAGGAACCTTCTTTTTGAGTTATAACCTCACGACTACGTTTTCTTTGCTCTATCTTGTAGTTGTATTTTGTGTTGATGAATCCTTTGTTAAGACAGAAGTGATTTTAAGTGGGTCACTGCAGCCCTCAAAAACCCGGGCCGGGCAATTTTAATAGGTCAGTAATTACACAATTTTGGATCTCTAATAAAGACAAAAGGAATAATGTGAAATACAAATGATGCCTGTATATGAAACTGTCACATGTTAAAATATGTAAGCTTTTTATAGAGCCTCAGTCTTGCTGATTTCAAACAAATTTTTCTTCTATGTATCGCTTTTAAGAGAGCTATCAGTTTAGCTATCAGACTCTAGGTTGATGCATTTTTGTACTTAGCTGTACTGTGTGATATTTTTCATTATTTTAGGAAGCCAACACGGGAAAAAAAAAAATACTGTTATAAAATATGTAATGGGGTTTGAAAGCTGGGAAGGAGAATATACTGCTGTACAGCTAATAAATAATAATGGATTAACGTGTGTGCTTGCTGGCTGCTTTCTTTGGGCTGCACAGCCCCTCCTGGAAGGCTGCAGGACAGTGGGAGCAGGGGGCAGCTGTCGCTGTGCTGCTGGTTCTGCTCTTGCTGTGGGTGTTCCTCCCCCCAAATGCAGGGTGGTGGGGTGAAATCACGGTGCTGTCAGCTGGGGGTTGTGCAGGTTGTACCTTACAGCTCGGGAGAGAGGGCGGCCAAGAGGAGGCTTGAAAGCTGGCCTGGCTGCTCGCTGATCTGATGGCTCTGGGGCGACCTCACAGCAGCCCAGCTGAGGGTGTGGATGGGAGCAGTGCCTGGGAGCATCCTCCTTCACCCAATCTGTCACCTCGTGCCTTGCTGACCTGGTTTCTGTGTGTGCTCACTCACTGTGCCTTGCTTTACGTTCAGTTTGAGCCCGGCCTTCTGGCACGGGCACCTGATCCCAACTGCTGGCAGCTTCCACACTCAGAGGGACTGATTCCTGCTGTGCTACAGCCGAGGTGTCAGTGAGGGGTAAGAAGCACCAGCTGTGGCTTTCTCTTTGGCTTCTGTGGGAGAAAAACTAACGACCTCTTCTACTCTTGTCCTCACAAGGCTTCTGGAGCAGGAGGAGCTGCAGCTAAGGAGAAGGCTATGCTGCTGTTTAACAGAGCAGGACATGGAGAACGTGGAAGAGAGATCAGGGTATTCAGTGATGCTCTTCTATTGCTGCTTAGTGACCTGGAGCCCAAACCTAATGGCAGCCTGAAGGATGCATCTGAGGGTGCTGAGGAAACCACTGTGAGGCCGTGGTCCATCAGCTTTGAAACCTCCTTGTTGACCTGAGGAGGTCTGTGATACCTGGAAGAAGATCCTACCTGTCTTCAGGAAGGGTAAGAAGGAAGATTTGGGGAACTACAGTCAGATCACACTCACTTTTGTTCTCGAGAGCCAGTGAGCCTGCTGTCCTGTCGTCCTGGAAAAGCCGTAGATCCAGACAGGACCACCCTGGGCTGGCCATGGCTGCTGCTCTTCCTTTTCCTGAGGTGACAAGGCTCTCAGGAAGGCACAAAGGTACGAAGCTGCCGTGTGTTGTGGATGGGCTCTGCAGACAGCCATCCCTGTGTGGGCATTGCTTCCTGCCTTTGCTTTTATGCTGAAGATTTGTTTCAAAAACGCTGCAACCTCGGGTGTCCACAGCACCACTCTGGTGGTGGCTGCTGAGCCAATGCTGGCAAACGTTGGGCCTGAAGTTCTGCGGCTCTGCTCCATCCAGGAGTGCTTCTATGGTGGAGTCTGTGTGGAGCCTTCCCTGGGAAAGTTTGCATTGCTCCAAACAGGCAGCCCTGCTTTTTGGGGCACCAGCCATGGCTGGCCAGGGGGGCACCGTAATGTGATCGACAGCAACACCCGTCTACATCAGCAGTCCCTCCAGGTGCCCAACACGAGCAGGATGACTTCTCCATGCTGGGAGCAGCTCTTCTCACCCTCACCACTCACCTCCATCTGCCAAGGGAGTAACATGTTCCCAAAACCAGTCTCTCTGTAGGGCAGGAGGACACCAGGGAGCCTCCGAGCTGGAAGGCGCTGCTCACAGCCCCCTTGTGAGCTCAGAGATGCTCTCAGGGTCTCGCTCTCAGGGTGCTGCGTGGGCTGCAGGCTCCGTCGCTCTCATCTCTCATCTCTTGCTGGTTGGGTAAATCTTGCCTGACGGGGCAGGAAGAGGCACCGAGTGCAGCGAGGGGGAGGAGGTGCTGCCAATCGGTAACCTCAGTGCTTCCTCCCAGCACTGAGCGGGGGCTGTGCTGGAAGATGCTGCCCTGACCCCACCGCTCGCCCCGCCATGGCCGTGTGCCCCGGGGGGATCCCTGCTGAGCTGCAAGGTAAGCGATGCTGTGCTGTGGGTCACTGGTGGCACAAGGCCTCCTCGAGCCCACGGCTGCACTGGGGGTGGCAGAGCTGCTTTCTGCTCCTCATGGCCCGCGGCCACATCTTAGGGAGTTCTGAGCAGGTTCGCTTGTGCTTGCCAAACCTTGCTTGTTGAGGACGCTGCTGAGGCCAAAAGTGTCCCCGAAAAGCCAGGCTGCAATCTCAAGGATGTGCTTCTGTGCAGCTCCCACTGGCCATCGGGGTTTGTTGGTGGTGGGGTTCCCAGGGGGGCAGGGAGGGCTGCAGAAGCAATGATGCAATGGGGACCTGTATGTGCTGCTTTTGCCTTCCTTGGGTGCTGACCAAGACAGCAGAGTCCCCATGGACACAGATAGAAACCCACCCCTACGGGATGGGTGTGCAGAGATGGGGCTGGGTGAAACCATGCAGCGCAGGGACGCGAAAGCCAAGCGAGAGCTTTGACAGAGGAGCTGTGGGTGCAGGAGCTCTGCCAGCAGCAGGGCTCAGTGTCACCACCACAGCTCTGGCTGCTTTGCATGGGGGTTGTGCTCGTGGTGCTGCCGTCCGCCTCTGAGCAACGGAGACAAAGATTGCAAACACAACAGGGCCAGCACGTGCAGTGACTGATGCATGTTGTGGCCAAGGGGGTTTCCAAAGGAACGCATGGGCAGAACTCAATTCTGGGCGTCCCACAGGGAGGGCAGGGCTCAGCTAGACAGGATCAGTGTAGGACAGTGTGGTTCTGCATCCCACTGGTGAGCAGGGATGGTTTGGTGGGGTTATGGCCCACCTGGAAGGATGCAATGGGGTGCTGCTGTGGGTCAGGGGAGCTGGATGCCAATGGTATGTGTGCCTTCGGTGCTGCCTCCTGGCATGGGGGGGAGAGGATTGCTGTGGGCATGCAGGGCAGCCATACGAGGGTAACTCGTATCACAATCCTTACAGAGGGCATCGCCGCCTCCCTGGGGGCAAAGCAGATCCTCCTGCTCAAAAGCGTGCAGCTGCAGGTGAAATCCAAGTATGACGACTTCATTTTGGTAGGTGCAGAGTCCCATGTGGTGTCCCTTTGCATTTAGCCTGAAACAGGGCCTAAAATCCACGTGGGGGGAGACTACTGCAGTCTGCATCGTTTGCATCCATCACACTGATTTCCCCCTATCTAGGTGCTGACACCCTGGCGAGCCTACGTGCTGCTGGCTGTGCTGCCGGTCAGGGTGAGTTCTGAGCTCAGTCAGGAGAGCCCCTGGGCTGCAGTGTGGGGTGGGATGGGGGAAACGGGGGGCTGGCATGGGGCAGAGGACGGGTCCCATCCATCCACGCTGTGCTGCTCCAGTGCTCCCCTCCTGCAGGTGCACAGCAGCTTCAGCTTCCTGGAGGTGAGGGACATCACTGTGCGAGAGCCCAGCGTGGTGAGTGGCACCGCAGGGGGACCCCATGGGGCTGGGGACAAGCATGGCTGCAGCCCCGGCTGTGACGGCTGCTCCTGTTCGGTGGGGACAAGGTGATAAAGTGTGGCTGGCTTAACCCAGGCGAGGCCAAATTTAGCCAGAGTGTGTTTTAAACCCCGCTAATCCTCTTAGAGCCGGGCGGCAATGCAGCGGGGACGGAGCGCGGAGAGGAGCGGGGCGCTCTCCATGGGACGCCTCAGCCGAACGCGGGGCTGTGGTCCCCGTTGGCATCCAATCTTCATTTTGCTCTTTAAAATGTTGTCAGAAAGGAGCATTGCTCGTTAAAGCGTTGTTCCAGCTCTAAATGGGGCTCCTGCCTGGGCCCTAGCAGCAGGCTGCAGATCTGAGCTCGGGGAGAGAGCAGAAAGCCCAGCACCTGTGCTTGGCTCGGGAGCACCGAGCAGCCCGCAGGCGGTCCCAGCAGATCGCCGTGTCTTCCTCCTGCGGCTCAGCCAGCCTGTAATTAAATCAGAGAGAGCGTTGCCATGGGATCTGGGAGGAGCCGAAAGCTAAAAAAAGGCCTGGAAACCCAATTAGAGAAATTCAGGGAGGAAAACTTCATTGGGGGCTGCTCGGTGTAGCAAGGGGGCAGGGGGATTTCTTGCAGATGAATGGCTGCGGGACCTTGGGCACTAAACCAGCATCATCCTGCAGCTGCTGCAGGTTAAGCACTCTTCCCTCCCTGTTTGGGGCTGCTTTTATACTGAACCTGGGGTTCTGATGCCTTATTCTGGCACATCACGTCATCTTTAACACAGTTCATCCCATCCACCTGGTGCTCTCAGCCCCAGCCGGTGCAGGCAGAGGGGATGATGAGCAAAGGCGAGTGCCTGGCTGCTGTCACTGCCGTGCCTGAGGGCTCAGGGACACTGCCAGCATTCCCAGGCATCTCCCATCCTTTGGACAACTCTGCAGGTTGCCATAGAAACAGATACATCCTCGTACGCCTTCCGGCTCATGTCCTTCGATGACTTGGAGCAAGTCGTTGTCCATGTCACCATGTCACTTAAGAAGGTCTTTCCAGACTCATCCCCTGGGTAAGGCTCCCCTGCTCCTCAGGGTTTGTCATGTACGCATCCGATGGGTCGTGTCACCTATTTGCTCAGAAAGATCCAAAATATAGGCTGGGTCCTTGCACTAGGAGAAAGCCACACTGATGGAGGCCAAATGAGTGCCCTGTTCCATCCTATCACTCAATCACATTGGGACAAATGTTTCTGGTCACCATCTGAGCTTGGCACAGGGCTCATAGCTGGTGGGGATGCCCTGCCAGCCCCCCAGCATGCCCTCCTGCCCTTCTCCAGGACACTGCTCAAGAACTCACCCCCCAACCTGTACGAGAGGATCCGGATGGTCACAGATTCGCTGGAGGAAATGCTGCAGAGCAACCAGGGGCCCTGTGGTAAGCACACAGCCCGTCCCATGGGGCAGCAAAAAAGGGACAGGGCATGCAAGGATGGAGAGCCAGGGTGCCACCCTCCCCATCAACGCAGCTATGGACCAGACAGGATGCTCTGGTTCCACTAAAGAGGGACAGGAGAGCCCTGCCTTCCTTCTCCTGCTTTCTGCCCATCTCAGGGGTCCTTTGCGTGTTTCCTTGGGAAGCACTGCTGGCAATGCTGCCTTCTCTTTGCAGGTGGCTTTTCGGAGACGTACGCTGCGTTATGTGATTACAACGGCTTTGCCTTCCGTGAGGAGATCCAGTGGGTGAGCCTCCCCCCACCACAGAGCATCCCAACGTGCTGGGAGGGCAGGGGAATGGGATGAGGTGGGATCCCCCTGGGTTCCTTGCAGGGCTGGGGACATCCCAGCATCCCCATGGAGAGCAATCCATGGGACAGCTGTGCAGGGACCAGTGCAGGTCAATAGGGTGCCCACAAGATGGATGCCCCATCCTTGGAGACAGTTGAGGTCAAGCTGTCCCCTTGTCCTGGCGCACAGTGACCACCCCGAGTCCCCATTTCCACCACAGCGATTCCTATTTCCCTCTGGCTTCTTCTGGCCAATATCCAGGGCCAGGGAGCCACCAAGCAGTGGTGAAGGTTCCCATCCATTTGGGACACGTGCCTTGAGTCTCAGGGGACATCTGTGTCTGCGGGGCACTGAAGGTGCAGGAGTGGCACTGAGCCCCTTCTGTACGTCTGTCCCTTGAGCAGGATGTGGACAACATCTACCACGGCCAAGACTGCCGGGAGTT
Organism: Lagopus leucura; assembly: GCF_019238085.1. Classification (NCBI taxonomy): domain Eukaryota; kingdom Metazoa; phylum Chordata; class Aves; order Galliformes; family Phasianidae; genus Lagopus; species Lagopus leucura. The sequence goes on from NW_024962300.1 coordinate 73,657, forward strand.
CAACCTGCTGGACTTCAGCCACCTGGAGAGCAGGTGAGTCCCTCTGCAGCACCGCCTCGTCCCCATCCTCAGCACGCATCTGCAATCTCTGCTTGCTTCCTCTGAGCCCACGCAGCCGGCAGCCCCGTCCCATGGGGCAGGAGGCTGGGCAGCCTTCGCTTTGAGCCCTTACATGAGCCTGGCAGCCCTGTGCTGAGGTGTGAGCTGAAGGCTCGCACCACTCGGGCGTTTCCCTATGCAAAGCAGCCGGCTCTGCTCACAGATGCGAAGCTCTGCATGAGCCCTGCCACCTGCCCCCGTCTCTGCTCTCACGTGGGTCGGAGCCACGTGCTTGGGGATGGATGTGGGGGGCTGCAGCACTCTGTCACCCCACAGGGACGTGGCGCTCAGCGTGGCCGCCTTGTCCTTCAACCTGTGGTTCACAAAGCTCTCCTGCAAGGACTTCAGGCTGGTGAGTGTCCGCACGGGGAGCTGGTCTGCCCTCAGGGCTGGGAACTGAGCAGCTTTGTGCCCTTGCAGAACCAGGAGATCGCCGAGCAGCTGCTCTACATGCTGAGCAAGTCGGTGATGCTGGAGGAGCTGGTGCTGGAGAACAGTGGGCTGAGGGGGTAAGGGGAGTCCTCACCTCCGCAGTGCAGCCTGGGCACCTCGATACAAAGACATACAGTTGTTAGAGAGCCTCCAAAGGAGGGCTGTGAGATGGGGAGGGATCTGAGGGCACTGTGTATGAGAGAGCTGAGGGCTCTGGGTCTGTTTGGCGCAGAGCAGAGGAAGATGAGGGGAGGTCTCTTGGTGACCTACAGCCCTGCACAGGGATTGGATGCCCCATCCCCTGCCCTCAGAAGGCTCCGTTATTGATTGGTAATTCTATGGGGTGGGTGTCCTCCTCTCCACAGTGACTTTGCTCAAAGGATGGCTCAGGCCCTCAGCAGACATCCCGAGTCTGTCCTGCACACCATCAACCTCGCTGGCAACCAGCTGGAAGACAGAGGTACTCCATGGGGTGAATCCAAGCCCACACAAGCTGTGGTTTGATCCCACATCCCAGCCCTTCACCCGTCATGGAGTGGTTTGAGTTGGAAGGGATGTTAAAGGCCAGCTGGTCCCACTCCCTGCACTGAGGGGGGTCACCCACAGCTCCATCAGTGCTCAGAGCCGTGCAGCCTGACCTTGGCTGTCTGCAGGGATGGGGAAGCACCAGCTCTCTGGGCAACCCTTTGCCCGTGGTGGTACCCACAATGCCCAACTTCCACATGATGTGGGTGCTTGCTTGTGCTGGCAGGCATTGAGGGCTTGTTCTGTTCTCCCCAGGGATAATTGCTTTCAGCCGGCTCTTTCAGGAGAGACCCAGGGGCCTGCAGAGCCTCAACTTGGCCAGGACAACGCTTACTGCTAAAGGTACAGCCAAGCAGAACTCCTGGAGAGGCTCTGAGGAGCCTTGTGAGGATGTGATGATGTGGGATGCCATGTCCTACTGCCCGAACCCATCTCTCCCTCCACCCAAGCAGGGATGAGCGCGCTGTGCCAGGCACTCGCAGCCAACGAAGCCATCAGCTCCTCTCTCCGGCACATGGACCTCTCAGGGAACCCTGGCAGCCTGGCCATGGAGGACACCAGTGTGAGCATGGGGTGGGAGATGCCACCAGGAGCAAGGAAGCACCTGGGACCATCAGTGCTGGGGTTGTTGGGATGGAAAGCGTGGTCCTGGGTGATGCTGACCTTCTCTCTTCCAGAGCTTGCAGAGCCTCCTGGGCCGGTGCAGCTCGCTCACACACCTCAGCCTGGCTGCCACTGACTGCTCTCTGGACACCGTGAGTCCAAATCCCGTGCTGTGGCCTCATGGAGAAGCTTGGAGCTGATTTTCTCCATGGGGGTTCATCGCCACTCTTCCCTTTCTGGTCCATTTTGGGATTGTACTCTGTCTGATTTCTCCTTGATGCCATTCTGCAGCTCTTTGGGGCACTGGTCCATGGATGCTGTGCCAGCCTGGTCCATCTGGATCTCTCCAAAAACATGTACTCACATCGGTGAGCCCTGGGCCATGAGGTGGAGTGGGGAGCCAGTGATGGCAGATGATGCCATTCTGTGTCCTTCCTTTCCAGAAGGGTGAAAACCATCTCTCCCAGTGTCAAGCAGTTCTTCAGTCAGGCCTGTGCACTCAGGCACATCTCCATGGCGGGGACCAAGCTGCCTCCAGATGCTGTCAGGTATGGGGTGGGATTGGAATTGGGATCTGCTGGTGGGGGGTGGACGGATTTGGGGTGGACGTTGGTCCTGGTGATCACACTTGGAGTCTTTCAGGGATGCTGGATGGGGCCGTGAGGGGCAGAGCCTGTGTTGCTCATACTGAGGGTGGCTTTGGTGACTTTTTAGGGCTATGCTGCAAGGACTGGCGTACAACAGCCACATCAGCGACCTGCACCTGGATCTTAGCAGCTGCGAGGTGAGGGCAAGCACCCATGGGTGCCATATGTCCATGCCCTGCACACCGTGGGGCCAAGTGACCGTCCCGACGGCAGCCTCTCATTCGCAGGGCTCCCCTTGTACTGACGTCTTGCTGTTTGTTCCAAGCTGAGGTCGGCAGGAGCTCAGGTCATCCAGGACCTCATTCCCGATGCCACTGCCATCAGCGACCTGGATCTGTCTGACAACGGTGGGTTGCCCTTTCCTCACCCAAGTTGTCCTGCCTTGGGCTGCTCCTCAGCTTGTAGAAGATGAGCAGTGTCCCAGCAGGCACCTCACCCCCAGAGCTGCACACCTATTTCAAAGGCTTGCTGCCCTCACAAACTCTCCAGCTAAGATGTATTTATGGGCTCTGTGAAGCCATGTATCCCTTTGGCTGTCTGTGCCCACAGGCTTTGACTCTGATATGGTGACGCTGGTGCTGTCCATTGGCAGAAGCAAGTCCATCCGGCACGTCTCTCTGGGAAAAAACTTCAACATCAAATCCAAGTGAGTGCCACCTGCAGTGCTTTGTCCCTGGGCTGAGATCTCCTCTGCCACCATGCATCCATCTCAGGTCTCCATCCTCATCCGGGCCCTGGGTTGGTGGGGAATGTCAGTCATCCCCTACCCATCCCTTGGAAACACAACGGGAAGCCCAATCCCTGTAGGACCACATCTTCACCCAGTGTGGGCAGGAGGAGAAGGGCTGGCTCTGCTGACTGACCCAGCACCCGTGGGTGCATGCATTACCTCCTGCCTCCCCCACAGGGATGGGCTGCTGGATGTCCTGCACCGCATCGTCCAGCTGACCCAGGAGGATGACTGTGTGAGTACAGCGTGTCCCAACCACCCCCCGTGTTCCTGTCCTCAGTTTCCAAGCAACATCCATCCCAGGTGCACCCAGCATGCCGGCCGGGCTCCATCGAGCATGGGGTGGGAGCGTTGATCCCTCTCCTCTACCACTGTCTGAGCTTTGCTTTTCTCTTCCTCCATCCAAAGCAGATGCTCAGATGGAGAAGCGAAAGCTTCTGTTTGGAAGGTGGGAGAGGGAAGCAGGAGAGCCCGTGCCTGTCTGAAGGCGCAGAGGAAACGCATGGTGTGACCTGGCTGTCATCCAGCTTCCCACAACCGCCTCTTTCCTCCTCCCTGCCAGGCACTTGGGCTCAATCCTCAGCGCATCCTGAGCACTCATTGCTCTTGGATGTTGGCGTGTGCTTTTTGGATGCTGGCGTAGCGTGGGCTGCTATGGCAGCCAGCAGCCTGCACAGGGCAGGGATGATCACCCAGGTGTGCTGTGACTGTGACAGCCACGTTTCCCTTCCTGTTCCCCCACTCAGCCCCTCCATTCCCTGTCTGTGGCCGAGTCACGCCTCAAGCTGGGCACCAACGTCCTGCTGAGCGCCCTGGGCAGCAACACCAGCCTGACCACACTGGACATCAGCGGCAACGCCATGGGGGACACCGGTGCCAAGATGTTGGCCAAGGCTCTGCAGATCAATACGAAGCTCAGGTAGCAGCAGGGCTATGCATACCTCCTCCTTTGGTGTGCTTTGCACGGTGGTGGCTGTGGTTGAGATGCCAAAGCCACTGGAGGATGCTCCTTGTGACCACAGACCTGGCCCTGCACAGTTCCTGGCCAGTGGGCAGGAGCTGTGGCCAGATCTTTGTTTTGTACCAGCCAGCTGGTGGTGCTGGTGACAAATATGTGACATACAAAGGGCAGAAGAGCAGCTGAATAGCATCCCTACATAGTGGCCCTGCACCATCGTGTGCCAGCTTTTTGCTTCTGTACAGCCCAGCAGGCTACAGCTAGACTCATGCAGTTACTGTCCCACTCTGCTCTGTCATTCAGTTCCTAAAATGTCACTTTTGGACTAAATCCTGCATGCAGAGAGACAGCAGCTGCAAGTGAGAGGTCACGTGCAAGGCTGATGTCCTGCTTGCCAGGCTCATTCCTGTCCTCTTCTCAGGACCGTGGTGTGGGACAGGAACAACACCACTGCCCTCGGACTCCTGGAGGTGGCTCAGGCTTTGGAGAGGTAAGGATGGAGCAGTGTGGTTCTCCCAGCCAGCTGTCACCATGCACCAGGATGTCACTGTCCCCAGGGGCTCTTGTCTCCAAAAGCATCACACGAAGTACCAGCGGGTTGTGTGCAGTGATGGTGGCATCCAGAGCTCTGGGGCTGGTTGGGATCCAGCTTTCCTAGGACCCGCAGGGGATTGTGTCCCAGCGGGCTGCCCTGCTGGGGTCCGTGCCCTTGGGGCAGCGCTCTCCGCTCACCCCACCTCTGTCTGGCAGGAACTACACCCTCAAATCCATGCCCTTGCCAATGAGCGATGTGGCACAGGCGTACCGGAGCAACCCCGAGAGGACAGAGGAGGCTGTGCACAAGGTGGGACAGAGGGTTGGGGTGGGGACCGGGGCTTGGGTTTGGCTGCTCACGGCCACCTGCACTCCGCAGCTCCAGTCCTGCTTGGCGAGGAACCAGACACGGCGCGCCCTGCCCACGCAGACCTTCCGGCTGCAGCAGGGCATCCTGACCTCCTCCTCTGAACAGGTGAGCGTTGCCCCATCCGTCATCCTCCATCACCCTCAACGTTCCCTCGTCTCCACCACACGCTCCTCTGGGAGGCAATGGGGACTGGCTGGTGATACGGCTCCTCTGCGCTGCAGATGGTGAATGAGATCTGCTCGAGTGTGCAGAAACACGTCGACATCCTGAGCTCCTGCCCGGGCAGGGAGATGGAGGCAGACATCCTCTGTGCTGAGGAAGCCATCAGGAATGCTAACCTGGCCGTCAGTGTGAGTCTGCATGAGGACAACGAGAAAACGCTTGGCCTGTGGGATTTATGTTCATATCAAAGTGGTTTATTGATTCATTGATGGCATAATTAACTGGCAGCCAGTGCCTATTGCTATCGTCAGCACGACGGCTGTGTGTGAGCGAGTGCTTGCAAAATATTCGGGAAGAGCTACAGAATTTGGAACTTCCCTCTGTAACAAGTCCTCAAACCCTCACCTGCATAGGATGGTAAGATGGTTTAGGCTGGAAGGGACCTTGAAGATCATCCAGTTCCAACCTGCTGCCTTAGGCAGAGTTGCCGGCCACTAGATTGAGCTGCCAAGAGTTCCATCCAACGCATCTCCTGTCCTTGCTTCTGGGGCTGTAGGGAGATAAAGCAGGACAGCACCAATGGAAACCCCAACAGATCACCTGCCAACGCTTTTCCATGGGTGTATGCTTCCCAAGGCCAAGCAGAGCCAGGGTGCCATGGGATGGATGACTCACGGGTTCTCTCTCCTCACCACAGATCTTGCCCATGTTGTACGAAGCAGGGAATGCCCCACACCAGAGCGGCAAGCTGCAGCACAAGCTGGAGTGCCTGGTGGAGGAAGCATCGCAGACCTGCGGCCGGGAAATCCAGGTGGGAACACGTGGGGAGCTGCTGGGCTGGGATGCTCATCCACCCAGTACAAAGATCCAAGGACACGTCCCTTTTTACCACCTCCACCACATCCACGGCGTCTCCTGGAATAAGCAGGAGAACACAGCTCCTGTTGAGCTGCCCCAAACGCCCCTTTCCTCCCCAGGCCATCATGCAGGCGGTGCTGGACGCAGCGCATAACCTGTGCCCCCCCATAGTGCAGAAGAGCGGGGCGAGGGACCAGCTGGTCAACGCTATGTCAGAGCGCATCCACCTCCAGGAGCACCTCAACCTCAGCGCCATCCTGGACCAGATGGTCACCGACGTCTTCAGCAAGCTGAAGTATGGGTGTTGTGCCTTTGGTTGGCACACTGGGGATGGGGACTGGAGAAACTCCAACAACGTGATGCTCCATCCTTGGATCCGGTTTGGGGTTTGGCCACGGGGTGATGTTCCTGCTGGAGCGTCGTGGTGGGAGGGCTGTGGGCTCCATCTCGCCTTGCTGCATGGGGTCCTATGGCACCCCTGACACATCTCTCCCTGCTCCCAGTGAGATCAAGCTGTCCGTCACCGCTGCTGTGGCCGACTGCATCGTGGATGCTGTCCTGGGAGATCTGATGGCTGCTCAGTGCAAGCTGGTGAGTGTCCATGTGTCCCCACAGGGAAGATGTGGCACGGGGGGCTCTGAGCAGGCACCACCTGAGCACGATGAGCATTGATCTGCTATCCACAAAGCGAAATGATCCCCACCAGGCTGTGGATCCTCCAGGGTCATCTTCTCCCAGCGTGGCTGCAGCAGAGTTAAGGTTTCATGGCTCCTCCACACCCCATGGAGAAGCGTGCTGGGTGTAGGATGGACCCGGCACCTGGGCCAGGAGCACCCGAGCTCTGCAGCCAGCTAATCAGCCCTAAATCCCCCGCAAATCCCAGCCGCGGGCAGGGAGCAGAGCAGCACTGCAGCGAGAGGGATAATTTAAGCGCTTCCTAATGGTTTTAGGCAGAGAGCCTCCCCACGCATGGGCCGGACCTCCTGGAGCCTGCTGAGGATGATGCTGCTGTGCCGGCACGGGGCAGGAACCCCTCGGAGCTCACCGAGAGAGGCTTCACAACGGAGGAGGTAGGGCTCCGTCCCAGTGACCCCGCTGCTGCATGACAGTACCCACGGGCTTTTATCCGCCTTAAGGGATGATGCTAGGCTTAGAGTCGCTGCCTCTGCAGGCTCAGGCAGCCTGTGGCACCTGGGGCACATCCCTGCCATGTCCCACGCTGCTCCCATCCCTCCTGGCACCCATAGCACGTAGGTGACGTGGGGTCTGGCACCTTGGCCATGTGGGTGGGTTATTTGGGTTCCAGGGATGAGCTGGGCCAGTGCAAAGGGTGCAGCCTTGGGGGTGGAGGGGTGATTATGGGGCAGAGGTGGCCGAGTCCCATCGTCCCAGCAGGGTGCTGGATGATCCGTGATGATGGATAACCCATGGTGGTGATGGGTGATCCATGAACGATGGATGACCTGTGGTGATGCTCAGAGGGCTGGAGCACCTCTCCTATGAAGAAAGGATGAGGGGTTGGGCTGTTTAGCTTGGAGTAGAGAAGGCACTGGGGAGACCTCACAGCAGCCTTCCTGTACTTGAGGGAAGCCTACAAGCAGGAAGGGATCCAATCTTCTACAGGGCCTGATAGTGATAGAACAAGAGAAGATGGCTTTAAACTAACAGAGGGGAGAAGCAGGTTAGATGTCAGGAGGAAATCCTTCACTCAGAGGGCAGTGAGGCACTGGCACTGCTGCCCAGAGCTGTGCGTGCCCATGCCTGGAGTTGCCCCAGGACATGGATGGGCTCTGGGCAGCCTGAGCTGGGGGCAGGGGGCAGCCAGCCCTCCCCAGCAGGGAGTTGGAGCATAATGGGCTTTAGAGGTTCCTTTCAACCTCAGACATTTGATGACTGATTCTATGATGAACATCATGGCGATGGAACACAGCCACGTCCCCAAACCACATGTCCCCCATGGCCTCCTTGGCTGTCCCCACACCACTGGTGACTGCAAACCACTACAGGCTCCCTCCTCCCTTGTCTCCTTGCAGTACAAGATGGCTCTGCGGAGGAAAAACAAACACTTCAGGAGCATTCGGCCCACGCTGACTGTGAGAAGTAAGGGCGCAGCGCAGGGGGCTCACACCATTAATTTGGGGTGCCATGGTGCTGCAATGCCTGGCTGACTCGGTGTGGGAGGATGCCCTGAGCTCCCTTCCAGGGATGCTGGCAGGGGTGGGAGGTTTGAGGACGTCTCGGGAGGCGTCCGTGTCTCCATTTGGGTCACAGGGATTGCATCCAGGGGGCTTTGCATGGAAGGGGGGGTCGCCCATGAGTGAGTGCTGCAGGGCGATGAGCTGTGCTGGCATATTTTGTGGGGTACAACCGGCTGCCACGTGTGGGCTGGCTGGGGGCAGCTGGAGCATGGCAGGACCTTGGATGGGGGGTGCTGGAGAAGGCACATGGCCTTTGGGTGACATTGGGTGCTGCGGTGCCTGCTGGAGCTCCCCAAAGCCTTGCATGCACATGGACCCCCAACATCCCAAATAACCCATATTGAGTGTAACCAGAGAGTGCTGGGACAGCACATGGAAGGGAGGCAGACCCAAAGCAAGCCTACCGGCCGCGACCCAGCCCTCTCCCCCAAACCCTAACCAGGCATCAGAGGAAAACATCGGGATCTGGCAGCTGCCGCTGCCTGCTCTGTGGGCATCACTGCAAGGGTCCCCGAGCATCCCTCCCTCCCTCCCCCTGCATCCCTGGGGGACCGCGCAGCGCCGTCGGCGTGGCAGCAGGATCCATCCCGGCTGCGCTGCACAGCTGACGCGCAATCTCTCCCCGCCGTCAGCAGCGCCGCGGCCGCGCGTTCCCCCCTCCCCACCGGTGGGCTTCTCGCCCTTCGCCAGGTCTCTCGGAGCTGGAGCTGCCGGCAGCCGGGAAGGCTCGTCCCGCTCCCACAAAGGATGCCGAGCCCTCCGCCGGCGCGCATCCCGGCACGCCGCCCGCCCAAGCCCTCATGGACCTGCCGACCGCCGGGGAGAGGCTGGAGCACTGCACCAAAGCCAGGCCCAGGCCCAACCGCCGGCACAAGCAGCCGCCCAGCAAGCCCACCGTAAGCACCGCCGCCGGGTCTTATTCCTGAGCGCTGGAGGGGGGGGGGGGAAGGTGGATGGGTGCCGAGTTGTTTTATTGTGATTATTATTTTCTCTCGTTGTGCTGATGAAGGGAGGTGGGATGCATCTGCTTTATTATTCTGTGCGTTGTGTGCCGGAGCTCAGAGGACGGGTCGGGGGCTCGGGCGCTCGCCCCTTGTTTATGAATCAGCGATGCAGAACTGCAGGAGGTGGGGCAGAGGCAGGGAAGAAGCCAGGGGCTGCGTCTCCCTCCATCCTTCTCCTCTGAACGTGCTCTTGTGTCTCAGGAATGAGCAGCAAAATGCAGCCCTACGCTGGGCTGGTGCTGGGGCTCGGCTCTGCCAACCCCAAAAGGCTGGGATGTGCTGGGCAGATGCTGCCTGCAGCAGTCCCCTTCTCCTCCAGCTGGGCTTGAAGCAAAATGCAACTTTTGGGTGCTCTGGTGGGGAGGCTGTCAGCCAGCCGGGTGCTGCCCCAGCAGCTCTGTCACCCTCTGGTGGGTGTTTCGTCACGCAAGAGGAACAGGGAAGGGATTTTTGGGGCACCCAAAGCCCACAAGGCAGTCGGTGGAAGCAGGATTGGATCCCAATGGCACCAGCTTGTGCCCTCAGCACTGAGATGCGGCAGTATCTGGCCACCCACCAGAAACAGCCTGGCCACAGCCACTGGTGTTAGGGGAGGAAGGGGAGGCACAAATCCAGCCACAAAGAGAAGGCACTGGGGATTGAGGCCACTGATGGAGAAGTGCCTTCTTCTGATCAAGAAATGCCACCAATGCTGTGCCACATGCTGGGGGCAGACCTTCCTCCACAGACAAATTCATTGCCCTGGCACGGAGATGGTGGCCTCATCTCCAGGGTCTCCCCCAGCACCAGCTCCATTGCCTGCTGGGGACAGGGATGTCCCTTTCTTGGGGCATACACCCCTGCCAAAGGCTTCCTTTCTGTGGGTCTGGGGTCAGAGACCTGGCAACGCTTTGGGAGAGCTTGGAACTGGCATGCAGCCTGGTCACAACACGATGGGGCTTTCTGATAGTGGGTTCCAGCACCCATCCTGCACCAGCACCCAGTGAATCTTCTTGGGAGCTAGTGGCTCTTCAGGGGGTAGATGTGGCACTGAGGCACATAGGGGGATGGGTTGAAATTGGACTTGATAGCCTTAGCCTTAATGATTCTATGATCTTGGTGCACTGGGGTTTTTTTGGCTGATGTCAGAGCTCAAAGACCCCACCTGTGGCTGAAGGCAGTGCCTGCCTGCAGGTACAGCCTGTGGCCCATGAGAACAGTGAGGACAGGAGCATCACCCGCGTGGATGAGGGCCTGGAGGACTTCTTCACCAAGAGGCTCGTCACCGAGGAGCTGCCGTAAGCCGTGGGGGTGGCTGCAGCCCTCAGCTGGGTCCCAGCACGCATCCGTCCCTGCGCATGGTGCCCCTGCAGGCCATGCTCTGGGCTGTCTTCACCCGCTGTGCTGGCTGAATGCTGAAGAGGTGCTGGGGAAATGGCACATTGTGCTCCAGGCACCCAGTGGGGCAGAGCTGCTGTCCCCATGGGGGTGTTTGCATGGGCACAGGGGTTGGGAAAGGCTGCGGTGGTGGCATCTGGAGGTGGTGATGGTGGTGGCTCTTGGTGGCCGTGGCTCCTGGTGGTGGTGGTGGCACCTGGCGAGAATGGCCAGAGCAAGGATCCATGATTTGGGGGGTATTAGGGAAAACACAGCCCTGTGCTGACCTTCCCTATGCTTCTTCCAGCAGCCCCACAGTGCTGCAGAGCGGCCCAGGCTCAGCCCCTCTGGCGTCCTCCAGCTCTCGCACCCTCAAGAAGAAAATTGGGAATTTTTTTGCTTTCAAGAAGCCCAAATCCAGCCGGAGCTCACGGTGTGAGAAGGAGCCCGAGGGCGGTGCGGCGGCCCCCAGGAGCAGGCGGTCGATGCTCAGTGACATTTTACGGGCTCCCAGCAAGGCGGGCGAGCCGGGCAAGGCTCTGAGCAAATCTGAGGAGGGGGCACTCAGCACCGAGCCTGAGCACAGCCAGACCCCTGAGGCTGCCCGCAGGATCAGGCCCAAGTACTCAAGGGAGGGCAAATCCCAGTCCCTCATCCTACTGCCTGGGGAGGATGAGGAGGCACTGGGGGTCAGGCAGGACAAGGTAAGCATCGCTCCAGCCGGTCCCAAAACGTCCTCTTGGATGACTGTCACTGGGCCAGGTGCTGTTTCTATCATGAGTGGTGGTGGAGGGACATTGGGTGACCCTTTCATTGCTCTTGGTGCTGTTCCCACCAAGAGTGGTGGTGGTGGTGGTGATGATGGGATAGGGTGGGGGCTTGAGGACCCTTGAGCAGTACCTGGTGCCCCTGGCACCCCCAATAGACCTGTGCACCCCTTGTCCTGCCAACATCCTTCTGCCCTACAGAAGAGACACCTGGAGAAGAGCGATGGGGAGCTGCCCAACTCCTTCGAGCAGCGTGTCCACATCATGCTGCACCGCATGGGTGTCACCAAGGGCCTGGTCACCGAGAGCAAGAAGCAGCAGGTGAGGCTGGAGCTTCTTGTGGGCAGAGCCTGCACCCACATGGGTGGTGGAGGTGGTGGTCCCATGGGGCAGATGACACAGAGCAGTGCTGTCACTGCTCGCAGCCACTTGTCCCATCGCTTGACCCCTACAGCGGGGACCACCTCTTGGGCTCCTGTGCACTGTGTCAGTCTGTGCATACCTGCCATACCCTCTAGCTGTCACCATTTCTCTTTTTCATTGCAGAGCAAAGACAGCGAGATCAAGAAGGCCGGTTCAGATGGTGAGGGGGCCTTCTTCCATCCCCGGGGCCCACCCTGAGAATCCTCACACGTGTACCCTGGGTTGGCTATGGGGTGATGAGCTCCACACCCTGAAGCCACTGGCCTGCATTTGCAGGGGACATCGTGGACAGCTCTGCGGACTCCCCACCGTCCCTGAAGGCTCGCACGCACTCCGTGTCCACAGGTACGTGGGGCAGCAGCGGGAAAGGGCAAGGTGAGAATGCCCAACCCAAGAGCCGTCACCCCGCCGTGGATCCATCCACCGGGGTCGCAGGGCTGTGCACTCATGCTCTGCCCCACAGATGCATCCCTGCGGGGTCCATTGGAGCCCAGTCCGGCCTGGAAGGCGTTGGGGCGGCAGCTGAATGCCGAGCTGACAGGTCTGGGCCGCGAGCAGCTCCGGCGTTGTTCAGCCAACCCTGAGCAGAGCGGGCAGCCGGCGTGCCACGAGGCCTGGAGCAGCAGCCTGCCACGGCCAGGCAGGAGCCCCGCTGGGGAGCCAACCACCGGCACTGCACCGCCCGCATCGCCCTGCTCCACTGCTGAAGGTACCCAAAGCACCACCGAGCCTCGGTGGCCGCCATCGGCCCCCGCTTTGTCCTCTGACGCCGTCTCTCATTGCAGACAACCACCTGACGCCGCGGCTGGCCGTGCTGGGCGCCCGCCGGGCTGTCTCGGTCCACGAGGAGCAGCTCAGGGAGCCAGAGTGCCTGGCGGAGCTGGGAAGTGAGTGAGAAACACGGCCTTCGTGCCTCGCACCTCCTGTTGTCCCCATGCTTTAACCGCCCGCTTGTGTTCCCCCCAGCTGCCACGATCCCCCTCCGTCTGCGGCGGTCGCCTGTGCTGAAACGGAGACCGGAGGCGAGCGGTGAGCCGAGGCCGGCGGCGGAGGCAGGAGGTGAGGAACGGGGCGGGCAGCCAGAGCTCCCTGTGCTGAGCCAAAGCTGCGCTCAGCCCGGCCTTTGTGGTTTTGCAGGCACCGCAGCGCAGGAGCGGCTGTGGGCTGTGCCGGATGAGACACGGACAGCAAGCAGCGCGTCGCATGGGGAGCGGCCACCAGCCGCAGCACAGACTGTTGTGTGTGCACAAGACTCAGCCGTAGACCAAAGAAGCCCTGTGCAGGGCCTCGGGGAGCCGGCCCTGGGACAGTGAGCCCCTGCATGCCGCCGCACTGTTCCCAATAAAACCCTGCAAGCGAGCGCACGGTGATGGGGTGATGAGCAATGGGGATGTAGGGCCGCTCGGCGCCCTGCGTCTGGGCAGCCTCACCGTCTCCTCGTGAAGGAAGCAGCCCAAGGGCATCGGCACAGAAGGACTGGGGCTGTCGGGCTGGACTCCGGCAGGGCACAGAGCTGCAGCCCCAGAGCCCCCATGAAGGGCGGAGGAGCACAGAGCACCATGCCCATCTCCGGCCCATGGGCACAGGCCGCTGTGCTGCAGGTGGTAGCACGGTTAGGACAGCTGCCCCTCCAGCACCCCGAGGCCCACGGATCTCGCAGCATGACCTCCAACCATCACCTTTCCAACCACTGCCCTGCCGCTCCCAGCTGCCACCAGCATCACCCCAAACCCCACTTTGGCTTTCTCCCGTGGCAACCGCGAGCAGATCATCTCCCCTCCACCTCTGGACCAAATGCATTCCCTGCACCGATGTTTACGACACAGAAGCAAGATGCTTGGTTGGTTTTTGGGTTTTTTTTTGGTTTGTTCCCCCTCCCCCTTCCCCCCCGGCCGTTTTTGTTTTTTTTTTTTTTTTTTTTTTTTTTTAATACAAGAGCTGTGTATTTAAAAAATATATGACTTTTAATTTTAACAACACAAACCTTGCTGGATATTTTGTTAAGAAAGAGTGTGGAACTCAACGAAACCAAGTCAATAAATGTCCAAATGCTGCGATGGCTTCAGGAAGGGCATCAGGTTCCAGGGCCTGGTGCCTGCATCTGCCATCGCTGCTGCCCATGCTACAGTGGGAACAGGTTCCCTCTCCTTGCAGGCTGTTTGCTCTAGGCTGCAATGGAAACACCACAGGTGCAGCATAGCACTGAGGTGAGAACGAGCCCGGCTTACGCACTGCAGCATCCCCAAACAGGCGGCGTTCTCTCTCTCAAAACTGAGGATCTGTCGCTGCCAGGGTCCCCGATGCCTGGCCAGCCACCACCCAGCGGCCCCTGAGGGACATGCAGCTTTAAAGGAAGGTTGCTGAACAGGCTGAAGAAAGGAGATGAGCACGCTCAAGCTTCGCATGGTCTCATCTCAAAAGTCCACATCCCTTTCCGTGACAATCCAGCTCGCCCACATCATCATCGCCTTGGAGAGCCTGCAAAACCAAAATGCGAGCTGCAGTGAGACATGGACCCAATGGGAGGACACAAAAGTGCACAGGTAGGCCCACGGTGGGACTGCTGCTCCAAGAGGGACAAAGCAGAGCTCAGGACCTGGCAGGGACAGAGGGACCCACTGCAGCTGGGCTGCAAAGGGTGCCAGAGCAGATGGCTGTGCCCAGAGAACCGAGGGCTGCAGGAAGGCAGGGCGCATCGAGTCCATCGCTGCACTGACCTGATGGATTGTATCTGCTTGCAGAGCTCTGGGCCGGGGGGCTCGTATTTGTAGCGGGGTGGATTCTCATTCACATACTGTGGAAGTGAAGGAGACAGTGAGCCTGGTGCTGGAGCACAGCTGGCCAGCCACCAAACAAGACCACAATCCCATGACATATCCCGAGACCTTGATACATCTGCAGCAGCTCTTACCTCCCCCCCTCATTTCCTGCCCTCCCCATTTCATTTCTCTTGGAGACCTGGAAAAGCCTTCAGCAAGGGCTGCTTCCCACACAGCTCCCTGCTGAGCACAGCTGCACTTTCACCCAAAGTCACAAGTCCTCCCTGTACCCTGCATACAGCAGCTCTGTTCTGCCTTCCTAGCAGCCAGGAAGGCCTGGCTCAGCACGCCTGCTTTCCATTGCCCATCCCCAGCACAGCCTTACAGACATGCAGAAAGGCCTGCAGGAGGCACACGAGGGGTGTGGGGACACAGAAACCCTCAATGGGTGCCACATGAGTCCCACAGGATCCCACCAGCTGCTTCATCCTTACCGGCTGCAGATCTCTGTGCTGCTCCAGGTGGTAGTTGGGACTTTTCACTGAGGATGCCTGCTCCTCCTCCTCCTCCTCTTCTTCATCCAGCTCCTCCTCCTCATCTAGCTCCAGCTCCTCTTCATCCAGTTCCAATTCCTCCTCCTCGTCCAGCTCTTCCTCAAGGGATTCTTCTTCACACTGTGGCCCTATCTCCCTTCTGCTCTTCTTTGCTCTCTGTGGGCTCGTGAACTCCAGCTTCCTGCCCACTTCTCTCCGCGTGCCCTTAGAGGGGTGCTGGGGAGGCTTTCTGCGCTGCAGTCCACCAAGGGACCGACACGGGTGAGGCAGAGCCTGACCATCTCCCACCAACAGCTTCCTCTTGGCACCCGCAGCCCTTCTGGTCTTCCTTGGGGATTCTCCTCCCTTGGCTCTGGCATCACCCAGGTGATGCTTCTGCGTATACAGAGGGAAAGCTGTGCCACTGGAGTCCGCCTGCTCCTGGTGAGGTGCCCTTTCAGCACGGGATGCCAAGTGACTGCTGGGCAGGACAGGTAAAACTGGAGAGACTGATGACACGTTGGCCTGAGAATCCTCTGGCCGCAGGGGGACTCGAGCAGCACAAGGGGCAGAGCAGGCTGCCTCTGCAGTTGACGTTGCCTGGGTCATGTCAGCCTTCACAGGGCTGATATTGCAATACGAGGTGAGCAGCGAGGGAGATGAAGTCTGCACTGAGTCATCCTGCAGCAAGGCCTGGGGAGAATCGTGGCTACAAGGTTCCAACAAGTCAGGGGTGTTGCTGTCGGCAGCCACCTCCTGCTGGGCCTCTTGAGCGCGTGGAGAGCTACACAGATGGGACTTCTCTGGTAAAAGGAAAAAAAGCAGAGTCGCATTGAGCAAGGGGCACTCTGCAGGTGGTAACACATGGGAGCAGGAGCTGTGCTGGTATGTGAGACAGGGCAGGTGAGCATCACAGCAGGCATGGGAAAATGGCACCCTGGGGACATCAGATTAGCACACCACTACTTTTTGACCAGGGCAAGAAAGTCAGCATCAAGGAGGAGCTGCACGTCCATGCAGACAGGAGAGGGGCTGTCTGCTCCCAGCAAAACGTGTGCTCCACACAGCATGGAGACTCACCTTCTGAAGAGGACAGGGTCAAGGACACAGGGGGCAGCCTGTTCCAAGGGTTGTCCAGCGATGCCTCTGAGTCCTCTGACAGTACTGTTGACTCTGCAGCTGCAACAACCACGACCAGGATGTGATTGGATTGAACTGCAGGACCAAGAACGCTGCTGTCTATTCCCAGCCCTGCAACAGCTAAGAGTGGTGAACTGCACAGGCAGCACTCAGGGGGGAGCTCTGAAACCCTTCTAGGAGAAAAATCTGGAGTGATGGCTCAGCCAGATTCCTTCTAAGACCTCATTCGGGCAGCTGAGTTACATTGAGCACCCAGAGAGCAGGCAGGAGGAAGGCCTTCCTCTGCACCCTTTTCCTTTCTCGTGCAGGGCTAGCAGAGGGCCTGGCCTCTTGCTGCTGAAGCAGACACAGTCAGACAACTGGGGCACGTAAACAGCAGCTGCCACCTCCTGCACCCTATGTGCTGAGAGGTGAGAAACCACACAGAAGCTCTTCACAGACTGTGACCTGATAATGTGGTCCCCATGAGGGACTCGCAGGTGTGTGCTGTCTCCTGGTGGCTGGAGCACAGCCTGCACTGCCCAGGACAAGCTGAAGTGTGAAATTGCCCCCTGCTCACTCAATGCCAGAAGTACTCACTCCTAGAGACCTGGCTCTGCTGCTATGTCCTTCTTAATGCAAAGAGGTTGAGCAGACGTCAGATGAAAATACTAAGAGGTCGCATGGGATGTGCATGTCCCACTACTTACACCTGGCCTGGGCTATGATGCTCTGATCGCCTGGCACTGTCATTTCGTAGCCACTCTTCTCAGGAGATGCTCCACACGTAGCTGAAACAAAAGGGGCACTGCTGGTCACACCCCCAGCACACTGCTCAGCCTTCAAAGGAAGCTTTCTCCACTTTCTAGAGATCCCAGGCAGCTGACAGGACTTCTGGTATCTCAGCAGTGTGGGGAGTGAGACATCAAGAGAAGGAATGTGCCAACCAGGCCTGTGACCTACAAAGCTCTTAGGTGCTCTGTATTCTAGGGGCCGCAGCTTTCAAAATTCCACTTTCTAGGTGTTTGTGGGTTGTGCTCAGACCATAACCAGGAAAAAGTCTCTTATTTCAACATGCTTGAGCACTGAGCTGCTGACCTGCATACCCACCAAACGATGCCACAGCACTGACCTGCCTGGGAAGCAGCGCGGTCAACCACTGCTTCCTCAGCAGGGATCACCAGGATGTTGGCTGGGACTATGAAGACGTCTTCATGTGGCTGAAATGAGAAACATTACTTATTTTTTTTTGCTGGGTGGTCCCTCTCAAGCTGCAGGAGCTCGCTCACAGGTGAGCATAGCTTCAATTCCCAACAAACCTCTGCTTCTGCCCCCTGCTCCTTTCCTCCTCTAAGCCCTCAAGCAGGGCCCCTGCCACGAGCTGTCACAGCCCTGCCCCACATGGTCACACAGGGCTGGCTCTGCACCAAGCACTTCTCAACACTTGGACTGACCTCTTTCTGGAGCTCTGCCTCCCATCGGGTCACAGGGAGCTTGTCTGCCTCTGCTGAGGGTGTCTCTTTGGGCACCTGCAAATCCAAGCACTCCTCAGCGTTTTCCTTCAAGACCTCAAGCTGGTCCTGTGCTATCACTTCTAACAGCTGAGAGAGGGACGGCTCTGGAGCAAGAACACATCTATGTTAGTGGAGAAGATGCCTCAGCTCAGGCAAATGCTTTTACTTTTTGATGTGGGACAGAAACTTGTGGAAAGATGCAAAACTGCATTTCCTCTGCAACCAGGAACTCTTTTTCCTTTCTTTCCCCAGCCACACAGGTCTTCATGACCCTTACCTGAGCTAGGAGTGGTCCCCATAGAGAGATTCCTCCTGCAGTGACCAAGGAGAAAGCCAGTGTGAGAGCTGGGTGGGCTCCTGTGTCAGCGGGATCACACCCATGGAAGTGACCTGCTTTGCACTCTCTGCTCAGCTCTGTCACATCCCAGGGCAGAGTCCCACAGATTCACAAGGATCTACCTTCAAACACGTACCAGCCCCTGCCAGCTCATGTGAAAAACATTCAGTGCCTGCACCCTGGCACCGTGGTGTCTGCACGTATTCCCTGGCAATCACCAGCCCCATACTTACAGCCAGAGCTCCTTTATCTTCTGTAGCACAGAGGGCTCCTGGTTCCTAGAACAACAGAGAAGCCAGTTACTGATGGGGCGTTCCCTCCCATGCACACATTCCTTCAGAGTCTGTGACACAAATCTCTCTCATGCAGTGAGTACAATGATCTCTAACACAATCAGGTCACAGCAGCACATCTCTTAGCTCATTACTGGCAGTGCATGCTGCTGTGCCAAGGGCTCCTGGCTTCAGTGCTACGTGGCAAACACTGTCTTCTCAGCTCCAGGGCAATGCTCAAGCCCCACAGACCAGCACCCCCAGCCTGCAGCCTGACACATACACATTTGATGAATCCATCCTCTGCCTCTCCATGGGCAGCACAACGAAGCGCTGGGCGGTGAGATAAAACTCGCAATCCTCCTGTTGGGGCAAACAGAGTCCATGTGGGATGGGCAAGCAGTCACAGCTCTGCTCCCTCCCACTTAAGGACTGGTGAGCACCTCCCCAGCCCAGCTAACAACCTCAACAAGGAGCAGCCTGAACTCCCCTGCAGCGGGTTTTGCACCTTCTGCATCAGCTGTTAGCTTTTGCAGCAGCCTCTTCATGGGCTGTAAGCAAGGCTGAGCCAGCCTGAGGCCATGGGGAAGTGCCTGAATCTGAGCAAGGGGAGGGCAGGGAGCTCTCTGCCATGGGCTGAGGTCCACGCAGGCCTCCTGCAGGCACAGAGCTGGCAGCTCCAGAACAGCAAGAGGAAGCAGTCAGGTGGCTGAGGCCACTGCAGACCCTAGGGGAGATGCACCACGTCCCCATGGAGGGCTCAGGCCATCAAGTCTTCTTCACTGTCACCACACAGCTTGCCAGGACCTGAGCACTGAAGGGCCACGGAGAAGAAAGGCCGGCCTCCACCCACCCCCAGCTCCATCACGCAGCTCTGGGAGCAGCTCAAAGCACGCAGGGAGCAAGGCAAGGTTAGGGAACAAATTACTTCCATGCATCAGAGTAACTTACCAGCTTGGCCTCCTCCCGGAAACACAGTGTGTACTTCTGCAAGGTGATCAGTCTACAGATAAGGCTGGAAAGCATGAACTGCATGTGGGCACTAGAAAAAGAACAGAGCAGGACCATCTGGGTCGACGAAGAATGAAGTCAGACCGCCCACACCAACCATGGGGCTCCCCTTACAGCTACACGACACAGGGGCACAACGGAACACTTCTCAGCATGAGCATCAGGGACTGAGCTGCTGAGAGCTGCTTTATATCCTCCCTCCGATACCAGCAATTGCTCCAGCTGGAAAACAGAGGGCTCGCATCCAAATGGGGAAACCAAGACAGGCTGCTAGCACTGACAGAGCCCAAGGAACCACAGTTAAGGTGTTTCCATCAACCCCTGCACATCCCAGCTAGCCACATCTGCAGCACCAACGCCTGTGTTCCAGCCTAGCAGCAGCACCTCCTTCACACCGACTTCCCACCCTGTTATTGATTTAGCTTAACACAACCTGAAACAAGGCCAGGCAGGAGCCCCACTAGCAGCTTTGCAGAGCTGCAGTCCCAGCCACGGCCGAGCCACGATGGAACCCACTTTTCTTCTGCCTGCAGAGCTTCTGCTGTAATGACCACTCGGATGTAGTGGGAGCCGTCTGAGACTTGCAAGACAGCATCTTGCTGCACTTCACCTTGGCCAGGAGCACTTGAGCCACTCAAAACCTACAGAGCAGGGAATGAAAAAAGCAGAATGAACATCACCCAGAGAACAGACAGCGATCGAAGGCAGCAGAGCACACCTGGGGAGCCCTCAGGATCCGCTCAGTCACCATCACAGCCTGAAGGGATCTCCCAGCAGGGAGTGGGGCCACAAAGCGGCCCAGCAGCCAACATTTGGCAGCCTGCTTGTGTAAGGAGGTATCCCTCCAACATAATGTGCATAATGCAGCTCTGGGCAGCCTGGTCTGATGGTCGGCGACCCTGCACACAACAGGGGGGTCGAAACGAAATGATCATTGTGGTCCTTTTTCAATCCAGGCCATTCTGTGACAACCACAACCGAGTGCCCTGCCTGCAGATCTCACACTCAGTGAGCATCTCACAGCTTCTTCATCCTCTGTCTCCAAATCACACCGGCCACACCACATGAGGGTCTGTGATGCATCAGAGAGCTCCACGTAGAAACCCAGCTATGTTTTAACATAACTGAATTATTCACTTGTATAACTCGTAGTTATGTGATGATCTGAGCCCTCAGCGCACAGCTAACGACAGTTTAGCCCACAGTTCTCCACAATGCTGGCTCTGAAGCAGAGAGGAGCAACCATCCATAAGCAGCGCTCACAGCCAGCTCTCACCCTTCCTCCCCAGCCAAACCGAGCTGCTGCTGGGTGGCAAGGGGACACCAGGGCTAGCAGAGAGCATGAAAGGAGCCAGGAGTATGGACTCGGCCCAGCTGATTTCCTCTTTCTCCCTTCAGGCTGCCCATCATAGAATCGTTTGAGCTGCGTGACTGGATAATTTAAAGATCCCTTCTGGCTCCACGGCAATGAACAACTCTTTAAAAGGGCAGATAACAGCAGGACAAGGGGAAATGGTTTGAAGTTGAGGGAGGGAAGATTGAGTTTGGATGTCAGGGGGAAGTTCTGTACTATGAGAGTGGTGAGGTGCTGGAACAGCTGCCCAGAGAGGCTGTGATGCCCCATCCATCCCTGGAGGTGTTCAAGGCCAGGTTGGATGGGGCCCTGGGCAGCCTGGGCTGCTGTGAAATGTGGAGGTTGGTGGTCCTGCATGTGGCAGGGGGTTGGAGCTTCGTGATCCTCGAGGTCCCTTCCAACCTGGGCCGTTCTGTGATTGTGTGAACAGACAGACACTGGATCACGAGCCCAGAGCCCCACGCAGCCTGATTTTGGGTGCCTGCAGGCAATGGGCATCCCCCACCGCTCTGGGCAGCCCACACCTCCTTACATCCACGCTAAACCTCCCCTCCTTCAGCTCCAACCCATTTCTCCTCGTCCTACCACAGCAGCCCCTACTACAAAACCTGTCCCCTTCCTTCTTCCGGCCCCTTTGGGAACCGAAGGCCGCTTCTGGATGCAGCCCATGGCACAGCAGGCTCCCGGCGCTGTGAAGGCACGCCGCCGGCCACCAGAACCCCGTGCCTCGCGGCAGGCCGCTCCCCCGCACGGATACCCACCCGCAGCACCTGCCCCGTCAGCCACTTCTTCCCGTCGGGCTGCTCGTGGTTCAGCAGCAAGCCGACGATCCACGGCTGCAGGACGTAGAGACCGGGAGCGGAGAGATTCCTATTGCCGTACAGCAACCTGGCGGGGCGAGAGGAAGGGCCCCGTTTTGACAGCCGAAGCCCGGCAGGGCAGCCCGGCTCCCCCCGCCGCCGCCGCCGCCTCACCCGCCCTCGGCCGCCCGCTCCGCCGCTCCCGCCCCTCCAGCACTGCACACCGCCGCCATGGCCGCCCGCGGCCCGGGAAGGGGAAGCGCAGCCGGGCGGCAGCATCCGGGGCGGGGCGGCGTTCCGTGGGGCCGGAGCCGCCTCGTGGTTTGCGGGGCTGGGGATGGGGAGAGGACGGCGGTGTTGGAACGCAGCCGAGTTTATTGTGAGCAGCGCGCTCGGCGCTCTCCGAGTCCCCGTTCGCAGCAGATCTCCGGAGCTGCTCCGGCTCGCACCGCTGAACTGAACCGTTCCTTCGTGCCCGTGCTCGGGTCGCTCCGTGCTGCGCTCAGTCACGTTGCTCCCTGCCGGCTGCTGGGGGACGCGCTCACACGGGGAGCGTCGGGAGGAGCATCGCGCCCGCCGCCATGCTGTCACGCTGTTTTTTCTGGAGCACGGCTGCGATTTGGGTCCATCCCAGTCGGGCTCGTGGCCGCCCCAGCACAGAAACGAAGCGAGGATCGCTGGGATCACCCTGAGCTGGGGCGGCTGCGGTGTGCTGGGTGGGAATGCTGGCCTTCCATTGCGCTTCCAGCTGTGGCTGCTATGAGGGCTGAGCTTTGGGAAGACGGCCCTCCTGGTGGGTTTCCAAGAAGTTCCGGAGGGTTCCCAGGTTTTCCAGCCTGTTACGGTGACAGAAGGGCGCTCACCTCTCCTGGCTGTCGTGCACAAAAATGGTGCTGCACACAGTCTGGCTTTGCCGATCCAGCCCCGAGGGACAGAGGACAAGAGGGAAGGTGGGAGGAGGCACCTCCGTGCAGGAACAGAGGTGGTTCTGGTGCCAAAACCACGAGGCTCACGTTTTGGTAGATGAGATGAGAGAAGAGGGAGGTATGAAAAGTGGCAACCAAACTGCAGCCAAGGCCTGCACAGGCAAGCTGCTGCTTGTACTGCGTCAGCTTTGGGAGCAGAGGTGGCTTTTCACAGGGCTCAGGACAGTGTGTATCACCACCAGGTGAGCGTTGTCGGCTGTCAGACCTCCCAGCCAGGGCATTCCCTGCCCGGGCAGGACGCTGGGATCCCCTTCTGTCACACAGCCACCAGGAAAGCCGGATCAAGGGTGTGGAGTAAAGCCAAGAGGCTGGCATGTTGCAGAGAGTTTTGTGGAGCAAAGAGCAGATGCAAGCCCTCACGGGAAAATGTGAGATAACTGAGTTGTAAAAGGCACCTGGAGGCACTGCGGTGTCAGCACAGAGGCAGACGAAGCAGTATGGCTGGAGTTCGCTTCCACTCTGCTCTGGTGACTGGGGCCAACCGGGGAATCGGCCTCGGGCTGGTCCGGCACCTGCTGGCATTGCCAAACCCACCTGAGTGGGTCTTTGCAGGCTGCCGGGACCCCAAGGGACAGCGAGCGCAGGTGAGGCTGGGCTGGAGCTGAGGTGGGGGACAGCAGGGCTGCTGCAGGAGGGGGGATGTGGGAGGGTCTCCACCAGGGAGCTGCAGCCCCGGCCCCACGGACACGAGAGGCAGAGTGTGATGGCCATGGGATGAGGTGTGCACAGGGTGCCCTGGGATCAAGAAGGGAGCTGCTGCCACTGCCTGGCACCGTGTGCCCCAGGGCTGCAGGCAAAGGGCTGGTGTTGTCTGAGCAGCTCAGAGTGCGACACGAGGCTCACATCAGCTGTCTTCTACAGGAGCTGCAGAAATTGGTCTCCAAGCACCCCAACGTGGTCACTGTCCCGCTCGGTAGGTGACACAGCTGGAGCACAAGGCTGCCTCCCTGGGCTCCCTGCTCTGCCAGCACGCCGTCCTCCCCCATCCCTGGTGCAGGGCTCTGTCCCAGCACTGTGCCTGCTGGCAGACACCGAGGGCAGCGGGCGCTCACCTCCCCACCTCGCCTCTGCAGAAGTCACCGATCCCGCCAGCATCAAGGCGGCCGCAGCCAGCGTCGGGGAGCGCCTCAAGGGCTCGGGGCTGAACCTCCTCATCAACAACGCTGGGATCATAAGGCCAAACAAGCTTGACAATGAAACACTGAAGGACATGGCTGAGGTGTACACCACCAACACCATTGCACCTCTGCTGGTCAGCCAGGTAATGTGCTCACCCATAGCGCCAGGAACATCCCTGTTCTGAGGCCCTGAGATCCTCTGTGGCAGAAGGAAGGGGCTGGTGGAACAGAGCCCTGCTCTGCTCTTTTACTGATGCTCCTGAGCTGCTCTGAGGAGCTGTGGGACAGGGGTTGGTGCTAAGGAGCTGGAACCTGGCGGGAGGGGGATGAGAAAAGAGGAAGATGGCTGCCAATGGTGCTGGTGCCAGCACTGCTGCTGTGGAAGGAATTGGTCCTGTCCCCTGTGTGTGGAACCCTGAATCTCCCCTCCCCACAGGCGTTCCTGCCCCTGCTGAAGAAGGCAGCCCAGGGCAGCACGGGCTCGGGGATGAGCTGTAGCAAGGCAGCCATTGTCAACATGTCCAGCATTGGGGGATCCATTTCTTCTTTCAGTGGTTGGGATATAATGGAAGTTGCCTCATACCGCTGCAGCAAGGTATGGCACATACCACATCCACACACTGTGGAGGGAAAATATCCTTCCTCTCCCCTGCCCAGCCATGGGATCTGCACGTGTCCCCATGCTGCACCTTCTCATCCCCACCTGATCCCTGTGCTGTCTCCACAGGCTGCTCTCAACATGCTCACCAGGTGCCAGTCCATGGGGTACCGCGAACACGGCATCTTCTGCGTCGCTTTCCATCCTGGCTGGGTGCAGACAGACATGGGGAGCGCAGGAGGACACACGGTAGGAGCTTCCCCACGTTGGGCCCATCCACAGCCTGTGCTGGTCTCCCACGGAGGCTGCTGTCTCCCAGAGCCCTGCACCAAGACCCCCTCAGGGGGCTGCTCCGTCAGCACCATGGCAGCTCTCCCTGCCCTGGGACCCCTGCGCAGCGCCAGCCCCGGCTCCTGGCAGCCCCACCGCCCGCCTTCCCAGCTCTCACCCTCCTCCCAGGGCTCTGCTTCCCCCTCAGCCCGGCCGCTGCCTTCCCGCAGCCGGGCTCCAGGGCACAGCCTGGGCAGCCCTTGGGCACACACGCCTGCGTTTCTCCCTCTGCCCTGCAGCCCCCGCTGACGGTGGACGCGAGCGCAGCAGGGATGCTGAAGGTGCTCTCCAAGCTCTCGGAGAAGGACAGCGGGTCCTTCCTGGACTGGGAAGGGAACGTTGTGGCCTGGTGAGGTGCTGGCCCGGCCTCGTGCCTGGATCCTGGCAGTGGCCTCTCTGCTGCTGCCTGATCTCTGCTAAGTCTTCAATAAACCCATATCTGACAACAGCAATGCTCTTGGCTCTATCTGTGAGCACAACAGGCTCTGTGGAACCCCATGGAGGAAGGCCCCTTCCCAGGGGGTCCCACCCCTCATCTGTGTGCATCAGAGCCCACTGTTCCCAACCACAGCCACTGCCAGGTGTCCCCTCAATTGACAGATGTCACTGCTGGAAACATTCCCTCCAGAAAGGCCAGGATTAGGGGCCAATACCTGTCTTTGAGGAGGTGAGCTGCCTGGAGATGGGAGCAGCACAGGCAAGGTGGGGGTATAGGGTCTGTCCAGCAAGGGTTCCTTATGAGGGCTGAGGTGGGGGGAGGAGGGGGCATAGGGTGATGCAAAGTTGGGATGCAGGGCACCGAGTGGCTGCACGTGAGGTGGGGAATGGGGAGAAGCTTCTGCCCTTGTCCGTGAGTAGGGAAGAGTGACATGGTTGTGCTGAGCTGGCATCACCAGGGCAGGCGGTTCCCTTCCCAGTCAAGGAAGGCCCCACAGGTCTCCTGTGAAAGGATGCTCAGCACCTCCAGAATGCCCTGCATGCTGCGCTCCACTGTCATGGGTGCCTGTGGAAGAGGACAAGGAACAGGATCACTGCCACAGCTGTGATGGGCAGGACGAGCTGCAGGGTCTGACCAGGCTAGAGGGTGCATGGAAGCTGCTGCGCCCTTTTGTCCCAACTTGAATGGGGCTGGCTGCCTATAGAGATATTCTTCCTTCTTGCCAGTCCTCTGCTCTCCGTGTGAGGGACAGGGCTGGCAGCCAGTGTCCCCTGCCAGCCCCAAGCAGCTGCAGAGCCTCTACCTCCACACACACAGCTGCAGACCTCAGAGCATTCCCTTGGCTGCAGCTTCACCAAGCAGCAGGGACACAGCACCCGTTCCTTGTGTTTCCTGCACAGCAGCATACCTGCTCCGTCCCCATGTCGGTCTTCACCCAGCCAGGATGGATCGCTGCACACAAGATCCCCTTGTCCCTGAGCTCTGCAGCCAGGCACCTGGTCACCATGTTCTGGGCAGCCTGGAAGAGTCAGATAGCATGGGCACGGCTCAGGCTGGTGCTCTGAGTGCTCATGCTTGCAGGACCAGGCAAGGGATGCCTGGAGCAGGTCCGTGGGGGACTATCCCCAAATCCCCCCCTGCCCCCTCACCTTGCTGGCACGGTATGGGTACATGGGGGCCTCCAGCACCCCAAGACACAGCCCGATGGAACCCACTTTGGAAGACACATTGATGATGGCAGCCCTGCTGCAGCTCAGCCCCTCCGTCCCCGCGTCCTTCGCCGCCTTCTCCAAGAGCGGTAGGAATTCCTGGCAGGAAGATACGCATTAGAGCTCTGTTAATATAGACCCTGGTTTTCAGCCTTGCCCTTGAAGTCCTCACACCATGATTACAGGCCACAGAGGAGCAGCCCTAGCCCACACACACCTTGGCAACCTGCAGGGGCCCCACCACGTTGACTGCAAACGCAGCGAGCATCTCCTGTGCATCCACAGACTGCAGCGTGGCCTGCGAGCCGACGCCAGCGTTGTTGATGAGCAGGTTCAAGCCCTGGCCCTGCAGATGAGTCTCCACAGCCTGCACGGCTCCACGGATGCTGGGCAAGTCCACCGTGTCTGCAGGGCAAAAAGAAGAATGTGACTGCATTCACTTTATGGATTTGAGGGGTTATTTTGTAAGTGCTGCCTGGAGGAATGCTGTAGCCATTCGTGGAGACTTCCTCCAAGAGCTATAGGGCTTGCTGGTGTATTGGGGAAATATTCATTATCTTATTGACTTACATTCTGATCTTTCCTGGTTGATACCCAGTCTGATGGGTCGTTGAGAGTGACCTTTTCATTTTCCAACATGCTAAAATTCATCTTTCCAGGATACAACATGAAACTTTTCCTTGCAGACTGCGATTCCCATCCTTCTCTTACCTACAGATGCTCCAGCCCCCCTACACTACATAGGAGTGGTATGTTTTAAGTCTGTGTTTTCTTAAGGTTTGCTTGTCAAGACCTGTATCGCATGATGGATGCTTGCCCCACTGAAATGTCCCTCATTTCTTTAAAAGGAGACATCTGAACACCTGGCAGATCTGAAACGAGCCTGGTTAGACCAACCGTTAACACTGGCAATACATTTTTATGTCACAACTACACAAGCCTTTAAGGTCTATGAATATTCACATTTGTGGGTGCTGCTGAGGATGAGTCCCAGTGCACACATGCTCTGCAGAGCCTGCTGCAGGGAGCATCTGGGAGCCAGGCCCCCACTTGCAACATTCTGCCCCCACTTGACTTGTGTTCTCAAGCTTGCACAAGACTGAATTAGCAAAGATGGGAAGAGCTAAAGATGACTTGTTCTTCCCTTGAGCACCAGAATGACCCTTTTCTGGGGCATTTTGAAGTAGTCTGGTAGGTTTATGGTGGTGGCAAGCAAGCCTTAAGTCATCTTATAAAGCATTTGAGTGACCTGGGAGTCAAGTATCCATGGGGCAGCATAGATTTTTGGAAGATGAGTGTTACCTTACGGAAGCAGCATTTTTTTTTCTGACGCCCAGCTTGAATTTGGAGTTATTTGCGATTTGGGGTTTTGACCTCTGTGCTGAGGCATGTGGACCCCTTGGAGCAAGAGCCTGAGCTTGTTCAGGTGCTGCTCAGCTTGGGGCTGTTGCTGGTGGTACTGAAAGCCTTCGCTATTGCATTGGGGAGCTGATGGGGATGCAGCGGTGGGATTCAAGAGGATATTTGGGACATCACATTGCTTGCATTGCAGGGGAGTTGGGCTAGATGACCTTTTAGGGTCTCTTCCAACTCAAGTGATTTCATGATTCTTTGGTCTCATGAAGGATATTTCTCAACAAGCTTTATGATGACTTCTTTTTGGATGATGTACAAGCAGAGCTCCAAGCTCCATTACTCCAGGTGTCATTCACTGGCTTGGGTGAATGATTAATGTCTGTGTTTGGACTGGCTGAGTCATTGCTCCAAGGGAGAATGGGGCCAGGCATGTGTGACGAGCACATCCCTATTGCTACACCAGCCTAATTAGCTGAAGGCAACATCTCCTCTCCTCTCCACAATGGCTGAAATGGTGCCTACAAAGCAAAATGCACGCCCAGATCCTCAGCTTTCAGATGGAAGAAAATGGGGTTAGAAAGGGAAAGAAAGAAATGCAGAACGAAAGGATACAGTGGGCATTTCAGAGTTAATTTCTTTCATTTCTGAAACACGTGTTCCTATCATTGGTTTGAAGTAAACCATTCCCTTAAGTGGAGGAAGGCAGCCTGGAGCAGAACTCCCTGTAGATGAACACCCCAACTTTGGCAATGCAAAGTGCCATTCTCTGCAGCTCTCCCTTTTATCCCATGCCCTTGTCTTCTCCTCTCCTGCTTGTCACTCCACCTGGCAGACATCCCAGCTCACCAAGCTGAAGCCACATGGCTGCCACCACCAAGGTCTAGCAAAGACATCCATAGTTGTGCCCCTAGACGAGTGGAGGGCACAGGAGGGAGGAGGGCCAGGAGCAGCAGAGCCTTATGAAGGAGGGGGGTGGCACCATACCTAGATGGATCAGCTTGATGTTGGGGTGCCGGGCCGCTAATTCTTGCAGGGCCTGGAGACAAGGGCATGGAGCAGGGGGTTAGAAGCCACCAGCAGCACTGCTGGTCTTCCCACCCATCCCATCCTCGTCCCCAAGGAGCAGACTGCGGTGGCTTTGCTCTTGCTGGGGAAGCTGTCAGGTGAAGGGGGGCTGCTGGGCTCGGTGCTGTCCCCAGCAGGGAGAAGGGGATGATTGGCTCGGTGTGAGCACCCAGGTCATGGGCGCCACATGTGCACAGCCCACCTTCCCCTCGCCCTCACAGCACCCAACCAAGCTTGCTCCCAGCAGACACCCAGGAGGGGCCGTGATGCCCCTCACTCCCCTGGCTGGCAGACATCCCCATGCACTGACCTTCCCTCTCGGACCAGTGACATCACGGCAGGTAGCAAAGATGTGCTGTGGGGGTTGGGGGCTGGCGGCGAGCTGCCTCACCAGCTCCAGCCCAATGCCCCGGTTGGACCCCGTCACCAGAATGCTCCGAGCCAGCGTGGCCATCTCCAAGGGGGTGAGACAGTCACAGTGGTGACAAACAGGCTGCTCCCAGTGGAACTGCAGCCTGCTTGGCGTGAACGGGAGAAAAGGCACAGCCCAGGGAGTGGCTTTGGGTGCTCATGGGGACAGTGATGGTGCCAGCAGCAGCCCTGGTGCCTTGGATGCCCTGGGACCAGCGTGGGCACGTGTCGTGGGGTGATGGTTCTCCTTGCATTGCCCACTCTCCAAGACTTCTTCTCCAAAGCCCCAGATTCCAAGTCCATGCAACCACAGGAGAAGGATCACATCCATTCAGAGCTTGGAAGCGTGCTTGGAAACACAACCAAGAAATGGAAGGGACACAAGCCGGTCCTCCTTGTAGCAGTGGGGTTGCAGCAAGCTCATTCTTTATGCCTGCTTTCCCCCAGGAGTCAGCAGAGAAGACCCCCAGCTGCCCACAGCCTCATCCACTGGGCACCCAGCCCACAGCCCTCACCCTTCTCCCCATCCTCACTCTACCACCCATCATCCAGGGAAGGACAGTGCTGGATGTTTAGTAGGTGCAACAAAGCAAAAGCTCCTGCAGCCCAAGTCAGCCTGGGGACACGGATTTTTAGGAGGCAGAAATGAGTAACGTGCTAAAAAAAAAACAAAGAACTGCCGTAAAAAGTGATGAGCTGAAGAACAGGGGCAAAGTGAACTGAAGTGGGAGAGGAAATTTTGGACAGGGATGTACTCTGGGGTGAGTCTGTTGCATCTGGATGTGGCCAAATGTACACGGTGCTCAACCAGAGGGGACAGAACTGGCTATTTCATCCATATCTGGACAGCTGTAAGTCTGGTACTTATTAAAGAAATACTTGGGTCAGCAGCTGGGAGATGGTGGAGTCGCTGTAAGTTTGGAAGGTTTGCTTTCAGGTGACAGCACAGAGTGGAATAAGCAGTGATGGCTCCTTCTTTTGGTG
This sequence comes from Lagopus leucura, assembly GCF_019238085.1. Taxonomy (NCBI): domain Eukaryota; kingdom Metazoa; phylum Chordata; class Aves; order Galliformes; family Phasianidae; genus Lagopus; species Lagopus leucura. Next base: position 103,517 of record NW_024962300.1, read on the forward strand.
GGAAGTCTGTGGCCACTAAGAGAGAAATAAACATTCTGGGTGTGGGTTTGGTTGGCATTAGACTCAGAGCAGCCATAAAAGGCTTTATGGAGGGTGTCATCACCCATGCAAGCAATTGCACTGCACAGGCTTGTCTGCTCCTGCTGCTGTCCTGCAAAGCAGCAGCTGGGGTAGAGCTGTCACGAACCAACAAGACTGGAGTTTCCTCTTTTCCTTCCAGGTTCCTTGAGGACAGCTGACACCAGCAAAAGGCTGAAGGACCAGGAATGGCTGCAGGCCAGCAGAGCTGGGGAAGGCAAGCAGCGAGCGAGCTTTGGAAGTGGCTGATGGCAGTGCAGGCATGCTGATGGCTCGGGAATACAAAGCCTGGGGCCGGAGGATCTCTAATGTGCCCAGAGGAGATGCTGAGGGGAAGAGACGAAACTAATCTGGATAAGTCCAAAAAATCTGATCATTGTCTGCATCGCCCTTCTTTCCCCCGCATTTTATTGCTGACCGTGATGCCATACGGTATAGAACAGCCCTCTGCTCAGCTTGGGTCGCCTGCTCCCAGATCCTGGTTCACTGGCAGACTATGGCCACCCACGTGAAACATCCACTGAACGTCCATGACACGCGCACTGAGTTCATCTGATCAGTCACTTGGGTTCATTTTAAGACGATGACTCAGGATGGGAAACGTGCTGTGTGGTGTGGAGTTACTGGGTGCCAAGGTGGCTTCAGGTCGGGTCACTGCTGTGCTGCTTAATGAAAGCTTATCAGTTTGAGCGCCCCGCCTGGCTGAACCTGGATGGCCAAGCGCTGCCAAATCCCAATCGCTCCATTCAGCCCAGCGCGGCGCCCTTAAAATGGCGGCTCCCAGCCCGGCTTCGCCCAGCCTGCGTCACGTGACCGTCGCGTCCCACCATTGCATCAGCCAGCGCGCGTCCTTCCCCTCGGCCGGGAGACGTCTGGTGGGCGGGGCTTCCGCTGAGCGACGGCTCACGCAGCCAATCGGCGGCCGGCGCCCTGCATTGCGGGTGCTGCGGCGGCCGGGCCGGGTGTGCGGAGCGAGGGGCGGCGGTGCCCGGCGAGGTAGGCCGGGGTCGGGCGGGGGCCGCGGGCACGGGGCCGGGCAGCGCCGCGGGGGTCGAGGGAAACACCGGAGCCCGGAGCCTGGCTCTGGCGGCCTGCCGGGGCTGAGCCAGGGGAAAAGCTGCCTGAAGGCGACTCGAGGATGCTGGGGTTGGGCCGGTATCGTGGGGGGTGATGAAGGCGGTGGCGTCTGAAAGCCTGCGCTCGTCCCCTCGCTCTGCACCAGCCCTGCCCAGTTCCGTCCTGCCTGCTTCGGACCCGCAGCCTCGGGATGGAGTCCACGCTGACAGCGAGCCAGATCCGGCAGCGATTCATTGACTTCTTCAAGGAGAACCGGCACACCTACGTGCACTCCTCTTCCACCATCCCTCTGGATGACCCCACGCTGCTGTTCGCTAATGCCGGCATGAACCAGGTAGGATCCCGGCTCTGCTCCTTGCAGCTGCACCAGGGAGCTGTTTGCAGAGCCTTTGGAGTTGCCGGTTCCTTCCTAATAAACGACAGAGGTCATCGATTGTTTGTAAAACAACAAATGAGCAACGTGGTGAGCTGCAGGTGTCCCCATTCATTGCAGTGGGGTTGGACTGGATGGCCTTTAATGGCCTCTTCCAATTCAAACTGTGGTGCTGTGAAGCAGAGTTTAAAACCTCAGTGCGTTTACCCATCTTTTCTTAGCTGACTTCTTTCCAGCTGTGCTTGAGTTCACCTTGCAGGAGGTTCAGTTCTCCCTTCACCCATCAGTGCCTGCTCCCCGAGCAGAGCTGGTTTCCCATTGCTCTGGTTTCACTGAAATGAGGTTTGCATTTGGCTGCTTGCAGCCTGAAGTGTTCTCAAACACCAAGTAACTAGCAGAGCCTTCTGCTGCTTGTGTGGGAAATTAGCATTGTGTTCTCCATCTCTGGTCACAAAGAGGTGACTGTTGCATCCGCAGGAGTGCTATTGCAGAGTTGGCAGGAGAGGTTTCTGTGCCTCCAGGGCTGACAGTGCAGAGATGGGAGCGCTGCCAGTCTGCCCTCCTTGACCCTTTGGAGCACAGCTAGCGCTGCAAATAGTTGCAGAGAGAATGCTGGCACAAATGACCACCAGCATCTCTAGGGAGCAGTTGGAGCTAGGCTGCTGGAGTGGTTTTTCTGGAGTTTTCCTCGTCTTTTTGGCAATTGGGAATCTGTCTGTTTTCAGTCCCTTTGGAAGTTCTGGGGCTTGCTGTGCTCCAACCACGTGTGCTGGGTGCTGCATCCTCCTCGCATGCAGCAGACTGAAGGCTGTCTCTGAGACATCCAGGCCGGCAGTGCCATGATGCAGAAGATACTCAACGCCTTGCCGTTGCTTTTAACATCTAAAACCAGGCCCTGAGTGCTTTCCTCAATTCCTCTTTTTTCTTTGCCCTCAGTTCAAACCCATCTTCCTCAACACCATCGACCCCTCGCACCCGCTTGCTAAGCTGAGCAGAGCCACCAACACTCAGAAGTGCATCCGAGCTGGGGGCAAGCACAACGACCTGGACGATGTGGGGAAGGATGTCTACCACCACACTTTCTTCGAGATGTTGGGCTCCTGGTCCTTTGGGGATTATTTCAAGGTAAAACAGGCTGAGCTGAAACACATCTCTGTGTTTCACATCTCTGTGAGCTCAGCGGAGTGTTTGCCAAGGGGAAGGAGGCTGTTCTGGCACACAGGGGTTCCTAAGGTACACTTGGCTCCCCCAGCTCTGCAGAGCATTTTGTGATAAATTACTGAAGATTTACAAAACTGATTATGTTGTATTAATGATGGCAGTTTGAAGTCTTCAGGTAGAAGTTTTAGTGGCTGTCCTGGAGCTGTGGTCATAAAATAACAATATTCAAAAGCTTCTTGCTTGAGTGAGATTCATATTGTGAAGGGATTATGAAGAATGCAGCATTATCAGCACATTTCAAAGGTTTTTTTATGTTTTTGCTGAGGATTATAGGCTTTAACTTGACTTCACCTACAAAACTATGTAAGGTGTGTTGTGTGACGTGTTTGCTACATGTACTGGTTTTCTTATTTCTTATGCCAAAGGTCTGAAAGCTCTGGATTGTTTATAGCTGTCCTGGTCCAGTTAGGGCTGGTAGTACAGGAGGACCCCAGGAAAGACTGTGTGTGGAAGGTTTCTGCATGTTTGAATGATACTCTGGGTAGATCCTAGTCAGCCAGTACTCCAGCTGAGCAGGTACTGCATGCTGAAGAGAAGGCCTGTTTGCACTCACGTACTCAGCTCCTCTTTCCTTCTGCAGGAACTTGCATGTAAACTGGCACTGGACCTCCTCACCAAGGAGTTTGGCATCCCTGCAGAGAGACTCTATGTCACTTACTTTGGTGGAAATGAGGCTGCAGGACTGCAGCCAGACCTGGAGTGCAAGCAGATCTGGCTGGATTTGGGGTGAGGGCCTTTAACTGAGAAAGCTTTGTGTTTTGATGAACAGCTGCCATCTGCCTTTCATCAGAGAAAGACGCCGTGTGCTGAGGCAGAGCACTTACAGCAGGAGGTTTTGAAAAACAGAAGCATCCCCAATAATGTTTGCAGGGTGGTAGAGCTGCAAAGCCACGAGGAAGCACTGATATTAGATGGAAGAGGCTGAGACTCAGGTCAAGCCCTGGAGTCTTCTTTGCAAAGTCTCCTTTATGAGCTTAAGAACATAAGCAGTGCCCTGCTGTGTCAGATCGATGTCTGTGTGACAGCAGTTAAGATGCTGTTCAGGGAAAGCAGGCAAACCTGGTTGTGATCTGTTCGCTTTTCTTCTCCTCCCAGCACTCGCAGCCAGTGGATCAAGTATGTTAGCAGGTCATTCATCCCTTCCCCTTGGTCTCTGCATGGGGATGTGCTCCTTCAGCCTCAGTCTGATTCTGTTTTGAGCTCTCTCTAACCCTCGGTTTCCCACTCAGTCTTGTCCTCTCCAGTCCTACTCTTGCTTGTGTTGATGTCAGAGATGCACCCGTGTTCTCAGTGGCAGCTTTGGTGGGGTGCTGTGTCCATGTCTGCCTTCCAGCCAGTACTCCTCAGAGGGGAGGTTAAACCTTAAAAGTTAGATTCTTGAATTGTCAGAGGCAGGCTGATCCAGAGAAGGAGTGGGCTGAGAGCTCTCTGTTGAGACTCCCTCACAGTTGGGCGACCTCCTGCCTTGCTGTAAGTCTCTTGTTCAGTAGGAGCCTCTTGTTACAGGCTGGCTGAGAGCAGGATTCTGCCTGGCAATATGAAGGATAACTTCTGGGAGATGGGTGACACAGGCCCCTGTGGCCCTTGCAGCGAGATCCACTATGACCGGATTGGGGACAGAGATGCTTCACACCTGGTCAACCAGGATGACCCCAACGTCCTGGAGATCTGGAATTTGGTGTTCATACAGTTCAACAGGTGAGCGAGAGCTGCTCCCCAATGCAGCAGCTGCTTGGCTGTGTTCCCAGTGCTCTAACCCAGGTGTTTCTGTACTGCTTTGCTGTTTGCTGGGGCCTTCTTCCTATACCTGCAAAGATCTTCAGCAATTTGGACGCTGTAGCAAGCTGAATTCTGGTCTTGCTCCACTGCCTCCATCTATGACAGCTTGTCTTTCTTTCTGTGTCTGGGCAGGGAAGCCGATGGGAGCCTGAAACCTCTTCCCAAGAAAAGTATCGACACTGGGATGGGTTTGGAACGACTGGTTTCCGTGCTGCAGAACAAGATGTCCAACTATGACACCGACCTTTTCCTTCCTTACTTTGAAGCCATCCAGAAGGTACAAACTGAGGAATCTGAGCCTGATCTCACTGCATCCATTGCCTGGATCCCTGGGGAGATGTGTGGGGCAGGTCAGGTTGGAATGGTTGTATCTGCAGGTCTCTGTTTTCCCAGTTACTGCCAGCCCCGTGGGTTTGTACTTTGCTGAGGGTAGTAGCTCTGGCTGGCCCAGTAATTACTGCCTTGGGGGATATTTCCCAAGGAGAACAAGGGGCAGGAGTAGTGCAGCGTTCCCAGGTGTTTGTAGCAAACCACATGCAGGCACTGCTTTGTTACAGCAGTGTTCTCTGCGGTACAGCTAGAAACACCTTGAAGCAGGGAAGCTGGGACCCTCTCCCTCCTGGTAGAATTTGAAAGGTTTCTTGGCTGGGCAATGTATGTCAGACCAGACTCTATCAGCCAGTGTGCAAAACAGATGTTTTCCCTCTTGATTCCCATTACGATGTGTCTCTCTCCCTCCCCCTTCTGTCCTGGTCTCAGTGGTGGATTAAGCTGCCTTTACCTCCTTGATGTCCTTCAGCCCTGAGAACGCAGGCACTGTGCAGAGCTCTCTGTCTTCCCCCACTCCCTCCTTCCCAGAGGAGTGTGCCATCCCTGTGGGATGAGTTTGGCTTTCTGAGGTGCTTCCCTGTTGTTCTGCCCTGCTGCTGATCCCTGCGTTCTGCTCCCCACACAGGGCACGGGTGCCAGGCCATACATGGGGCAGGTTGGTGCTGAGGATGCTGATGGCATAGACATGGCATACCGTGTGCTGGCAGACCACGCACGGACCATCACACTGGCCCTCTCTGATGGTGGCAGACCTGACAACACTGGCAGAGGGTAAGGAGGGAGCTGCTGCAGGGCTGCTGTGTCCGTTCTGTTCAGTGCAGGATCTGGTGTGTCTCTGGGAGGTCTGAATTCAGTGGGTAGCAAAGCATTAGTTCAGTGTATTCGAGTCCTTGGGGCAAGGTCCACCTGAAAAGCCAGGCCATAGAGGTCTGAGCATTCTCATGACTCCTACAGAGAGGACTGCTGTGGACTGGTAGGCATGAAAGCTTGCTTAGTGCAGTACTGCTGTCAGAAAAGCAATTGGGCCGAGGGGATGTGCTGTGGGTACTGCTGGACTCAGGACTGACTCAAGCACACAGCAAATCTGAGCTGTGGGGCTGAGGACAGGGCAGGATCCCTGGTGCATCCTCTGAGAACAAATCTGAGAACAAATGTGACACTTGCATTGAGGGGCTCTGCTGTTTTATCACTGAGAGGGCAGCGAGACCCTGACACTGGCTGCCCACAGATGGTGTGGATGCCCCATCCCTAACATCAAGGCCAGGTTATGTGGGGCCCCGGGCAGCCTGATATAGTGGTTGGCAACCCTGCTTACAGCAGGGGGGTTGAAAGTAGATGATCTTTAAGGTCCATTCCAACCCAAACCTGTGATGGTATTTCCTAGCTATGTGCTGAGGCGGATCCTGCGCCGAGCCGTGCGTTACTCCCACGAGAAGCTCAGTGCCCCCAAGGGCTTCTTTGCCACGCTGGTGGATGTCGTGGTGCAGTCCCTGGTAAGTTCTTTCCCTGCTCTGCTGCGTCTGATGGCGTCGTCTGCTGAGGTGTGCAGATCTCCGTGCTGAATCCTCTTGGGTGTGCAGGGAGATGCCTTTCCTGAGCTGAAAAAGGACCCGGATATGGTGAAGGACATTATCAATGAAGAAGAGGATCAGTTCCTGAAAACGCTCAGCAGAGGACGTCGCATCCTGGACAGGAAGATCCAGAGCATGGGCGACAGTAAAACCATCCCTGGTGAGGCCGTGGCTTCAGTTTGGAGGCACCAAAAGTCATTTATCGTGGAATAAATGGGCCTGAGGGCCGAGCTGGGCTGGGAATTGGGTGTTGGTGGAAAGTATAGAGGGCAGAGCTGGAGTCAGAGAATCATAGAATCACCAAGGTTGGAAAAGACCTCAAAGCTCATCCAGTCCAACCGTTCACCTATTCCCAACAGCTTCCACTGAACCATGTCCCTCAACACAACATCCAGCCTTTCCTCGAACACCCCCAGGCTCGGTGACTCCACCACCTCCCTGGGCATCCATTCCAGTGCCTGACCACCCTTTCTGAAAAGTAATACTTCCTCATGTCCAGCCTGAATCTCCCCTGCCGTAGCTTGAAGCCATTCCCTCTGGTCCTATCACTAATGACACGAGAGAAGAGTCAACAGATCACTGCTGTCTTCTCTGTCCTGCGTTCCCTTGCTCAGGTCTCTGAGCTGCACAGACACAACATGGCAGTGTGATCTCTGTGCCCAGGAGACTGTTAGTGAGGAGACTCTTAGGTGCTTGTGTCAACCAGACCTGTTCATTGTCCTGCTGTGATGCAAAGCTCGTTGAGGAGCGGTGTCTGTGGAGCCGGAGTGCTGAACTGTCTGCTTTTTCCATGCAGGTGATACTGCCTGGCTGCTGTATGACACTTACGGTTTCCCTGTGGATCTCACTGGGCTGATAGCAGAGGAGAAAGGCCTTGTTGTGGACATGGAGGGCTTTGAGGAGGAGCGGAAGAACGCGCAGGTAGACAACAGCACCAGGGGTGGCTGGTCTGAGAGCGGGCAGGGAGGGCTCCCTTTGTTTTAATCTGCAGCTGTGAGTTCCTGCTCCTTTCTCCAGGGGCCTGGAGCACTTTGGGAAGCTTTCCTAAGAGCTTTGGGAAAGATCAGGGCACAAGACCAGAGCTGTCATCCAGCAGTGCCACAGTTGGGTTTTCTTAAGCTTTGGTTCTTGTCATTGGCAGCTCAAGTCCCAGGGCAAGGGTGCCGGAGGGGAGGACCTCCTCATGCTGGACATCTACGCCATCGAAGAACTCAGGGCCCGAGGGCTGGAGGTGACAGATGACTCGCCAAAATATGGTTATACCTCAGATCCCAGCGGTACCTACGGTATGAAAAAGCCCTCTCAGAACCACCCTCTCCTTTCCTCCCACATCTCCCTGGGAGGAGCTGCTTTGCCTTCCTGGGGCGTCTGACTTAACGAGGTCCCCTCTGGGTTCATCTTTCCTGGGTGGGACTGGAAATGTGTGCTCGGGAATAGTTGTGCAAGGAAGGGACAGAACACTGAAGAAAATCATCTTATCCAGTACTGCTATAGTTCTTCCTCCATACCTCCTGCAACTGTAGCTCCTGCATTGGCTGGGAAGTGTTGCTGTGAATGATGTTCTGCTCCCAAATAGTGTCTTGTTTCATTGATGTTGCCTATTGTCTTTGGTGACAGATTTTGGGAGCCTTGTGGCCACAGTGAAAGCCATCCGCAGGGAGAAGAAGTTTGTGGAGGAGGTGTCCACTGGCCAGGAATGTGGGATAGTGCTTGACCAGACCTGCTTCTATGCTGAGCAGGGTGGGCAGATCTATGACCAGGGCTACATGGTCAAGGACGACGACAGCAGGGAGGATGTGAGTCTGCCTGAGAGCCTTTCACTAGTCTCAGCCTCACCTGCAGCCTAGGCAGCTGGGTGCAGAGGAGAAAGGGCCAAGTAAGCTCCAGTGATCTCCTGTCTTGGGTCAGGACCTGCACAGGTTTCCTTTTTGGGGTGCAGGATGGCACAGATGTGCTGGAGTTGGTTCTCCTTGCTTGGGAGGTTGCGCTGAACTCTGCTGCAGCATCAGGCTGTTGCTGTGCCATGGTGCCTGCGGTGGTGGTGCTGGGGTGGCTGTGCTTTTAAGCTGAGGTGGGGACCTCTTTCAGCTCTGCACGGGACATCTTGCTTTCCCATATGCCACACACCACTCCAGCTCTCACTTACACCTTTCCAGCTGCAGCTCGGGGCTTTGGGCAGGACGGTGCATCTGCCTTAACCTGTCACTCCCCTTACTGGGTTTGTTTCCCTCTTTGTACAGAAAACAGAATTCACTGTGAAGAATGTGCAGGTCCGAGGAGGTTATGTGCTTCACATAGGGACTCTGTATGGAAGCTTGAAAGTGGGAGACCAGGTCCACCTGTCAATCGATGAGGTGAGTTAAGGCATGGCGTAACGTGGCTTTGTCTCTTGGCCCTTTTCTCCTTCCTGTGGAGCAGCGTGGCTGCTGCTTTGGAGGCCTGGAGGTTGAACCCCTGCATGGTTCAGGTAAGCTGAGTCAGGGCCTCTCCTTCTGGGATCTGGCTTCCCCTTCCATGAGGCAGATAACACTGCTGGCTCAGCCACAATCCAGGCTTTGCTGACCTGAGCAGGACCACACCTTTGGCCCTGAGCAGGGGGATGGAATGCATGTGCAGCACCACTGTGTTGCTTATGACAGTGGAGAGCCTGGGCTGTCTGCCTTTCTCCAGACATTGCTCCAGCAGGCTGAGCCTGATGAATGGATCCCAGTCTGCAAAATGTGTTTCCCTTCTCTTTAGAGGCACCTCTGGAGCAAGAGAGAAGGCGTGTTGCAGGGACAGGCATACTGCTTTATCCCTGGCCGCTCTCCAGAAAAACCCAGGCAGGGGGACAGGCAGGGAAAAGCTGTGTACAAACATAGAGGGGAATATCCTGCTCCTATAGCTGAGGCTCCAAGGCAGCAAGTTGTTTCTGGTGAAGCAGCACATCAGCATGTACCTCCACAGCTGGAGGTGATCCTGGCTGTGCAGTGTGGGACCCCATCTAACAAGGCCTTTCTCCATCAGACCAGGCGGAGACCGGTCATGAGCAACCACACAGCCACCCACATCCTCAACTTCGCCCTGCGCTCAGTGCTGGGAGAAGCAGACCAGAGAGGGTCGCTGGTGGCACCAGACAGGCTGAGGTTTGACTTCACAGCCAAGGGAGCCTTGTCCACACAGGAGATCAAGAAAGTTGAAGGCATCGCCAACCGGATGATCGAGGAGGCAAAGGTGGGTTGGTCAGCTGGAGGGGTCAGCTAGTTTGCTGGCCCCATCCTGCAGGAAGAATCCTGCCCTTTTCCTGGTGGATCTGTGCACTGCAGTGTCTGAACTGGGCTTGGTGGACAGCTGAGGCACCAGTTTTCAGTAGGAGTCTGGCTTGAATCCCATTCTTAATCTGCACACCCCTCCTTGGAGCTGAGCTGTGTGTGAGGTGTAACATGGATAAGAGCTGCTTATGTTGCCATTTCCCCATTGTGTAAGGACAGAGAGGAAAACGCATTCCTTGGTCGTCACCTCTTGCCACCAACCTTTCGTGGAGGGACCATCTCCCTGTCTCTTTAATCCTTGGGTTTGGCTGGTATATGTATGCTTGTGAAAAAGATACTGTAAGTGAAGTTTTTGGATGGCCTGGGATGCTGGAAGTGTGGCCTGGTGCTTCTGAGCTGCTGGTGCTGCACTGTGCAGATTTGCATTGCTTCAGGGGGTTTTGAGTGGGGAAAATTCCATGTATGTTCATTTGTTCCTTCCTTCCAAGCCCTGTCCAGCTTGGAATGGTTCCTTGCCTGTGCTAGTGTCACACTGTCTGCAGCTGCCAAGAAGCTTAGCAGAGCAGTTCAGAAGATCTGTCAGTTACACCGGGATCCCTGCAGCTCAACCAACCCCAGGTCAGGTGGAGCTTTTAGATCCCATTTAGGATCTTTCAGAGGAAGTCAGGATGGAAGCACAGGCCCTCGGTCGCCTCTAACAGGACCAGCTCTCACCTGCATGCTTTTCCTTTGCTCTGCAGACTGTGTATGCCAGGGACTGCCCTCTCGCAGCAGCCAAAGCGATCCAAGGGCTGCGGGCAGTTTTTGATGAGACCTACCCCGATCCTGTCCGTGTGGTCTCTATTGGCATCCCTGTGGAGGAGCTGCTGGCCGACCCCTCCGGCCCTGCAGGCTCCATCACTTCCATCGAGTTCTGCGGAGGGACGTGAGTATCTGGAGAGACCAGGGAAGGTGGCAGGGGGGGGGAAAAGCAGTCTCTGTGAAGCCTGAGCTTCTGAGGGCTGTGATGTGGTTGTGTGCTGGGCGAGGAAACTGCCTGCGTGCTGTCGCTGCCCCCACGCTGTGTCTGACAGCACTGGTGCTTGCCACCCTTCCCTCTTAAGCTCTTAGTGGCAAGGCTGGGTTTTCTGTCTGTCCCTTGCTACTTCTCCCTGGCAGGGTGGTTTCCTGGTTTCCATGCTGAATCCTGCTGAGATGAGAAGCGGACTGGTCTGCTAACTCTCTCTTGTTGTGGGTCTCTTTCTGGGTTCTTTCTTAAGGCACCTGCAGAACTCTGGCCATGCTGGGCCCTTTGTGATTGTTTCAGAAGAAGCCATTGCTAAAGGCATCCGGAGGATAGTGGCAGTCACTGGGGCTGAAGCTCGGAAGGTAAGGGCAGGCAGGAGTTGTTCTCTTCTGGGAGGATCTTGGCAGTCCTTCTGGCAAGGGGGGGTGCAGCCAGAATGTGGCTCTGGGCAAGCACTGCCTGCATTGGTTCTGCTGCTTTCCTGGGGGTTACTGAGCTCTGTGCCTGGTGCTGCTGCCTTCCTGATGCTTCTTTTGGGGGTGGCCTGGTAGCTCCCCCTGCGTGACTCAAACTGTGTTCTGCCAGGCCCTCAGGAAGGTAGAGAGCCTCAAGAAATTGCTGTCAGCCCTGGATGCCAAGGTGAAGGTCCAGACAGCTCCCAACAAGGATGTGCAGAAGGAGATCACAGACCTCAGTGAGGTGAGGGTGGCAGCAGCGCTGGGACCTTACTTGCTGGCACTGGGAGTTATTTATGAAGCCCAGGCTGTTTCCTGCTTCTCTGTCTCCTCCTCTGGGTCCTCTTTGTCTTGGTTACTCTCGTGGGTTTAATTGGTGAATTTAAGTCTTGTGCCAACACTGTTGTAGGACACAAGCTCAACAGAGGTCTCAGCCCTGTGTTCTTTGGGTTTGCAGCTCACACCTGAGCTTGCTGGATAGTGGGACAGGGGAGCTCAATCACTTTGAGGTTCATGAATGCAGTGCACCATGCCCTGCCTTCTGCCATGGGCACCCACACCTTTAACCCTCCCTTGTCCCGTTTTGCAGATGCTGGCCACTGCTGTTATCCCACAGTGGCAGAAAGATGAGCTGAGAGAAGCTGTTAAAGCACTGAAGAAGGTTATGGATGACCTGGACCGTGCAAGCAAAGCTGACATCCAGAAACGAGTGAGCTCTGGCTGGGGGTAAAAGACAGCATGGGAGGGCTGCTGGGGGCCGTCCTGGGAGCTCCAGTTTTGCACACTGCAGAAGGGAGCTGAGCTGTGGCTCCTTCTGTACTTTGCTCCTTGCAAGATGGGATGCTTCTGAAGCTGGGTGCAGGGTAAGGCTGGTGCCTGGGTCTTCCTTTGGATCCCATTGGATTTTTCTGGAAGAGGAACCACGCACATCACTGTTGCTGCCTTGCAGAATGCATACCCTCCTCTGAGTGTGTGGTTGGCTTTTTTTTCCTAGCACTGCAGTGTGGGACTGCCTGAGGCTGAGCTGTGGGTGTGCTGGGACACTTGAGGGGCCTCTGCCTGCAGGGAACTCTGGTCTGGGTGGTTCTTGTATCCATGTGCATTGTGCAGACACCTGAACAGTGCTGTTTGTCCTCAGGTACTGGAAAAGACAAAGCAAGTCATTGAGAGTCACCCTAACCAGCCACTAGTCATCATGGAAATGGAAAATGGGGCCTCAGCAAAGGTATGGGAAGGTCTGATTGTGCCTGAAGGGCAACTGGGGGGACTCTATTTGCTCTTGGAGACAGTGCTGTGTTACAGAGGCATTAGGCCAGCTGCCGGCTCTGAGGAGGACATGAGGAAGAGAGAGAACATGTCTGTAGTGTGCCATGTGTTCCAGCTCCTGGACTAACAAATGGGTTTGCATGGGTGGGTGGGTCTGAACCATTCCCTGAGCTTCCAAACCTGGTCAACTCTTTGAAAGGGCAGAAACAGCAGGACAAGAGGAAATGGTTTGAAGTTGAGGGAGGGAAGATTGAGGTTGGATGTCAGGGGAAAGTTCTGTACTATGAAAGTGGAGAGGTGCTGGAACAGCTGCCCAGAGAGGCTGTGATGCCCCGTCCATCCCTGGAGGTGTTCAAGGCCAGGTTGGATGGGGCCCTGGGCAGCCTGGTGTAGCATTAAGTGTGGAGGTTGGTGGCCCTGCGTGTGGCAGGGGGGTTGGAGCTTTGTGATCTTTGAGGTCCCTTCCAGCCTGGGCCGTTCTGTGATTCTGTGTGGTGAGAATTTCCTCTATGGAAGTGGCATTGGATTCCAGGTGAGACTCGTCCCAAAGGAGTCATGACAACAAAGTGCAGGGCTTAAATGTTGGAACAGCCACACTGTAATGCCCTATTTAAACTTCCACTTTGGGAGCTTGATCTGGTGCTGTTTCATACTCCTCCATGGCTGTCCCCATCTCTGTGATGCTCTCAGCTGGGCTGGAGTGGTGGAAGGTGAGCCACTGTGCCTTGTTCCTCCTGCAGGCCCTGAACGAATCGCTGAAGCTCTTCAAGACTCACTCCCCCCAGACTGCCACCATGCTCTTTGCTGTGGATAACGAAGCAGGCAGGATCACCTGCCTGTGCCAGGTGCCCCAGGTCAGTGTGGGTGCTGCTGTGCCTTTCTCAGTGGCAGAAAGATGAGTCTCATACAATGCGACCACGACGCCGTGGTGGATGAGAGCCACAGCTTTGTGGTACCGTGGTGCTGCCAGGGGATGGAGCAGGAGGGGAGAGGGGAGAGCTGGGGCTCAGGAGCTGTGTATGAAAGAGCATCCCTCGGTGCCACCAAGGAGGTCGAGCTCCTTTTTTCCCTTCTTTTCCTCTCCAGGAGACAGCGCAGAAGGGCCTGAAGGCCAACCAGTGGGTGCAGGAGGTCTCTGCTCTGATGGATGGCAAAGGTGGAGGGAAGGACATCTCAGCACAAGCCACAGGAAAGAACGTGGGCTGCCTGCAGGAGGCTCTCCGCCTGGCCACGGACTTTGCCAGGCTGCACCTGGGGGAGCTGAAAAACTGACTGGAACGCCACGTCCCCTCTCCTTCCCCCTGCTTTGCTGTATGAGCCCCGCCTCCAATAAATCATAGAATCAATCGGGTCCGAAGGGGCGCTAAGCTCATCCAGCCTGGCCATCGGCGCTGCGCTGTCCCTCCCTGGGCGGCTGTGGCACCCTCGGCCGCTCTTCCTTCCCCCCTCGGCCGCTCAACGAACGCAGGCGCTGCGGAGCTGCCCGGGGGCGCCGGCCGAGGGCGGAGCGGAGCGGCCGGGGCTCCTCCTCCCTCCGCCTCCGCTTCTCCCGCCATGCCGCTGGATCACCGCCGCCTGCACGGCCCGGAGGACTCGCGGCCGCCGGAGCTTTGGGCGGCGCAGCCCCGCGACGGAGGAGGAGAGGAGGACGAGGAGAGCGGAACGGCGCCGCGGGATCCCTGCGCGCTTCGGCCGCTGTTCGCCCGCGCGGGGCTGCTGAGCCAGGCGGAAGGCTCCGCGTACGTGGAGCTGAGCGGCGGCACGAAGGTGCTGTGCGCCGCCTGGGGACCGCGGGAGGCGGCCGAGCCGGGGGGGGCGGTGGGAGCGGGGCGGCTGCTGTGCGATTTCCGCCGGGCTCCTTTCTGCGCCCGCGGGGCCCGGCCCAGACCCGGGGGGGCGGCGGAGCGGGAGGCGGAGCGGGAAGCGGCGGCGGCGCTGCGGGAGGCGTTGGAGCCGGCGGTGCGGCTGTCCCGGTACCCGAGAGCGAGGCTGGTCGTCAGCGCGTTGCTGCTGCAGGACGGCGGCTCGGCCCTGGCCGCCGCCGTCAGCGCCGCGTCCCTCGCGTTGGCCGACGCGGGGGTGGAGATGTACGATTTGGCCGTGGGCTGCGCGCTGTGCCGCCCGCCGCCCGGCGACCGCGACGGTTCCGCGGCGGGGCCGTGGCTGCTGCAGCCCGGGGAGGCCGAGGAGCGCGGTTCCGCCGCCCGCCTGACGGTGGCGCTGTTGCCCGCCCTCAACCAGGTGTCGGCGGTGCTGGGCGGCGGCCGCGGGGGGGAGCCCGAGGGCTGGGCGGCGGCGCTGCGGCTGGGCGTGGAGGGCTGCCAGCGCCTTTACCCCGTGCTGCGGCACTGCCTGCTGCGCGCCGCGCGGCGCCGGGACGGGGCGTGAGGTGCGGGGCCTCGGGGAGCTCCGGAATGCGGCCGGGGGCGGACGTGGTGGTGCCGGAGTCCCCCGGGAGCCGCCCTTGGTGCCACCGGAGACCCCGTGAACAGCGCACGGTGACGCTGAGCCCGGTGGGTTTGTGTGAGCCGCCCCTCGCGCTGCCAAAGATGCCCCAGGAGTGCCAGCAGGGACCCCCGGGAGCTGCTCTTGATGTCGTCGATGATCTCGAGCCACCCCTGATGCAACCAGAGCCCCCCAGAGCCGCTGCTGGTGCCATCGCCGACCCCCTGGAGCCACCCTCGGCACCATCGGTGACCTCTGGAGCTGCTCTTGGTGTTGCCAGACCCCCAAGGCCTTACCTGAGCCACCCCTCACACCATTGGAGCCCCCCAGGACTGCCATTGAGACCCACCAAGCTGCCTCTGGTGCCATCTGAGAGGCTTACCTGAGACCGACAGAGACCCCCCTGGACTGCTTTCAATGCCACCACAGACCCCCAGAGCTGCCCCTGCTGCCAGCAGAGACCCTTGGGGCCTCCTCAAACCACCCTCAGTACCAGCAGAGACCCCAGACCCAACCTGGTGCTGCCAGAGACACCAAGACATCCCCCCCCCCCCACATCCCGGCTCCTTGTGCCTCATTGACTGCTGCCTACGGCACTCCAGGGCGGGAGAACAGGTTGTGTTGTGTTGTTTTGGGTTTGTACAATAAAATTGTTCTGTTTTGTTTTTTTCCTGGTGAGTTCTGCCTGCTGACATCCCCACAAAGCTCCGGGGTGGAGCTGGGGGCTGACCCTGCTGTGCCCCCATTCAAACATCAGCACTGGGGGTACACCTGAAGCCGAATAACCAGAGGAAAGAAATACAAATGGTTGTTTTTTTTCCTTTCCAGCACAATGCACTCTTTTGCCGGAGCAAATGAGAAATACAGAACAACTTCCTACCAGTAAGAGGAGGACGACCTCAAAACGGGGGGCACAGACATGTAGGGAGAGGGATGGAGGCACAAATTCCCCAGGCAGAGGTGGCCGGGGGGGATCCCCGCTATGGTGGCAAAGAATGGGAGCCCTTAGGGACACCGTTAAGAGAAACCCACTGGTGACGGGGGGCTGGGCTCCATGCCACACCACCGGGTGCCCCGTGCTGCTGGTATCGGTGTGGCCATCTGTGTCCTCACCGCTGCCCAGGAGGCTTTGTTGTGCATGGGGAGCTCATCTGGCCTGTGTTGTGCTCAGGGGATGGAGGGCTTGGGTGTGAACCCTGGGTCAGTGGGATGCTTTACCCACTGGGGAGGATCGGGGACACCACAGATCTCAGCTCCGGGCTAACGATCCTTCAGGGTGTGGAGCTTCTGCCCTCCCACTCTCCACTCTCTCTCTTTACATAGCAAAACAAGAGGGATAAAAAAAAAAAACAACGGGCACTCAAACACAAAAACTTCTCTCACCACGGCTGGCCAACGCAGGGCACGGGGCTGCTGGCACTGGTGGTGGGAATATGAGTGCAGGAAGAACTGGGCACCAGCCTGGCACCTGCCGGGAGCCTCCAAAGGGATGCAGAGATGGGGCAGGAGCTGCGGGGCTCCGGCATCCCCACTACTGGCTCCCCTCGTGGTCCGAGGTGTGGGCCTTCATCTGCAAAGGGAAATCCTGGGCTGCATCCAGAGCCTGATCCCTGCAAAGCCCTGGCAGCAGCCAGCCATCGCCTTACCATCATCTCCTCCGTGTCTGTGCTCTCCTCAGTGCTGTCTGTGTTGCGCCCATCCCCTCTGCTGCCCTCCTTGCCCCGTGAGCTCGCACCCAGCGGGGCCGGTGATGCCGAGCCCACCTCTGCCTTCTTCTTCGCACTCTCCTTGCACCCTGCAGGGACAGTAGGGGCTCAGGGTGCCCATGCGGAACACGCAGAGCAGATGAGGGAATGGGAAACTCCGTGGGGTTTGGACGTGCCGTGCACGGCAGCATCCCTCACCCGAGAGCCGCTCCCTGCGCTGGTCCATGCGCTCCAGGCTCTCCAGCAGGCTGTCCACCCGCTCCTTGATCTGGCTCAGCTCCCCCTTGATGGAATGCAGCTCCTCGGCTCTCACTGCAGGAGCGGAGCCCTCAGCATCCCATGGGATCAGCACCCAGCACCCTGCGGGCACCCGGGGCCACCATGTCCCACTCACGTTTCGTCCGTGTCCCCGTGGAGCTGGCGCTGCTCCGCGCCCCGTGCTGGGGGCTGGGGCTGCTTGTGCCTCCTGCTCTTGCGTGCGTTCTCCTGGCCTTGACGGGGATGCGGTTAATGAGGGGTGGGATCTTCTGGTACTCATACACCCTGCAGGGGCACAAAACGGCACAAAAACTCGCTCTAAGGGGGCTTCTCAGGGGCAGAAGTGGGGGACAGGGATACCAGGACCCTCGTGTCACCGCCCCGCACTCACCGGTATGGGAAGTCATCCCTGTAGAGGTTGTAGTCCAGGTCGCAGGTGCTGCTGCAGGAGGGGATGGAGGACAACAAGTCAGCATGTGCAGCACCGCGGGGCAGGGACACCTTCCTGCCACACATCCCCATCCCTGCAGAAGGCTCTGAGATGAGGGTTTGTGTTTGGAGCACGGTCACCGCCTCGCCATGCGCTGCTGCTGCTTGGCAGCGCGACCCAGAGCTGCTCCACAGAGCATCCCATGGGATGGGCAATGGCTGCTGCATTCTGGTGGCCACTGGGACCACGGTCCCTGCCCTGCCAGCACCGCATCCCTGCACGGCCCCAGTGCCATGGCAACGGGCAGAGCAATTAATTCCATCCAGAAGCTCTCTAACGAGACGGAGCCCGGCGCTGACTCTGGGTCACAGAATCACACACTCGTGAAGGTTGGAGAAGATCACTAAAATCCCCAGGGTCAACCCCAGCCCACCCCCACCGTGCCCACTGCCCACGTCCCTCAGTGCCACATCCCCTCAGCTCTGGGACACCCCCAGGGACGGGGGCTCCCCCACCTCCCTGGGCAGCTTTGCCAGCGTTCATTCCAAGAAGGAATTGTTCCCAATGCCCAACCTGAACCTCCCCCCCCGGCACAATTGAAGCCATCACCTCTTGGCCACATGCCATACGTGCAGTACCCAGCACGAACAGGGGACCCCCAAGAGCCAGGGATGGGGAGCTGCCCCAGGGGTGGGACCTGCTCCAGGGATGGGGACCCGTCCTGCTGCTGCTGCTGGCTCCATCCCTATGTGGTGCTGTAGGGGTGCCGTGCCCTCAGGCTGTCCGCTAAGGTACCTCATTGTAAAAACCATGGAGCTCTTCTTATGGGTAGAAGAATCATGGAATCATAGAAGAAGCCTCCAAACCCTTCAGTGAAGTGGGTTTGGGGCTCAGACGGGACCCCCCAGGAGCTGCTCACGGGGACCCACAGATGCACAAGTTGCCCATGCACTGGCACTCACGGGTACAGGCTGCTGCTGTACGGCCTCTTTTGGCCCAACCTGACCCGGCTCGGCTTTGCCTCCCTGGCCATGTCCAGATCTGCAGGGAGAAAGAGCAGGGACGTGAGCGATGGAAAAACCCAAACTCACCACCAGGAACCCCAGCAGATGGCTCCTGTCCTTGCTGAAGGAGCTCCAGCCCAGAGGTGCTCCAGATGTGCTTCGCTGCTCCCAGAAATGGGTGTCTTTCTGCAAATTGCCCGCTGCTCTCTTCCCATCATCGTCACCGTGCCCATGGTGGCTTCTCCCAACCAACCTTACCATCCTGCCTGTCCCGCGGGTGTCCCAACTATCATCACCCTGCCCAGTATTCCACAGGTGTCCCAACCATGCCTGGATGTCCCACAGATGATTCCTTCTGCTTGCAGATGGCTCCCAAAGGGCTTGCTGCACTGCTTGCTTTCCAGTGTGCCCCCACCTGCCCCACGTCCCCAGCATCCCCCAGCAGCTCAATGCCTGTCATGGAGCCACATGAGGGCATCACAAAGGGAGCTTGTAGACACTTGCTCTCATGTGACACAGCAGTGGGACCATCCTCAGGGGCAGAAGACCAGGGTCAGCCGGGCTCCACCACCCCTAGGACACCAGCCCCATGCTGGGGCTCCTGGTATCTCAGTACTGGAGGGGACATCCATGTCCTGGGAGCATCCTGGTACTGGGAGGATGTCCCTGTACCGGGTGATAACGGTGATGTCCCAGTAGCAGAGGATATCCCTGTTTTGGGGAGCAATGGGCACAGGGGAGCATCCCAGAGCTGGAGGACATCCCTGTCCTGGGGTTGATGGTGTGGGGACATCCCAGTGCTGGAGAGCATCCCCATCCAGGGGAGCGACGGGAGGTGGGGAGCAGGACATAGAAAGCATCTGAGCACTGGGACGAATGGACATCCCGAACCTGGAGGAAATCTGTCTGCTGGGGAGGAACAGATAGCAGGGAAGCACCTCCGTAGGGGAGGACATCTGTGGTTTGGGGGTTGGTGGGGACATCCCAGTACCCTGCCCTGCGGAGGACAACACGGGAGCAACCCGGTACCGGAGGACAGCCCAGCTGCGGATGCCCATTTCCCACATCCCCATCCCGGTGCCCGCGCTCCCATCCCCGTACTCACACCTCCACCCGTCCCGACCGCTCAGAGCGCTCATGGCTCCGTCCTCAGCCCCGGTCCCGGCCCGAGCGGCCCCGACCCGAGCGCACCTCCCCGGGCCGTACCACGCGGCCGCCGATCCGACAGGGGGAACGGCCCGAACCACCGCGCCGCCGGGGGGAGCGAGCGGCCCCAGCGATGCGTGCGTTCGGGGTGCGCGGGGACAGCCCCGTGCCTCGGTTTCCCAAGCAGGGAAAGCTCAGAGTGTCCGGATCTGGGGGAGGAAAAATTCCTCCTGAATTCATCTATTGGAGCTGGAGGTCTCAGGATCCAGGTGGTGAAGGACCCAGGTGGGAGAAAAGAAAAGAGGACGAGTGGCTCTTCCAAACGGAGAGGGGGCTTTATTATCCCGGCCACGAGGAAGCTGCAGTGCCCAGCCCTCACCCCGAGCCGTGCCGAGGTCTGTGTCACCCAGAAGTCCCCTTGGCAGCTCACCTGGACGCCCCCAGGCCAGGCATCTCCCCTCCCCAACAGCTGTCACAGGTGGTGACAGAGGAAGGCAAGGAGCAGCTTTGGGATGCTGACACACAGCGCACGCCCTTCTCTGCCGGTCCCAGTGCCACATCTGTCCCACAGCCTGGAGATACCTGCTCAGGGGGCCCGCTGCCATCGGGAGATGTGCTCCTGGGCTGCATGGGAAGCATGTCAGGGTACTCCTGCATGCTGTGCACATGGGGGACCCGAGGGCTGTGGCCACGCGCTCACCGAACTGGCAGATGTAGCGGTTTCGGGTCTTGCAGCGTTGGTCGTTCCAGTTGAAAGCAGCTGCTGCCTGCATCTCCACACAGTTCCCAAATCTGTGCGGGAGAGGAGGGGGACAGGGCGGTGCCACAGAGGTCATCACGTCTCCCGTGGGAGCTGGACACCTACCCCTGGTTGTCTGGCTGCCCAAAAGCAAAGCTGGTGAAGGCAGAAGGATCTCCCGTGTCCCAGCGGAACGAAGCCTTGGATGTCTTGTAGGTGAGACCTGGAGAGCCAGAGGGGTGAGGTGTCCATTAGTGGGGTGGGATGTGCATCAGAAGGGTTGGATATTCATCACGGGGGGTGGGATGTCCACCGGGAGGTTGAGATGACCATGACTGGGATGTTCGTTAGAGAGATGGGATGTCCTCTAGGGCAGTGTAATTTCCATTCAGGGTGTGGGATGTCCACCAGCACCCTGACACCGCACCACCCCTCAGCAGCACACAGGACTCACCAATCCAGAAGTTACAGGTGTCAAAGTCGTTGTCCATCACCCTGTTGCTGCTCTCCAGGCGGCTGAGGTAGAAGGCCAGGATATCCTGCACCTTCTGGTTCCTGATCTGGGCCAGCATAGCCCCTTTCTCCTAGAGGGAAGCCAAGGAGTCAGCAAGCAGCTCAAATCTCTCCTCTGCTCTCCAGCTGAAACCCCTGGACTCAGCTATGGGGTTTCAGGTGTTCTGGGAGGGCCCAGCTCACCTGGCACTTGGCTTTGGCCCCATAGTACGTGTCAGCCTCAGGGGAAACGGTGAAGCAGTCACCATCGATCCTCACATCGCAGGCATGGAAAGGGAATGGGACCCTGGCTGCGGGCACAGGGGGGCACAGGTGGGTGCTGGGGCAAAGGGACCCCCCAGCAGGCACAGCCCCCACTCACTGCCGCACTCAGCACCGCCATAGCCAGCATCACAGAGGCAGGAGCACTCCTCCTGCCGGAACTTCCCATGGAGGCACCGCACGCTGCACCGCACTGCCAAAGAAGCAGGGAATTAGGCTGTGCAGGGCAGCCAGCCCTGAAGCCGTGCCCCTTCCCACAGCACCACACTGAGCAGCCCAGCCGTGCACATGCACCATGCACAAAGCAGGCAAATGCAGGTGCTGCACTGACCATGCACACACTGACCAATATTGCTCACAAATGCACAGCACCAGCCACGCACATGCATGCACTGCAGTGACCAATCTCACGTAGCACCAACTCTGCTTGTGCATGCACAGCGGCAGCCACTCATGGGCATGCACTGCACTGACTTTGCACATGCATGGGCTGCACCAAGCATGCGTGCACTGCATTGAGCTTGCACATGGATGCTCCACACCGTGCATGGATGGACAGCATCGATCATGCACAGATGTGCATCACTCACTCCTATGCACTGCACTCACCCCACACACACAGTGATCTGGTTTGTGTGGCCACTCAGGCCCTGCGCTGCCTGCATCCAGCTTGTTCTTTGTCCTCCGTGGGCACTGTGGGCACCGCTCACCTTGGCAGAAGCGCCCGGTGTAGCCGGGGGCACAGGCACACTGGCAGCTGCTGACATTGAGGTGTGCACCGTTCCTGCAGCTCATGCGACACGGATTCCTGGGGACCTCTGGGCAAACACATGGGGGGGCACGTGGCCATCAGGGGGCTGCAGGGCTGGGCCGAGGGGTTGACGGTTGCAGGGACTTACCGCAGAGCCCACCGCCGTGGTCCCAGGACTTGAAGCAGCCTGAGAGGCCAGCGGTGCACAGTGAGCACCAGGGCCCATGCTGGTAGGGGGCGATGGGGGCTCCGGCCAGTTCCCAGTTCCCCCTGCCCAGGGAAGGAGATGGGAGGCACCCCCAGCTCAGTGCCCGCAGTGGGGTGGGCACGCCTACTCAGCATAAGCCCCTCCCCTTCTGGGGAATAGACCCCCGCCCTTTCGGCTGAGCCCCACCCACCCGGTGGAGCCCCGCCCACTCGTGACACGAACCCACGCCCATTGGCCGAACCCACGAGCTCATAGCACAAAGCCACGCCCACTCATCCCAACCCCCCGCCCACTCGTAGCACAAAGCCACGCCCCCTCCAGTCGGCCACGCCCCCTTACCCAGGTGAGTAGGCGCAGGCAAAGGCCTGGCTGCGGCCCCGGCTCCCGGCACACAGCTGCCTGCCGCAGCCCAGCCGCCGTGCAGTGGCCCACACCAGCTACGGGACAGCGCACCATCACCCTCCGCCACCTCCTGCCCCCCACCTGCTCCCCCCGGTCCCCATCCCACCTGGGTGTAATGGCGGCAGGTGGCATTACCAGCACAGCGTGCCGCTCCATAGTCGTAGCGTCGGCCCTCGGCAAACCAGCGCTCCAGCAGCTCGACGAAGCCCCCGGCACCCACCGGCAGCAAGGCCTCACTCCAGCCAAGCTGTGAGGCTGGAGGAGGAGCGGGGCCCTCCAGGCAGCCTGCCACCCGTGCTACCGCCAGCTGTGCCAGCTCCTCGCTCCACTCCTGCTGGGACACCGGGCTGGGGGCACTGGTGGGCAACGGGAGATTGTGGAGGCACCCAGGGGATGCCTGAGGACTCCAGGAATTGAGTGGGGGCCACCAAGGGATGTTGGGTGACCAGGAGATGTTTGGGAACATCTGTAGTCCCCCCCCTGGGACTACTATAATAGATGAGCAGGGAATGTTGGGTGACCGCCAGAGTCATTGGCAGATGACTGGGGACCACTCGGATGTACCTGGAGACCAGGGGATGACTGGGGATCACAAGGAGATGATTGAGAACCACCAGGAGATATTTGGGGACCGTCAGGACACGGTTGACCACCAGGAGACCACGAGAAGATGATTTGGGACAACTGAGAGTTGACTGAGGACCACTAGGACATGACTGAGCAGTAGAGTGGGGACTACCAGGGAATGACTGGGGACCACAAGGAGATGATTGGGGACCACCAGGAAGAACATTGGGCAATCATCAGGAGATAACTGTGGACCACTAGGATGTCTGACCATCAGGGGGACAAATGGGGACCACAAAAAGATGACTGGGGACAATTGAAAGTTGACTGGGGACCACAAGGACAGGACTAGTGGTCATCCTGGTTTAGTGGTTGGTGACCCTGCCCGTGGAAGGGGGTTGAAACTAGGTGATCTTTGAGGTCCTTTTCAACCCAGGCCATTCTATGGTTCTATGGTTCTGTGGTTCTATGGTTCTGTGGTTCTATGGTTCTATGGTTCTGTGGTTCTATGGTTCTATGGTTCTGTGGTTCTATGGTGCTGTGGTTCTGTGGTTCTGTGGTTCTGTGGTGCTATGGTTCTATGGTTCTGTGGTTCTGTGGTTCTATGGTTCTATGGTTCTATGGTTCTATGGTGCTATGGTTCTATGGTGCTATGGTTC
>NW_024962300.1:168396-418574 GCF_019238085.1 Lagopus leucura
TTCTCCCCCCTTTGCTAAGCAGCAGCCGTTCCAGCCGCATTCCCACCCGCTCGCAGCGAGATGCCAGCTGTTTTCCCCGCTAAGAACATCGGGTTTGCCCCCCCCCCCCCTTCCCGCTCCTGGCCCCCCGCCCCCCTCGTGCCCCCCCGCAGCCGCTCTCTCTCCGTCCCCGCCCGTTGCTGCCGTTGCTCGGCCGGCCGCCATGGAGGAGCAGCGCCGCTCTGTGGGTCCCAGCCCTCCTCCCTCCTCAGCGCCGTGCTGGGCTGCCCCATGTCGCGGTGTTTCAGTGGGAGAGAGCAGCCGCTCAGCTGCAGGGCGGTGCTGGGGCTGAGCAGCACTGAAGGCTGTGCGAGCTGCAGAACGACAGAACGGCCCGGGTTGGAAGGGACCTCGAGGATCACGGAGCTCCAACCCCTGCCACACGCAGGGCCACCAACCTCCACATTTCATAGCAGCCCAGGCCCCCATCCAACCCGGCCAATCTGGCTCAGCTCTTACCTTCCTTCACTGCCATTTGTTCGCCTTCGTCTTCTCAGTTTCCTTCTCACTCCCTTCCTGCAGCCTTTCTGGGAGAGAGAAAGGCATCACAGCTTCATGTTATGTTCTTCCTGCTGCAGGAGTTGCTTTCTCCATCTCCAGCACAAAGCCACCCCCCTCGGTGACAGTGGCACAGCAGGCCAGGGCTGCAGCCAGCCTTCCCTCAGCCCTTCTGCACGCTGTGCTAACCCACAGCCAAACCCACGCTTGGGTGCAATGCAACAGCAAGACAAAACTGCCTATGAGCCTTAAAAGCACCATAGTAGGGTGGGGGCAGGCCTTTGTGCCCAGGTGGTGGTGATGGGGAGAGGGGTGATGGACCCGAGGAGAGCCAGGTGGGATATTGGGAACCATTTGTGCTCCCAAAGAGCAGCGAGGTGCTGGGGAGGTGTGGAGTCACCTGGAGGTGCCCAGGATGTGGCACTGAGGGACGTGGCCTGGAGCGGCCACACCGTGGGTCAATGGCTGGACTGGATGGTGTTGGTGGGCTGCCCCAGCTTCATGATGCTGCGATTCTTCCCCCGCTGCTCGGAGCTGTGTGGGAGGCCGTGCAGGTGTTTGTTTGCATTCTGTTCCAGTCTCAGCCCTATTTCAACTGGTGATCGCAGACTAAGGACCGAGAATTGGGATGTGTTGCTCTGTGCCGTTTGCCCCGTGCTTTGTTTTTCAACAAGCTGCTTCAAAAACCTGCATCATAGAAGGTCGGAAAGGCCACCGAGGCCATCAGCCCGACCTGCAGCCCATGCCTCCCCGCTCCAGGCCACGTCCCTCAGTGCCACATCCCCTCTTGACGCCCCCAGGCGCAGTGAGCTCCGCTCCCCTCCCTACGCAGCCGTGCCGATGCCTCACCGCCTCTTTCTGACAATAAATGGTTCCCAATGTCCCACCTGGTGCAGCTGAGAGAATCTTTACGGTTGGGAAAAAAAACAATGGGAAACGCAGAGTCCGATGGGATGTCAAAATAAAATGGCACGCTGCCTCAGCACTTACAGGTTCCTTCCTGCTTTTGACGTGTTCTCCTTTTCTTTTTGAAGGAACCGGGGCGCACCGCTGAACCAGCAGAAGAAGAGTCATTTAATTTTAATGTTGGTGGATGGTATTTTTCACTTCCCCGAAGTCAAGTCGCTCAGTTTCCTGACTCTGTGTTGTGGAAGGAGGCTTCTGTGCAAGACTGGTCTGAAAATCTGAGGTTATTTATTGACCAGGATGGTTTTGTGTTCAGGCACCTTCATTATTATGTGCAGACTTCAGAATTGTCTTCTCTCAGCTGCACTGAATTGAATTTGTTGTACGAGCAAGCCTTAGTTTTGCAGCTGACACCTTTAGCACAGGTAAAATGGGATGTTCTGAGTACCTGAGACATACCTAATTGTTATTAAGAGATGATATAGGTTCATTTCTTAGATGGTGCCATCTGTACGAGGGTGTCAAGGAATGCATGTGTGACTTTAGCAGTGCCTGCGATGCACATCCAAGCAGATAAAGAGAAATGGCCACGCCAAAAACACTCCCAAAGCAGAATCTCTGCTGTTTCTGGCTTGTGAGTGGCTGCCAGTGCCACCTTATTCATTCACTTAATGGAGGCACTGAATGTGCGTGCATTGGAAGTCATAACCATGGCTCCTACATTTACTTTGTACTTCATATCCTCCAACAGCGTGCAACCGTTTGTTCCGGCTCTAAAGGGATTTATCATCCTATAAAAGATTAGGAAGCATAGAGACTATTATTAATCACTGTAACTGAGCCAAACGTCAATTCCTGTTTCTAATCAATGGATCCCTTCAGTGTGTGGGGTAAAAACATCACTAGAAGGAGCTCCCTGTTGCCTTGCTTGGCTTTCTCCATTGCTGCACACTTCTACTCGTGCCAACCTCCTGTAGGGACCCAGCTTTAGTGGGCAGTTGGACGCCGTGCCCCCCAGAGCTCCCTTCCACCCCTTAGGACTCTTGGATTCCAGAGCTAGAATCAGAACTCAAGTGCTGTAACAACAGTTGGCTTTATCTGGAATATATAAACGGCTCTCATTTTATCCCACATTCCTATAGGTATTCTCCATTCATTTTGGTTGGTTGGTTTGTTTTTCCGGCTAACTTTAGGTATCAAAATGTTAGGAAGGCAATCTGTGTTTGTTCTTGTCTGTGCACAGGGTTCCATGGCATGCTGTGGTAGGTGTGAGCTGCAGCATGGCATGGATGGGACTCCTTCCCCTGGCTGTTTTTTGTTTTTTGAAGTTACTGCATAGAAAAACTTCATGTATCTGAACAGCTTTTAGGCGATTGGAAGGAGGACGGCTCACGTGTCCAACCTGCAGACATACCAGCAGCTGAAAGAGAGCCTCTGAACAACTGGAAAGCACAGAAATGTGCCAACAAACCATCAGAGATCCCTCCTAGAAGCCCGGTGTTTGCAGGTAGGTGTCCCAGACCCCCCCAGGTTCGCTCAGTGAGGTTCCTTTGCTGGGTAGCCTGGAGTGAGCCCAGCTCACAGCTCTTGGCTGCTGCCAAGCTGAACGGATGCGAGTGGTTTGTGCACAACTTCTTCCCTGATGCCTCATCACGGGAACATAGAAGGACATACATGCAACTCTTGGTGAGGTATTCCTGTCTTCAGCTTTTCACTCTGCATGTAGGAAACCCTATAGAAGGGACCTGAGATTTCTTTTGCATCCTTAGGAGTGCTTACTCAATGCAAGCCAGGAAGTTCCATCTTTATCTAACTGGTTCTTCTCTGCTTTTCTTCACTCAGGGCTCCCTGAAAGGACTCCCCTAGGACTTGTGGATACACCTTTACTTGATACAGAAGAGGAAGTAAATTACTGCTTTTTGCCATTCGATTTAGTGCAAAAATATCCGGTGCTGGTCAACGATGACAACTTGCTGTGGCTGCTTGAGAATGCGGCCCTGATAGAATGTGATTCCAGTGAATTCCGCTTCATAGGTAACCACTTTTATTATTATGACATAAACCATTCCTTCCTATCTCCAGTAATACCTCTATAAAGGCTGGAACCCCGTAATATTTATTGGGTTGGTTTTGCTGTCTGCCAGTTTCACTGCGTTAAGAAGCAAAATGTGCACCGGGTGCCTGCTGGAGTCTCACACCTGAAATTACCCACTTGTGGTCCTGCTTATTTATCTTTCATTACTCTAATGGTTTGCTAAACTAAAATGCATGATGGCATCAGGAACTGGAGCTACTGTTGGCACATGGGAAAATACACATTTAAGGGCAGGTCAGAATGGAAGCACATGCAGGAAAAAGAATCAGCCAAACCTCTATCGTGAATTTCTTAGGATGCAATGATGAACAGAACCAACCTAATCCTGTGCTTACCCGATTATCCACGCTCCGTTTAGCCTCCTCCAGCACAAGCCTCATTTGCAGGCTATCATTTTTAAAGGCTTTGTTTCATGGCATGCTGCACATTATCTGCTGTGTATGTGGGTATGTAGGAATGGGAAGCTGCAGGAAGTCAGGAGGAGCTCTTTTTGCTAGACCTGAGCACTGGGCACAGGATGCCAGCGCACACTTTGTGTGTTTTGTGTTTATTTCCAAGTGAACTTTCTCCGCTCCAAGAAGTTGTTGCTGCCTGATGATTTCTCCAACATCGATGCCTTGGAGGAGGAAGCTTTAACCTTGGGAATCCCGGAACTTACAGAGGCTGTGAGGATCTACAGAGGTAATACAGTGTACACAGAGGGAACTTGATGGTGGCCTTTCTGTGTGTAAAAGGGAGCTGTAGGAAAGAAGGGGACAGAATTGTTAGCAGGGTCTGTTGTGGTAGAGCAGAGGGAAATGGTTTTGAACTGTAAGAGGGGAGATTTAGATAGGATATACAGCCAAGGTCAGGCTGCACGGGGATCTGAGCACTGATGGAGCTGTGCGTGTTCATTGCAGTGAGTGGGAGCCTTTAAGGTTCCTTCCAACCCAAACCATTCTATGATTCTACGAACTTCATGTACGTTGGCAGAGCACAGAGGGGCTGTGGAGCCTCCCTTCTTGAAGATATTCAGAAGTGGTTTGGATTTGGTCCTGGGCACACTGCTCAGGTTGGCCCGGCTGGGTTGGGTGACCTCCAAAGGTTCCCCTCCAACCTCAATCTATCATTCTGTCACCACTACATCTTTTCTTACGAGCACTGCGTTTAATATTCGTTTGTGAAATAAACTTTTTGAAACAGGAATGGCATTAATACAGTCAACCGTGAACTGAACAGTCGTCTCATAGAGCCATAGAATCACCAAGGTTGGAAAAGACCCACAGGATCATCCAGTCCCACTGGCTGCCTATCACCAATAGCTCTCACTAAACCACATCCCTCAGCACAACGTCAAAACGTTCCTTGAACACCTCCAGGCTCGGTGACTGCACCACCTCCCTGGGTGTCCCATTCCAGTGCCTGAGCACAGTTTTGGAGAAGTAGTATTTCCTAACATCCAGACTGAGTCTCTGGTCAAATTTGAGGCCATTCCCTCTAGTCCTAAAAATCAACACATTTGCATGGACATTTGATCTGCTGGGAAGTTATAGAATCATAGAATGGTTGAGTAGCCCTGCAGAGAAGGACCTGGGGTCCTGATGGATGAAAAACTTAACATGAGCCAGCAGAGTGTGACTGCAGCTCAGAAAGCAAATGGAATCCTGGGCTCCATCAGAAGAGAGGTGGCCAGCAGGGACAAGGAGGCGATTGTCCCTCTCTACTCTGCCCTTGTGAGGCCCCATCTGCAGCACTGTGTGCAGGTCTGGAGCCCCCAGTGCAAGAAAGACAGGGAGCTGTTGGAGAGAATCCAGAGGAGGGCAAAAAGATGATCAGGGGGCTGGAGCACCTCCTGTACAAAGACAGGCTGAGGGAGCTGGGTCTGTTCAGCCTGGAGAAAAGAAGGCTGCGGGGTGACCTCATTGCAGGCTTCAGTACCTAAAGGGAGCCTACAAACAGGAGGGAAATCAACTCTTTGAAAGGGATGATAACAGCAGGACAAGGGGAAATGATTTGAAGTTGAGGGAGGGAAGATTGAGGTTGGATGTCAGGGGGAATTTCTTTGCTATGAGAGCGGTGAGGTGCTGGAACAGCTGCCCAGAGAGGCTGTGGATGCCCCGTCCATCCCTGGAGGTGTTCAAGGCCAGGTTGGATGGGGCCCTGGGCAGCCTGGGCTGCTATGAAATGTGGAGGTTGGTGGCTCTGCATGTGGCAGGGGGTTGGAGCTTCATGATCCCTGAGGTCCCTTCCAACCCAAAATATTCTGTGATTCTGTGCGATTCTGTGAGTTGCAAGGGACCTTAAAGGCCTCCTGCTCCCTCTCCTTGCACTGAGCAGGGACACCCACAGCTCCACCAGATGCTCTGAGCCCCATTCCCTGACCTTGTCTGTCTGCAGGGACAGGACACCACCACCTCTCTAGACGGCCTGTGTCTCACCACCCTTAGTGTAAAAAAACCATCTTCTTTACCTCCATTCTAAATCTCCCCTCTCTTAGCTAAAACCCATTTCCCTGTGTCATAACACAACAGCCCTTACTTCTTAGAATCATAAGATCATAGAATCACTCAGGTTGGAAAAGACCTTAAAGATCATCGAGTCCCACCCCACCCCAACCATCCTACTCTAACACTAACAGCTCTCTGATAAATCACATCCTTGAGCAACCACATCCAAACGGTTTTTCAACACATCCAGGGATGGTGACACATCCACCTCCCTGGGCAGCCAATTCCAGTGCCAGGATTCCAAGGGTTCCAACAACCCTTTCTGTAAAGAAGTTTTTCCTGATATCCAACCTAAACCTCCCTTGGTGCAACTTGTGACCATTTCCCCTCACCCTGTCATCAGTGAGAAGAATCAGCCCCGCTCTGCTGCAATCACCTTTCAGGTATTGAAAGCGAGCAATGACGTCTCCCCTCAGCCTCCTTTTCCGCAGACTGAACAGCCCCAGTTGATTCAGTCTCTCCTCATAGCCCACTTTCTCCAAGCCCTTCCCCAGCCTCGTTGCCCTTCTCTGGACCTGCTCCAGCACCTTTCCGTACTGAGGTGCCCAAAACCGAATGCAGCACTCGAGGCGAGGCCTCACCGACGCCGAGTTGTTTCATTTCTAAGCACTCCCCGGTTGCCCGCAATTAGCGATCAGCGGCAACTCTCGGTAACGAACCCCTCGTCCCGTCGCTTGCAGGCGGCGGCGCGGCGCGGCGCGGGGCCCGGGAGCGGCGGAGCGGAGCGGGGCGGCGGGCGGCGCGGTACGCGATGGCGCTGGGGCTGCTGCAGCACTACCCCGATTCAGCACTCGGACAGCTCCTGGTGGGCGGTGATCCGGCGCGGCGCCGCCTCCACGTGCGCGGCAGCGGGGCTCTGTTCCGGCACGCCGGGTACGTGGGGAGCGCGATGTGCGGGCGGCCCCGGGGCTGGGAGCCCGTCGGGAAGGTGCTGGGGTTGGTGATCTCCCCGCGGGATGGCTGCTAGGTGGCTTTTCGTGCTCGTCTGCCTCGCCCGAATGGAACGCTGGGGAGGTGAAATGGCGCCTTGTGGGATAAAGCTGATGTTGCGCAGGGATTTTTCGTGCTGAAGTACCTTGAGTAATAGAATCGTGTGTCGTGAGTCGAAAGGGACCCGTGAGGGCCATCGAGTCCAACTCCCACCTCTGCAAAGGGGAACCTAAGTGTTAAACCATATATCTGAGAGCGCTCAGATAGTTTCAGATAGTCCAGAAGTTTCTTGAATGCTGGCAGCTGTGAGCAGCACCCTGGGGAGCCTGTGCCGAAGCCCAGCCACTCTCCATTGAAGAACTTCTTCCCAGTATTCAATCTGAAATTCCCCTGATGATATAAGCCATTTAGCCATGCCCTCTCACCAGTCACCGGAGAGATGAGCATTTCCCTCTCTACTCCCCTTGCACCTTTTGGCCAACATCAGGTGTAGCACAAACGCACACTGCCCCATCTCTGAAGGATTACGGGTGGACAGCAGCATGGTGGAACACGTAGCCACCTCCTCTCTGCCCCCGGCGTTTTGGCTGCTCTTCCTGTTGTCACCAGGGAATGATGCAGCGTGGGAGAGATACTGAAAGTTTCAATTGCCAACCATTATTTGATGGGTCTAACGCAATAGCTGTGATTGTGGATGCGGAATTGTTCAAGGTTCCTGATGCAACAAGTGATAATAAATAAGCAGTACGTGTAAAGCAGAAACATAAAGGCTCCTCCTTTTGGGCAGGAATTGGTTGGGAACTTGCCGACTTCCCCTCACTGAGAACATTTCTGAAATCCAAGAGCTCTGCGCTTTCTTGGACAAAGGGGACATCACCCACGAGCCAGTGAAAGAGGCTTTAAGATGCTATTTGAAGCAACAGATGCCATCAGGGAGCGGAGATTGCAGTAAGTCACAGTTCTTCAAACACTCTTCTGTTTTAAATTGTAACGAGCAGTTTTGCCTGCATGCACTTAATGACTGATCTTTTTCTGCTGGCTCGTGCTTCAGCCTGTAGGGCCCTAATTGTCCCCTTTGCATTTCTTGCTCCGTTTCCAGACGCAGACTGGACAGCAGAAGTGTCAGTATGTACCCTGCACCAGATTGTGAAGGTTTATGTAGGAAGTAACTGGTATGAAACGTACTTACAGACTTTACTGAAGGTATGGATGGCTGGCTGAGCTGCGACTTCCTAAGTCAGAATCTATAATTCTACAGCAACTAAGCTAAATTTCTAACAACAGCAATTATTAGAATGGATTTGCCTTGAGTACTCTACAATAGAGTAAGTTCAGATGCCTGAGGCAAATCAGCGTTGGGATCATTAACAAAGTACTTCCTGGGCTAATGAGGCATCAGGCTAATGAGATCAGCAGACCTGATGGAGTTGGTTCAGCGTCCTTCCTGCTACCTTAACATCTTTTTTGTTTCCATAGTACCCAGAGCTGCTGTCGAACGACAAGAAGGTCTGTTGGATCACGTATGGTCAAAGCCTTCTGATCCATGGGGACGGGCAGATGTTCCGACACGTCCTCAACTTCCTCAGACTTGGGAAATTGTTTCTGCCTGCGGAATTTAAGTAAGAGTGAACTCATGGGTTTGATTTGACCACAGGCGGTCGTATGGGAAACAAGCATGGGCATCTGGTTTCTAATGTTCATAGAAATACTATCCAAAAAAAAAAAGGACTCTATTTTCGGCCCTGAAGCAAACTGCTCTGTCCGAAAATCAGCTGTTGGAATTTAGAGGTAACTGTGAGATCGGTTTTCTTTTATTTATTTTAATGAGAGGTGTAGCAGATCCTTGTCCTGTGGGGAAGGCTGCAGATGTGTGCTCTCTGCACACTCCTAGCAAAAAGAAAAATGCTTTTTTATTGATGGAAACCATGGCATCGTTCTTCAGCTGTGGGGCTTTGGGGCCGGTTGGTTTATATTATATATCTATATAGAGGTGTTAGGGACAGCAAAGTCTGAATTGGATCAACTGAAAAATATTTCATCTGCACCCTCTGCTGGTATCTCTGTTTTAATGCTGAAACATCTCTTCCAAAACCACAGAGGTGTAGGAAAGCAGGAATACTGGGGTCCTAAGCAGGAGAGGGTGCTCTCCCTCCATAGGCATTGCCAGCCTGTGAGTTCTCTCACGTTTATGAAACATCAGAAATGGTGATGGCTTCAACATCTGCCTCCTAAGGATGTTCCTGCAGGAGCCATTGTGGAAGAGAGACCTGCAAAGATTTGAGAAAAGGTGCTGGGTTTCTAGGCAAGCAAAAGGCCTTCCCTGGCAGGAGTGCTTCTGGTCTTAAGGTACTCGTGCTGACATTAATGTACTCATAGGCCTCTGCAGATTCTTAGCCATACATTTGTCAGGACGTGACTCATTTGGTGGACTAAGGAAGAGCAGCTGATATCATCTACCTGGACTCGTGCAAGGCCTTTGACGTGGTCCCACATCACATCCTTCCCTTGCCCGTCAGGCTGCACAGCGCAGCCCTCTTGGTGCCTTGGCTCCTTGCAGGCACTGGTGCTTCTCCTGTTGCTGCCCATTACGAATTTTTGCCCTCGGCAGTGGAAGCCCTGCATGACAGCAGGAGATCTTCTGCTTTCTTCGGTCTTTGAAGCCTCCATTCAGCTCCAGTTGGCGGGCTCTCTTCAGTCCAGATCAAGGCCTTTCAGGCCGCCAGCTGACGTGGTCAATTTTAGCTCAGTTAGCTGTTGTATATATTTTCATTCTTTTCCTCAGAGTCACCAGAAACATTACACTGGTGGCTGCTTCTGTGCATTAATCCCTGTTTACTTTCACGGCTGACATCAAAGGCACGCAGGAAACTGAATGTCAGGCACCACTGTCATCCCAGTGCCAGCAAACTGAATATGTCTGGGAATGTTTCTGGTCACGGGATTTCTGCTGGTGACCCACCTTCACCTCCCAGAGGGGCTGCTTTCCCTCCTCTGTCCTCTGCAAACAGTCCTGGTTGGCCAAACAGTGCCTGGGAATTGTTGGAAGGGCAGCATAGAAGTCAGTGGTAGTCAATGCTAAGATTCCTATTGCTTTCAACAGAACGAGATTATTTTTGCTCATTGTTGAGATGTTAGGTCTGAAAATGCAACGCAAAAAGGTTGGTTTGGGCACTTTTTGGGTACTCAACATGGCAGGCTTCTTGTCTGCAACGTTGTAAGGGAAATCACTGCTGTGAGTGCATCTTTTTTTGTGCGCTGCTTCAGCTTCCCGAATCGACGCATAATTGGAAAAGGTTGTTAAGACTGTTCATTCAGTGGCAGTGACTGTTAATTTACACCTCACAGAGAATGGCCTCTATTCTGTCAAGAAGCAGAGGAGTACGGGATCCCTTCCCTCTCAGAGGCACTTCGTCACTGCGAGGCATACAGGTAGGTAAAACATTTCTTCTTTCTTTTGCCTTCCTCTGGCACAACGTGCTTTCATCTGACCCAGCAGTAGTCGTCTTTCTCAAAGGAGCACAGCTTTGTCACTGCCTTCTGAGATACAGCCCCTGCAGGATGAGCAGTTCCATTCTCTTTTGGGCCATGCTCTTTCCTCATTAGTTATATGGATACAGAGACAGAAGAGCCTTCGGCTCTCCAAGAACTAAGAAAATAGGCAACTGAGATCTTCTCCTGATTCCAGATAGGGAAAATATTGCATTTCCTTCAGGAAACCCACTGTACAGAGTTACCAGACTGAATGGAAATGTTCTTACTCAGTGGCTTGGGCTCAAACCCGGCTTTGCCAAACCCCTGCTGGTTTCTGGAGACTCCCTGGAGGATTTGCTCTGGCCTTATAAGATCTGTGACTCTGCAATGCTTCATTTCCTGTGTTCTCTAGGGAGCCAGGTGGGTTCCTACAGCTCCTTGCTGATCACTGGCCAGCCCAATGGGCAGCCTTCTCCAATCTGAATCTATGGGCAGCTCACTGGGAAGCAGTTTCTTTCTTCCTTTCTTTCTTCCTTCCTTCCTTCCTTCCCTCCCTCCTTCCTTCCTAGCAGCTACTCTGTGCTTCCAGAGTTGTTTCACCTTTTCAAAAGCTCACGTGCAGCTCAGGCAATCTCCACCAGGAGCTCGCTTTCTTAAGCAGGCTTAAAATTCAATTTGGATTCCATGCACGTAGATGACTGGCCTGGCTCTGAATAGCTTTCTCCCCAGAAGAGTGTAGTGCATCCTTACCAAAGAGAGAGAAAAACAAACCCCAAGTCTGATCTATCAGTAAGGCTCACATGAATCCACTGGTTAAAGTTTTGTGGATGCTGGAACAGAAGAAAAGATCATTTTTATCTGCAGCATCACAGTTCAGAAATCCTCAGGCCAGGTGAGCAATGAAGGCTCTTGGGCCTTTGCTATCTTCACATTGCGCACCAGTGATAACAGAGAGTTCCTTTCCTTCCCCAGTAGCTTAGAAGTTACTTGTGATAAAAATGAAAGGGATCCACACAGAACCCCTGGTGAGTGGAAGTCCCTGTTGCAAGGGAGGGGTTCTATCTTAATCACAAGTATCTGCTACCTAGGTTATGGATCCAAAACAAGGAACTGAGGAATGAGGATTCTTTTCCACGTAGAGTGCCTTGGAACAAGGAGCATGAGTTCAGCAAAGACCCCAGAGAGGTAAGATTGGCCTTTCAGAAGGCATTGCCATAGAAAGCCTTGCTGAGCATTCAGTGGTGCGAACAGAGGCGATTCCAGACAGTGCAGCACCAGTGCTGGATTGCCAGGGCAGGGCTAAGGCACAGCACAGGCATAGGAGTGAGAAAGCATTTCCAGAGACCAAGAACTTGGCCCTTAAAGGCTTGCATTAGAATCAATCAAAGATACCTTTTGATAGGAAAGGCAAGATTTGTTCTTCCTTCCATGCAGAACAGTGCTTTGCTCTGCTTTAGGTGTATTCATGCGCAGCTGTGGATTCCAGGACACATATCGATACACGGAGCAACATAAGAGATCTGAAGGGAAAGCGAGACAGCAGTGGGGGGAAGGCAAAGCCTCCCAAAATGGTGCCACAGAGTGGGGGCACGAAGCGAAAGAACGCCGCTGGAGGACAAGAGGAATCCTCACCCAGCACGGTGGAATCCAGCTTGCGGTCGGAAAGCCCTCCAAGAAAGAGGGGGATGAGAAGCAGTTTAAGGAAACAGGCAGAAAATAAAGACTCAGCCATTGACACCCTGAAATTACTTTCCCTGGTGAAGGAATGGGGCACGCTCAACTCCAAGAGATGGGGTTCTCAGCACGTGGAAGTATCTGATGGTTGTGTCACAGGCGCTGCTGAGCAGGACAGGGGTGTCAAAGCTTCTCATGCTTGTTCCGCTGGGAAAGTGAGCTCTGCAATTCCAGAAAATGAGCCCAAACGTGGGGCTGAAGGACAGCAGCTAGAGCAAGACGTGTCCAAAGAGAGTTTGCCAGTTACTCCAAGCACTGGAACGCATCAGCTCAACACCGTCAAAACTCTCCCAACAGGGAAAAGCATCAGGAACGTAAACAGGGAACCAGCAGAAGGTAAGTGATTGCTCTCTGCCTGTTTGCAAAAATGAGGAGAGTAACGAACTGAATCACAATACGTGAGATGCTTGGGTCCTGCTGCTGAATTTCACCAATGGTCTCATCGCTTTTCCTTGTTCTGCTCATAGGAAGTTTTCCTGGTGAAGGAAAAGACAGGAGCTGGCAGGTGGAGCCCATCCCGAGGGCAGGCAGTAAGTTGGCACCGAACTGCTGGCCCAGCAAGCCGTGTTCGTAATGATCTGGTTTTGTTTCATGGCAGTACGAGGCAGGTTGCTCTTTTTCCTATATGAAATCCTCTTTCATAACCCTTGAAAGAACCCTGGCCTAAAAGGTGCTCGGGTTTTGTTACACTGTGTGTAATGGTTCCTTTTCCCCTGGAAGAGGGAAGTAGAGAAGAGCTGTGATGTTGTGCTAAAGGCTGTAAATGATTTGGTGTTCAGTTTGCTGTCCATTTTCTGTCCATTACTGTTACACTTTTCCTCACAAAGACCAAAAAAGGGCAGAACTTCAATAAGATCCATTTTGTGGTCACGCAAGAGAGCAAATGTTTATCCACTACAACTGCATGGGCTTTGCTACAGAACCCAAACTGTATCGATTCACAGAACCGAGGGACAGCCAGTGTACCAAAGCTCTCCAGGAAGCTCATGGAACCGCGGCAGTGATTCTGAAAGTTGAGCATCCTCCAGTTCTAGGCAGCGATGGCTGTCACATGTGGCACGAAGAGAGCATCGTTTACAGCACTCTGCTGGGCGGCGTCCAGCTGGAGAAGTCAAAGCCTCAGGGGCTCCCCGAAGGTAAGGAGATGCAAATAGCTGTGGGGTGCTGCTGCAGAGCTGCTAGCCTTCCCTCTGTAATGAACCAGGGGAAAATCAAAAGAACAGAAACAAAGCCCGAGATCAATGGCCTGAAGTCTGTGTGTGTTCAGGCAAATGCTGACACTGAGCTCAGGTTTGAAAACTTGCAGGACTCCTCGGGCAGGACAGGCGTTGAAGAAGCCCACGGCTGCTGACTGGAATGCTGCAGCTGCATCCTTTGATCCTGATGGTTTTGTTGATGTGTTTCTTGCAGACACCATTTTCCTTCGCTTCGCTCTCTCCCACGAGGAGATATTCTATGCCAGGCAGTGCCACTTCTTCCTGACCGATGTCATTCTGGACTCCATCAGGCAGAAGGACCCCAGGGAAATCACAGCCAAAGTCATGACCCTCGTGGACAGGCTGTGGGTAGGTCTGAGTGCTCAGAGAGCAGTGCTGTGCCTTCCTGACCTCCCCAGGCTCCACTGGGTGCCAGGGCTTAGAAACTTCAAGGAGAGACGGAGCTTTTCCCCATTTGCCTACTGTTATGATAATGTGTTCTATTTCAGACCCAGCAGATCGCACCCAAGGCATTCGTTGATGACCTACTGAGCACAGAATATTTCAAAGGGGACGGAAACGTTCGTGAGCAGCTTCTGAAGTGGGTGGAAGTAAGTAGCACTCGCCACCAGGTGATGCTGCGGGGCTTCTCAATATTATCGGCTTGATTTACTCTCCCCAGCCGTTCGCTAGCGAATTAAATATGGCAAGGGTTTTACAGCGCAGATCGGCTCCCATCACATCGAGCCTTCCTAACAGCTAAGGAGCGTGCTGCTCATTCATGAGGCTGCCCGCAAAAGGCGGTGGACGGCTTCCGGGGTGGGTGAGCAACGTGGGCAAAGGTGGTTCTGCAGTCT
The DNA here is from genome assembly GCF_019238085.1 of Lagopus leucura. Lineage (NCBI taxonomy): Eukaryota > Metazoa > Chordata > Aves > Galliformes > Phasianidae > Lagopus > Lagopus leucura. Next base: position 182,609 of record NW_024962300.1, read on the forward strand.
GACACCAGCCCTACCTGTGCTCTTCCAGTTCACGCTGCCCTCGGCACGGAAATACAGCCGCTGCCTCCAGCTGCTGCTACAGAGAGGCTTTGCTCGCTCCGTCTCCTCCTTTCCCTTGGGAATGTAAGTTTACAGAACGTTAATAAAAATCCCTGAAACGAGAGGGTGCACATCTCATCTGAGCTTTAATTCCCCCCCCCCATTCACCACCCCGCTAAGAAAACAGCATTTCAGTCTCCCTCAGCCCCTGCAAAGGGCAGCTGGGTGCCCAAGGGACAGCTGTGCTCCCCCGGCAGGGCTGCTGCCTCTCAGGCTGAAATCACCATAGCACACACCAGCAAGATTCGTACAAAGTAAATAACATTTATTAGACAAATCCAACCCTGAAAAAAAACAGCATCAGGTAAACATGAAGGTTTTTTTGTTTGTGGGCTGTTTTTGGTTGTTTTTTTTTTTTTTTTTTTTTTTTTTTCAGCACTGCAGAAATCTTTGAAACTGAGACATTCAGGAAGTTTGTTTTTCTTTTTGCATTGGTAAACTCTTTCCCTCTGGTGACACGAGCTACTGCTGCCTCGACAGCCCCAAACCTTGCATTAACTTAGCAAAGATTTTAAAATAGTAACTTCTCAATGCGTCCCAGTGCAACCGTTCCCCACACGATTTCATATACAAAGGTGTCAACTGTGTTCTAGCTGCTGTCTACAAAAAAGCCTTTTAAAAAACAAAACACATTCAAACAAGTGTTTTACGTACAGTACAGGAATTTCCAGAGTCAGAGGAACAAGTTTTGGATAACGCGTGGTCCGAGTCTGCCTGCTCTCAGCCCCTGCAGCCGCCCAGCAGCAGCCTGAGGTCGCTGCTGCCCACTGCAAACTGGCCCAGCAGCAGCACAGAGGGGAGGGGGGCACAGCTCAGCCCCCAGCACGCAGCCCCCCTCCCCTGCCCCACCTCACCTGGGGGAAGGCACTCCTAGGAGGCACGGCGAGCCGGCGGGTTAGTGCAGGAGCAGGGGGTTAAGACAGAGCAGCTCAGCACCGAGGCACTGGAAGAACGGTCTGAAGAAAACAATTCACCGTAACAATGAAACTTGCTTTTATTAAAACAGGAGTGCTAAGCCGAGAAAATAAATTATTGCTATGATAGACATATTTAGAACATGAGGAAGGACATTAAGCTCGAGCTCCAGGTCAATATAACCCTGAAACGGAAAGTTACTCTACTTTTCTTAAATACCTTGGTTTCTCGCCCTTCCAAAAACTTTATAAAATGTGCAGCTTACAGAACAAATAGTAACAGGGTCACTTGTAACAAAAAAATCTGTACAGCACATAGCTTTAAAAATAATACATTTTTTTCCAAACAGCTATGTTACTTATTACTTATAAATATAGGGCTAACAAGTTTCAAATGCCCGAGGTCCCATCCAACACCAGAGCTATAAGCGTAGCTGACAGAAACCTTCCTGGGCTTCCCCCTGCCACAGGTCAGCTTTTGTGCTGTCTGACAGAGCCCGCTTAAGTGTAAAAACATCTTCACGGGTGAAGACTGTCTCCTTCTGCTGGTCAGAGGCCTGGGGTCTTCAGTGAGTTTGAAATGGCAATCAAACCTGGAACACAGCACCGTGCAATGGTTAGACTGGCTGCACTCCGTGAGGTGGCAGGATCCTGCAGCTCCCCAGCCCGGCCAGCTGTGAGCTCACAAAATGCTTTAAAGCCACGGTTTGTCAGAGCTGCGTTTCAGTGCAGAAGGAGCGTTTGGTGGAGAAGCCTCTGTGGAGGCTCTGCTCCCCAGGCTCAGAGCTGCCCTCGTGCCTCAGGACTCACTCAAGGCCGTGTGCTGCTGTCACTGCAGTGGGCCAGCAAACCCCACTGCAGCTGTGACTGCTTCAGAAGGCCCTGTCTGCCAGCTGCCCCAAAAGGGGGTGGGGTCCCCAGCTTTAACCTCGGCAGCTGGCGCTGTGTAGGGCAGTGCAATGCCCCAACCTGCAGAACGCTCCACCATCCGTCACCCTGAGCCTTGCCCATTGAAGCCCTGATCCTGGGGAACAACATCTGGTGGTTCCCTCAGGACTTTCTGCCCACGACCCAGCAGCATCCTGTGATTGGTGCTGCCTGCGGTTTCCTCAGGAGGTTCAAAGGAAACTGGGATAAATCCAGCTTGGGGAGAACACCATGGACTCCCCCTCAAGGCAGCTCAGTGGAACAAAAGGAAGAGCAGGATTTTAGCAAACAGCCACAAGAAACAGGTTAGTGGTTAGATAGCTGGACAGCACTGAGAGCAGAGAAGCTCATTTTTGAGCACCGGCGCACGAATGAGGTGGTGCTCAACCTCTGCTACCTGAACGTGGTTCTGCTGGTTTTGTTTCTGCTCCTTCAAACCAGAAAGGCATCAGACCTGTTATTTAAGGTGATAGCTCTGGCTGTGGGAGTTGGTCAGCTCTAACCAGATCAATGAGAGCCTCAGAGACTGGTCAGGAATGTGTGTGGAAAGCTTCTCAGGGGAATTAGAGGGTGAGGCTCTCCTGTCTCAGAGCTCCTACCAAATCCGACCAGCACTTGGAGCAGCTGGAAAATCCCCTTTAGGGGCTACTTACAACAACTCCACTTCCTTAGGCCGTATACGTGTGCAGAGGGGATCACACTATTGTCGAGGGACTTATGGTAGCCTGGCCTGCTTTCTGCAGAGGAGAGAAGCCAGCATTAGTACGGAGTTAGAGGACAACAGCGTCAGGACACAAGCTAGTGGGAATGGAGGTGGCTGAGAACCCTCAGGAACTAAGAGGAGAAGCAGTTACATCACAGAGCAACAGGCTGCCATTCTTCCCCACCGCTCCATCTCATCGCTCCCCACAGAAGGCCCACACCTCCCAGGGAAGGAGCTCAGCAGCACCCGCGGCACAGCTCCGTCCATTCAACCCCAGGATGTGCAGCATCCCCTCCCGACGCAGCCTCCAGCACTGCAGATCCTTTCCAGTGCACCTCCTCAGGGATCTCGGTCACCGAAGGTGAGGCTCTCACAACACGGGGGCTCTCGCCTGCCCCAGAAGAGGCGAGTCTCTGCAGGAGGAAGCGTCACTTCCCCACAGCGACTCCCAGCCCAAAAGCAGCATCTTCAGTCCCCACGTGAGAGGCAGTGCTTTGAACCGGGGAGGCAGCGGCGGGAACGGGCAGAGTGAAGAGAGAGCTTTGGCTGCTTGCACTTACTGCAGAAATGTACTGGCTGTTCGTGAACCGAGCTTTGCCCTCCATCGCAGAGCTGTGTTGTGAGCCCAGGGGCACGTAGGGGGGCGAACCCACGTCTTCACAGAAACTTTCTTGAGGGATGCTGGAGACACAGCCGCTGTCGGAGCCGCTGGAGCCGCTGCCTGACATGCAGTGCGAGGACTCGGAGCTCTCTGTGGCTGGGGAAGAACAGGAAAGTCATTCTGAGGACCGTAAATTTGGCCTACACCATGTGTGCCACATGCACTCAGCAACAACCCTCCTGCAGAGGTCACACAAGCCCACAGGTAAGTCTCACGGCTACCTGGGCCACTTTAAAGCCACAGGAAACAAAGCATTCTAAGGAACTGTAACAAACAATACCAGAGATTGAACAGGAGACAGCTTAGCTCGGGGCCAGCACACAGGGCAGGCTCTGCAGTGACTCCAGTGAACCTGCTGCGACCATGCAGTGGGGACGAGCACACGGCACAAGGACACCAAGGGTGGACCCCTGGTGTGCAGCAGCACAGGAGGCCCATACGTACTCAGTGATGGCTGGCTGCTCGTCTCATGCTCCAGCTCATCTTCCTCAATGCAGGGGCTGACATCAAAGGGGCGCCGGGGGGGCCAGGACACCGGGCAGCAGCGCCTGGTCCAGGTACATGTGCAGGTTGAGGGGCCCCAGCAGCGAGGAGGAGGACGGGCCATACGCAGCAGGGGTGCTGCCAGCAGAGAGCTGCGCCTGCGTCCTCTTGTAGGGGTTGGAATGGTCGAAGAGAGACACTGCGATCGATGCTCTGGTCCTGGCAGCTGCCACAAAACACAACGAAAAAGCCGTGAGTGCCAGCCTGCTGGGCTCACCTGGAGCAGGAAAAGGTGAGGCTGGCACCTACCTCTGCCTTTCATGATGTAGTCAATAGCACGGTCATTGATAGCAGCCTCACTGGGTTTGATATCCAGGAATGGCTTGTTGCCCACACCCATGGAGACCATCTCCTGCATGCGGATTTCTGCAGGGGAAGAGCAAAGTGTTCAGCAGCAACCCACAGCTGCCTGTCAGGCTGCCCCAGCCCTCTCTGCAGGCATCCAGCTGCCCCAGGAGCAGGCTGCTCCTGAGACACCCCCATTCCGTCTGTTCTCCCACCGTTCCCCAGTCCTGAGGAGTCTCCACAAACAAGTAGTCATGCTTTGCTCTGGTCCCAGGGTCCAGTGCCATGCCAGCTGTGAGTGTCCTGCCAAGCAGGAAGCTTGAGGTGGAGGGGAGGGAGTCAGCCAGCCTGAGCCAGGCAGCTGCCGCTCCGATAGCAAGGCTGTCGGATAGCAAGGGGAGAACAGTGAGCTTTTCACAAGCGGTGCCACTCTCACGGGACAGGAAACCCATACTGACATCTCCCATTTCTCTCAGGGCACACAGCCACACAGAGTGCGGACTGCTGTCGGGGTCTCTGAGGACAAAGGGCAGGGAAGGGACAGCACTCAGCCAACCCCAGCACATGCTCCTGAGGCTGCATGCAGGGACACGGCTGCTTGCTGCACAAAGCTGTCTGGTAATAGGCTCCAAACCTACTCAGAACAGCACGAGCTGAACGGGGCTCCCGCACCTTTTGCGGCACAGACGCCCTGGGAAGGAATCACACCTTTATTGCGGGCTGCCTGCTGCCACAGGATCTTGGCAATGTCACTGGTCCAGGCCTGCTTGGTCTCAGCTGAGCTGGCCTGGAGGATGTAAGTGTCGCTGGATTTCCGCCTTCGGAACCAGATCTCAAAACGCAGCCCACTGTCCCCAGAGTTTTCCGTCAGACCGATGTCTGCAGTCTGCCAGAAAGAAGGAAGAGCAAAGCATCAGCTGGGGCCGCACCAGGAAAAGGAGAAGTGAACTCAGTGGCAGGCAGGGCAGGGGAGAAAGATGACCCGATGTAAAGGGGGACACAAAACCTTCAGGGAGAAGTCCAGAGTCACCTCCTGTGCAAGAGCAATCTGCACACCTGCCCTTACCTTGAAGGAGCGCTTGTAGATATACACATCAAAGCCACCCTCAATCCTCTTGGGCTTGCTGAACAGGATCAGGTCCTCAAAGAGGAAGACGTGGCGCTGGCACTTCCTGCGGCCCAGCCAGATGGCAAACTCGTCCTGCCGCACCAGCTGCCCCTGCTCCTTCAGGTTCACCTGGCACAGGGAACAGCCTGGTAAGGACCCAGAACTTCTTCCAGCAGCACGGAGCCCACGGCTGGGCAGACCTGGACACAGAGCACAGGTCCCACACGCGGCCCGCAGGGGAAGAAGTGGCCACTGCCTGTTTTCTTGAAGAGGTAAGATGACCATGTCCCCTTGGGCTGTATGGCAATGCCAGCAGCCACAACTGGCTCAGAGCTAAGGTGAGAGTTGCAGCTCCTCCCTAAGCACAAGCCGCTGATGAACTTCTCCTGTCACCCCACACACATCTGTTACAAACCTCTGGGCTGGCAGCTGGAGGCACCAGCCTGGCCTTCTCGTGGAGGATGAAGTGAACTGACAAGGAAAGGACGCCCACCCAGCTGCCACCCAGGCACACCCAAGCCAGAAGGCAAGCACCTCAGTTCTGCCTACTCCAAATCCATCTTCCTCCACCCTGAGCCTGCAGCAGATCACGAGACTGCCAAATCTCACTGCATCCTGCCCTGTGCTTCAGGAGTCAGCACCCTGACCACTACAGGGATGTGCCACACAACCCAGAGACCCTAAGCCCATGGCACGGCGGGAGGGAAATGTAGCTTAGCCCCCAGGCAGGAGAGGACAATGAAACGTACATCACAGTCACGGATGGCATCCATGGCCAGCAAGTCATTCCCATGCCGCAGCTGGAACTTCACCATCTCCTCTGCTGCCCGGAGGTAGCCCAGCTCCTGCTCCTGTGCCTCGCTGCACTCCTTGATCAGGTCCTTCAGGAGCAGGGCATATTTGCTCATGCGCTGGATGGGTTTCAGCAGGTAGGAGGCCAGGTCCATCTTATCCCCCAGCTGCACCTGCTTGAACTGAGAACACAGCAGTGACAGCACAGCTCAGCAAGGGCAGCCCCAAGGCCCTACGCAGGCACCAACATACCCCCAGCTGCCCAGGGCCCCAGCTTCCCAACAAAGCTACTCTGCTCACTCTACAGGGAAATGCAGGGGAAAGGGCTCGATGCTGCCATGTGCTGGGCACCTTCCCAAAGCACTGGCTGCAACGCTCCTGGCCCCACGTACACTTGTGCAGAGAGCCGTGCCAGAAGGCAGAGGCTGCTGAGCAAAACAGGGCAGTGACTCAAATGCCATGAGAAACCATGAAGGTGAGCAGTAGCGTTTACCTTGAAGAAGGTGTTCCCATGGCTGGCCAGCAGCGAGTCTGACTTTGGCTTGTTCTTGCTGTATAAGGCGTACATCCCAAACTGGTCTTTCTGCAAAAGAAATCTGTGTGTGAGGCCTGGGCAGGCCCAGGACCTGCAACAGCCATGCCCTGGGTTGGTTACTGCAGCACTTCTGCCTCTCCCAGGCTGCGCCAGAGCCTCCTGTCCATGAGGACAGACTTTAAGGTCAGCAAGAGCTGGACTGTTCTCACTGGAGGAATGTTCTCACCTTCCTACTCCCGCAGTAGCTAGGACTTTTTCCATCCATTTTCCTGTTGCCCCTTGCTCACTACATACCCCAATAAACATCTGGATACCATCCCAGTAAGAGCCACAGCCCATCAAGGCACAGCTGAGCAGCTAGGCTAATAGGTGCACAGAAACCAAGTGTGGAGGAGCTCGACCCCAGGAGGAGGTGTGACGCCTTACGTGCCGCAGGAAGCAGTGGCTGACGCGCAGCGGGTGGTTGCAGCAGCTCTCGAGCTCTCGCAGGAAGTACTGACTGTGGAAGTCATAGAGCTTCTCCAGGTTCCCAAAAATGACACTGCGCTTCCCCCGCAGGTCCTGGGGCAGATCCAGGCGCTCCATCTCAGGGAAGTAGCTTTCAATGATGTAGCACAGCGACCTGACGTACTCCCGCTCCGTGGTCACCATCTCATCGATGATGTGCCGCAGCTTGCTGCAGGAGGGAACAGCTGGCCTGAAGGGACCCTGGAGCACAGGGCTGCCCCTAGAGCCCTCCCCATGACACGAGGTGGGGATGATCCCTTGGTACCACCTCAACCCAGATCCATAGCCTCCTGTGAGAGCTGCCCCTCCCTCAAAAAGCTGACAGATAGCCCGAGGAACGCCACAGCTTTTCTGATCAGGAAGGGAAACCCTGAGCTGGCTGCTCCTACACCATCCTCAGCAGGGTCCAGTCCTGCTCCTGGACACAACAGGGGCTGCTCCATAAATCACTGTGCTTCAACAACAACAACAAAAAAAGACAGCAGAAATGCCAGCAACTTTTGTGAAAAAGAGTCAGCCTGGTGAATGTGAGAAGCAGTGTTAACAGTGGGAAATGGATACTATGGATGCAGATGCTGCTGAGCTGGAAGAAGAAGGGCTGCCCAAACAAGGAGGCTGCAGCCTGCAGCCTGGAGCAGTAGGACCAGAAGGAGTGACCCAGCTGGAGGTTCTGTAAGTGCTCCAGCTGGGAAGGAGGGAGCTGCTCTGACTCTCCTCCAAGCCAGGAGCTTGCTCGCTACCACTGCAGCACGTATGCACTCTGCTTAGTAAGAGGGAGACAGCCTCAGCCCCTCTAAGGTGGGTGCCCCATTCCTGCATCAATCCCAGCCTGGCAGTCCAGCCATCCTTCCCCAGGGCTTGTCCCAGTAACCATCATTGGGAAATGGCATCAGAATACAGCACAGGTCACTCTGTGCTCCTCTGGAGGGACTGGATTGCTCCTCAATACTGGAGGTTTCCACTGTGAGGCAGTGCAGCACCAGACAACCACCTGCACCACGGATCTGTTTTCCCTGATCTCAGCTTTCCCCAGAGCTCCTCAGGCTGTTGAGAAGTCCAAACCTCCATGTGCTGCTGCTTCCTTGAGAAGCACAGGGTCAGCCTTCTGCCTCTGGTGCTCATTCCCTGCTGTGAGCCTTACTGACATGTGCTGGGCTCCATCCAGAGAAGGAAGCAGAGCTTCTGCAGAGCAGAAGCAGCAGAGGAGCTCTGTGTTCCCTGCATCCAGCCTTGGGTTCTCACCTCTCACATCAGCAGCAAACTGGGTCCTGCAGAGCTGCACCCACCTGCTGATCTCCCCCTGCTTTTCTACTCGGGGAGGAAGAGGAAGGGAAGGAGGACAGGAGCCCAGCAGCTCCCACTGCTGGAGGGAGACCTTTCAAACCACTCCAGCCTGGATTCAGCCCCTTGATGGAGGCACACAGAACCTTCCTGACTGCCCTACCAGGATGTCCTCATCCGTTCCAAATTCCCCAGATCTGCAAGTGACTTCTTTATTTATTTATTTACTTTTTTCTTTCTTCTATGAGGGCAGTTCAAAGACCTGCCTGGTGACTCCCTTTCAAGAACATCTCAGATCCCTGGGCTCTCCTTACCCTGCACACATTGCAGTACTAACAAAAAAAAAGAAAAGTTCCTCAAAGACAGAGAAGGGAAAGAGCAGAACAAAAGCCAGCTGTCGGTCACTGCAACAGAGATTTCAACCTTAAAGGGCAACCACAAACACCACCATACGACTGAAGTAGCCGCCACAGAGTGCTTGAAGTGCCTCCCTATCAGTCCAGGTACAGCCCCAAAGGAGTGTGAGGGCATGACACGCTGCTTCTGCTCTGCTGCAGCACCCGTGGCACGGGCTTTGTATGACCCTGAGTGCCACACGTCTGTGGCCCCTCATCACCTGATATCAGCAGGGCTCTTTTCCTGCTTTTAGAGGAACAGCGCTACAGAAGCCGCAAAGGGAGAACAACTGCCCACCTTTCCCTTTTCCCCTACAGTCACTCACCTGCCCCAGCTCCTGGCCTCTGCAGAGCCACAGCCCCGCTGTCCCTCCAGCTGCCGCAGTGCAAATGTCCTGTCCACCAGCTCCGTGCTGCTCACCTCCAGCCCCTTGATGAAGACACCGGTGTTGCCGTACCTGGCCGGCTCGCTCAGCATCCTCTGGCAGCCCGACCACAGGCTCTCGCCGCAGGGCAGGTCGAAGCTTTGGGCCTTACGCAGCATCCTCTTGGGAGGCAGCTTCCCAGAAGTGGGAGTGGAGGCACAGGATGGCTTCATCTCCAGCGTTTCTAAGATGCTCTCCAGGTTTGTCTTCTCCTCGGACAGTTTTGGTGACTTGCAGGCCCCGCTTCCAAAAGAAACTCTGCCAACGTGAGGCCCAGCCACGAGAGCAGCTTGGGAGGCAAATTCTTCCCCAGCACTGAAATCACCAGGGCAGCTCAGGGAAGCTGAGGGAGCTTTCTCTTTAGCCCAGCCCGAGGAGCGACTGGGCCGGCCGTGGGACGTGCCAGGAGTTCTGTCCCACTGCGGACCGGGGGCAGCCCCCTCCGAATGCCTGCGGTGAGACACGCCGCCAGCCTCGCTGCCCACCTGCGGCTGCTCTAACAGCAGTGCCCTCCTGGTTCTCAAAGCTGCTTCCAGCTTCTTTTCAAAAACCAGCTTGGTTTCCTGGCATTTGGACCACGCGAATTTCCACTGCTTGAGTCCCTTGTCGCTCTTCAGCTCGCAGGCCAGCTCCTTCATCTCCTGGAAGCGAGCATCGCTGATGTCGGGGTGCTGCTCCTTGTAGCTCTCCAGGCACTTGATGACCCCGGCGCAGTGCTCGGCGGAGCTGCACTCCTCCATGCTGATGCAGGCGAGGTGCCGCATCCCTTCCAAGGCCCACTCGTACGCCTGCGGAACAAAAGGCAGCAACCAGTCAGAGGCACTCGGGGAAGAATAACCCCAACTCGGTGCCCAAAGGGCCAGACGAGAGAAAGGATCAGTGTGTGGCCAACGCAGTTCCTCAAGTGTGAGTGAAGGGGGGGCTGCTATTGTCAATGGGGCTTAACAATTCAGCAGAACAAACAGCTCCTTATGAGGAGGGTTTCAGCTGTGCTGGCTGCTCGGCCACAGCCGCTCTGCCACACCAGCACCCACACTGCTGGGTACGTGTGCCTTCCCTGGGGGGATCCCAGGGAAGCTGCTGGCAGGAATTTGCACACCTAAGCGTGGCCCTGCAGGTCATTTCTATTGCCATAGGAATGCTGGGAGCAGTTTCACAAGGCTCAGCTCGAGTGGAGCAGACACAGGCTTTGCAGGTACAGCTCTGCCCCATCAGTCGAACAGGAGAAGTGGGATGAAATGCCACCACACTACCACCTTAGTTACAGAAGTAAAGAAGAGTGCCTGTCTGCCATGGCCCCACACACACTGTGGTCAGCCCCTGGAATGAAGGCAGCAGCCTCAGACCCCCTGACAGTCAGCACTGCTGAACACAGGGACTTGCCTTGCTCCGAGGACAGGCACTTTAAAGCTGCAGCTGCATGCTGTGCCTGCAGCCAGCCCAATTACTCATACAGAGCAAGGAGCTGCTTCAGAAGCCAGCAGCTGCAAAGGGAAAACGCCTCTCAAGCAGCCCCACACAGCAGCAGCCCCTCGTCCCCATCATCAGCGCAGGCCTCAGACCTGCTGCTCATTCAGTTCAGGCATTGTGCTGCTGGGGTCAGAGGGCCTTGCAGTGGGCAGATGAGATGCCAGACCCCAGTGGGTCTGATCTGTCCAAGATCTGGAGGCTTCTGTATTCCCTGGAAGACAGCCTGGCTTTTACTGCCACCAGGAGGGCAGACATCCCATGCAGGGCTTCCCCTAGGCTGGGGACATCCATTCTCAAATAGGAGAGAGGAGCAGTTTAGAGGCTGCTTTTATTTCTCATCTACAGATCAGCCCGCAACCTCGGCAAGGAGGAACCAGGGCTGCAACCCACACAGAGATACAGCCCTACCAGCCCTCATCTTCATACGCTGTCTGTCTGCTCCTGGCAAGGACTGTAAGGCAGCACAGAACTCAATCTCACAGCATTTCTACCCTCCCCAGTGCCTGTCACAGGCTAGTGAATAGCTCAGCTTTGTTCCCTGCACAATGGCAGTGGCCCTCCACACCCCACAGCTTGCCTGCTAACATGCTAAGTGGCCACCAAGGCTTTTTCCAGCCACGTCATCCGCTCCAACTGTTCCATTCAGCACATGAAACAGCAGCCCTGCCCATGGGCAGAGTGTACCCCAGCACGCAGGAGGAAGCATCACCGCACAGGTAAGAGCGTTGCTGACATCTCTGTCCCAGGACATTACAAGCCACGTAGCTGACCCAGCCAAACCACGATGGGCACTGAAGACACAGAGCACTGGGGGAGCAAGCAGGGCCATGGCTTTTCCACACAGCTCTAAGTGCAGCGGGGCTCAATGCTCCCACTGAGGTGTGGAACCAGGCAGGAAGAAGCCCGTACCTCGGCTTTCAATCTTCACCTCATAGACAAGTTGTCACTGCAGCTCTCAGTTAGAGGGTGAAAAGCGTGCCTCCTGCCTGCAGAGGACTGGCCATGCAGCACAGCACAAGGAGCAGCAGCAGGCTGTCCTGCTGGGCATGGAGGGAGGCTGGGCTCCTGAGGACCTGCTGGGCCATGGAACTGCCAAAGGCACCGCTGACCGCGCTTGTCCCTGCCTGGTTCACCACAGCAAGGCTGGCAGCACATCGAGGGCAGAAGCTCCCCATGTCTGCCTCTGCTGGCACTGCACAAGTGCCATCTGCACACAGAGGCCAAGGCCCAGCAGTCCCAGATCCCACCTGAGCCAATGTCTGCTATCATTGGTTCCAGACTGAACCTAACACAAAGCCACCACGTTCCTCCCAGTCTCAGGCTCCCAGATACCAACAGGTCCCCTTATGCGCAATGTAAGCAGGGACTTGAGGCTGCAGACTGCCCTGTGTGCCAGCAGTTCAGACCAACCCCAGTTAAGAAGCTGTTTTACAGTGAATAAAAGCAAAGGTATCCAGACTGAAACCTTCCTGAAAGAGCTATCAGTCTGCAGACAGCAACAAGCCTGCTGCTCTGCGAACCTGGAGAAGGTTCTTGGTTCCACTCACACTTTGCTCAGCCTCCCCTCCTCAGCACTGACAGTGAAAGAGCAAGGCTGCACGACCTGCAGAGGGCAGGGTGGTTAATTAGGAAAATACTCCCTCCTACCTGCCCAGGGGGATGGAGTGGCTCCATGTCTCACCGTGCACCACCACCTCCTGCAGCTGACTGATGCAAGGCCACCTCTGCAGCCCACGGCTGGGCTCAGCTATTCACAAGCAATGCTGCTAGCCTAAATACCAGATTGAGGAGCCCTGGAAACCACAGAGCAGGCAGGGGGGAAGGGTCTGTGCTTCACATGAGAACTACTGAAGTGTGAGGATGACAGCCTGCCTGGGAGCAGGCCAGGTCCCTTTTCTTTCACAGTGCAGAAACAGAGAGAAAACAGGCCCACTAACCCCAGATGCAAGCAAGATGCAAAGGAAGTTGCCACCCAACATAGGAGAGCTGTGGAGAAAACAGGGCAGTCTCTTCTGGGTGTTGCAAGGCTTTTCCCATGTCTCAACACTAGGGCCCCCGCTCACTTCTAGCAGCATTTGGGGCTGCATAAGCCAGCAGCTGCCCTCAGAGGTATAAGAAAGCACGCAATTTCAGATTGCAGCCTTTCAGCAAAGCCACCAGTCACAAGCATGCTCTCTGTGCAGAGGTTTGCTGTTAACCCTGTCCCCCATCCTGTTGCATTTGTCTATCCCACACTGCATGCAAAGTCTTGCCTGGGATTCATTAGCAGCAGAAAGCAGACTAACCAGAACAACGTCCTGCAGGGCTGCAGCTCAGCTTTAAGCACCCTCCTGAAATACAAAGCTAAATGACTCCTCAGTTGCTGTGTCCTCGATGTCCCCCCCCCCACCCCCCCACAGGAGAGACCACTAACATCACTAGTTTGCCTACACTAGCAAAGAAGAACACTTTCAGTCCAGTATTTGCATTGCTGCCTGTTTCCAAGTGCTTAGTGCTGTACAAACACCACAGGGGGACAAAGGGTGACAGGCAGGCACAGAATAAATCCCCTGGGTGTAAGAATAAGAGGAGAACAGGCAGATGCCCACAGCTGGGCAGGGAAGGACAAGGCATGGGAAAGTGGCAGCAGTCAGCAGGGAATACAACAGACCACACGGGTATCAGAGAGGGATGGATCCATTGACAGCCTCAACTGCAGGACAAGGACAGGGGAAACTCATTAGGGTAACATGCTTAGAAGCTGCAGCAGCACTCTGGGAGAACGTGAACAGAGCTCAAAACTCCCTTCCTTTGCCCTTGGGCAGCTAAGCCTTGACAAGACCAGGAGAGGCTAAATTACAGGAGAAGATAATTGGATGAAATGGGATTGTGCACAATTTCTCCTCTCTTGACAGCAACACGACGACCTGAAGGGCACTTGTGGCTGGTTGCTCTGCAGTTGGCAAGTGCTTGTGCTTCTTTTTATTGCTGCAACTGCCGAGCAACACCTAGCATGGCTCCAATAGGAGCAAGCTGACTCAACTAATGAATCACAACAAGCCACAATAACCCTCACTTCGCTGCGATTCAGAGCTTCCACATTCATATATCGACATGCACTAAATGACTCCCTAGAAAGCTGGGCAGTGAACATCTGAGATCTGCCCTCTCTGCAGCTGCAGAGAACCTCCCAGCAGCACACAAGGTGCAGTTTCCCCCCACTCTCCCCTTTTTGCTCCATGCCTTCGAGTAGATCCTGCACTGCTTATTTTTATCTCACCAGCAGGGCTGTCTCGACATCTAAAAACCTCCTGAGCCCAGAGGACTGGGATTGTGCTCCCAGCAAAATCAGAAACTTGAACATTCGTGCTTGCTACAAACCAGCCTCTGTGTTTGAAGCACTGCCCATCTTCTCATGAGCCCTCACCGCAAAGCTTTTGTCAGTAGAACTCTGCTTACCATCCCTTCTTACTAAAGAACAGATGCTGCCTCACCGCCTTCGTATCATCCACACTCCTTCCTGATGTCTCACCAGCTACTCAGTGTGTGCCAGCCCAGCCTCACCCTTGGACACTGCCAACAGCACAGCTGCAGAGGGGCACACAGCAAAATACACAGCAGTGCTGTGCTGAAGGAGCACAGAGAACTTGTGAAGCATAACTGCATGCTGAGATCTGCTGTCACCAACAGCTGGGACCCAGGGACAGGTCCTCCACCTGGCCACACCGGGCACTGCAGCCATGGAAACACCTCCAGGCTGAGCCAAATCAAGTTGCACATGTTGAATTTCTACTGGTGGCTGAAAAAAAAGAGGCATGAAGGAGTAAATGTGTGTTTGTGAATGTGCAGCCACTGCCTGGAGAAGAAGGAGGAGGAAAAGGGCAGAGATTTCATGTTTGTTTTTAGCGAAGGGTAGCAATCTTTTTGGTGAGAGCTGCAGGCCTCATGATGCCAGCAAATTCAAGACCAAACCACTGCAAAACTGGTGACTCACTGAAGCCTTGCACAGTGGCAGCAAATCGTTCTCCACTCTGAGACTGATGTCACCTCAAGAGGCTTTTGCATGTGTTGCTCTACGCTTCTCTCAACAGCCTCATCATCACACTGTGCCAATGCCCCCTGTAATAGCCTTACGCTGGCTCCTGGTTAATGATACCCTCCACACTCAGCTGGGGACTGTGAAACATCCAGCATATCCTCGGGCCTGCTTGGGAAGCATCGGTGCTTTCACTGTACTCTTCAATTCCCATCCTTTCCCCTGTGACACACTGAGTCAAACTGCTTCATTCTAAACAACGTGCTGCCGTTTGGTTGGCTGAAGGGAAGGGCAGTCTGCCCAAATTGCTTTTTTCCAGCCCAAAAAACAATCCGTGGGGACCAGAGGAGTGAGCACACCGACCTGCCCATCGCTGTCCCATGGCACATGTCCTTCCTCTGCAGCTGAGCTAGGAGAAAGGCTCTGCTTCAGATGTGGGGCTGAAACCAAACCCAGCACCAGCACATCTGTCAGGCCTCCCTTCCTCAGCCCCTGGTTTAAGGAACACACTGAGATGCACTGAAAGGCTCTGAGCCCCCCTAGAGCAACCAAAGGAGCCCGGGCAGAGCCAGCGGCTCTTGGGAGAACCCTGTCCATATGGCAGGGCTTTGATATGCAGATCGAAGCCATTGTGAGCCACAGCTCCATCTGTAAGCCGAGGGCAGCTCCATGTCCAGATTGCCCAAACAGATCTATTTAACTCCCGTGACTAAAGGGAATTCCAGACTCCAGGAGGATCCAAGTATCCAGATGGATGCCAGCACACGAGCATTCACAAAGCCTGCCGTCCTGCACAGTTCCTGTCCCAAGAGCCAAGCAAAAAAAAGCATCCAAACCCGACATCCTGCTCGCATGCCCAAGGCTGGGGGCCAGCTGAGGGAAGACCTCTGCTAGCATCACATCTTGCACCTCAAGTGCAATGCATTCCTCCTGCAGTTCAACTGGAACCCAAGCTAGGAAATCCCTACATCTGCTGATAGGAAACACTGCTTCCCTGCCAATAGGGACTGCCTACCAGGGTCCTGATCCTGGAAGAGATTTGCTTTCACCGCTGCACCAAAGGGGAACAAACCTCACACTTCCGGATAACTGTCAGATTATGCTCACAGGCAGCCAAGGCCACCAAGAAACTGTTAAAGAGCACAGCGACCAAAGTTCCTGCAGCACATCAAGTGCTGCCCCTGCATGCAAGTGGGGTCCAAATACGTTCCTGCATTCCTGGGATCAGAACGGCAGCTGAGAGGCAGGCAGACAACATCCCAAAAGCTGCTGGGGCCCTCCAGCCCCCCTGCCAGCACTGAAATAGGGAGAAAAAGCAAGGACCCCCGCAGGCAGGTCACACAAGCAGAGCCTGAAGCACCGTGGCAGGTGCTGGAAAACAACTCACCTTCAACCCTGAACTGTGCTTGGATGTGGCACGTGGAAAAACCCCCATTTAATCCTCTCTTACACGAGTTCCTCTGCCTTACACACCTCTGCTGAGCACCTAGAAAGGGGCACTGAATGCTGGAGCTTCCACCACTCAGCCTTCTGTAGTCACAGAGCTTGCTGGGAGCTACGAACACTGCTGTGACACCAAGTTGGCGGTGAAGATGTTGATGAAAAAAAAGACAAAATAACCTAGATGACAGTAGATCTAGCAGCAAATTACTGGAGAATTCATAAAATGTTTTCCAAGCAGCTGATTTTGAAAGGCAGTGATTTGGGAAAGCTAACACAGACCGGATTTATGTTGTCGGGGCTTCTTGTTTATGCAAGAGGTAAACTTCAAACTTCAGAAACTTTCTGATAAAAGAATACCCCTAGTTGGGACTTATTAACATTGCAGGAAAGCAAGAAGCTGGCAGGAAGGAGAAGGGAGAGATTTCATGCATTAACCTTGCGTGAACTCGACAAGAGGATCAACTTTCCAACCTCTGGGCTCAATCCCCCACATGCTTGAGACCGCGTATGAAAATGGACACCCCTGAAATGAGAGAGCAAATCAGGCAAGGTGTCTGCCTAGGGCACCATTTTGACAGTGCAACTGAGGAAGGAGAGAGGAGAGAGAGGGAGAGATGAGCCAGCTGCTGTCAGACACCGAGGGCTTCCCCTAGAGCAGCTTCACAGCATCAGGAAGGCACGGTGTTGTGCTACTCAGACCTTCCTTCATCGTCTTCAGTATTTCTAGCAGGAAGCAAATGCAAGCTGTTAATTAGAAATTTCATGCAGCCTTTCCCCAGAAAAGCCAATCTCTGTGCCGAGGCACAGGGAGAACAGCACCTGTTATTAAAGAAACTGTGCTGTAAGCTATGGTGAAGGCCCCACTCTCCCAGCAGTGCTGGGGACAGAGTCGTGCTCTGACCTGCACAGGTCTGCTATTAACAGACAAACACAGGGGCACAACGACCCATGTCTGCCTGCATTGAGTACCCACAATAATGACACATCAGGTGTCTCTTGCTACACTTTGGTGTAAAGTAAAACACTCTGCAGCTCCTCTCCAAGCCCATTCCCAGAGCTGGGAATCACGATGCCCTTTAAGTACAATTAACTCTGCCTGTGCCAAACAGCCTGTGATAGAACCACCACACTTCAAGGTCCCCAGCAGCTACCCAGCTCCTCTCCAGCTTCCTGCACTGAAGGCTGGGCAAAAAGGTATATCAGTAACTTGCTGTTTGAAGGGGGGCTGACTCTAAATCACGGTCTGGGATCCCACATCTGGTATGCCAGCAGAATTCAGGCAGAAGAGCAGAAGTCTCAGCAGGTAGCTGCTGTGACATTTGGGGAGAGCTGCCAGGTATCTGCTGAACTCAGCCAATTCTCACGCTCTGATTTTAGCTGTCACACAGAGTTCAGCTCTGTCCCTGGGAACACGGCAGCAGTGAGTCTCAGCAGCCCCAACTCCACTGTGCTGCCCACAACCCGACAGCAGCCCAGGGGGCACCAAAACATCTGCCCTGTGTGTGCGGCCAGGTGGTTTGGGGCGTGCAGTCTGGTCCCACCAGCAACTTGTAGATGCAATTAAACTCTACCTGCTAGGAAGAACACGAAACATGCTGTAAGAAAGAAGAACAGGGACAGACGCTGTTGTATTACAGAGAGCACAGCCCTGGAGTTCAGAGGGACCATGCAAAGACACACAGAGCTCTGCGCACACAAAAGACACACACAGAGCACTCTGATTCATGCTGGACACACACAAGCCTCCTTTACACTGTTTCCAAACAAATCTCAATGCAACCAACACGTCAGCCGGTCCCGCCGGACACTTGGTACTTACAGGAGCGTTTGCTGCGTCTGTCTGCGGCCGCAGTCGGGTGGGGTGAGTTTAGCTCAAAGGGAGAGTGCATGGAGATCCACAGAGCAGGGCTGGGCTGGGGGGAGGAAGGGCCCCAGCCCCTCTTTGGGCCCCATAGGCAGCAGCACTTGTTCACAGGATGGAGCGCAAGAACGCTGGCATGCCTGCAGCAGCAAGGACAATGGGGAGGGATGAGGAGGCGCTGCCATAATCAAATGCAGGCCAGCTGGCCCTCCCCCAGGAAGGGTAGGCACCTCCTTCACTTGCCAAAGGCTTTGTTTTCTAAGCCACAAAGAACAAAGTGGTGCCGGGGTGAGTGAGAGGAGAAGAGCCATCCACCAAGCAGAGCCGCACGTGAGCGCACGCAGTCTGTTCACAAACGCCAGTGCAGATGGAGAGAGGTTGGGCCACGCTTGGCACATGCTGAGCAGGGCTCAGAAGCAGCAGGTCCTGGCTGGAGACCCCTGCTCCCTTAAGACCTGCACGGGCTGGGCTCCTTTGATGGGATCCAAGGCTCAGAGAAACGCTGCTGAAGAAAAGGCTCCGGAGCACGGTCCAAAGAAATCCCAACAAGAGAAATGCTATCATTTGTTAAGTAACCTCACACCAGCAATCCCAAACACTGAGCCCCTGAACGGCTTTCCTCAGAAAGCAGGCGCAAGGCAAGGTTCCAAGGCTCCCACCAAAACAGACCTCTTGCACAACGCCCTGATAAGCCAGAAAAGAGCCTCTGGGGCTGAGGCTGCTCCGGGCCCTCCTGTAATGATGTGGGCAGTTCAGCTCTAAGGGCTCTGGTACCAGCTGCGTCCCAGCTGCAGGGTATGCAGGTGCTGAGCTGGTGAGATGCTGCTCTGCCCTATCCAGTTGGGTCACTGCTTTCTTCCAGCAGGGACGTTTTGCCAAAAGCATTGTATGCCTTCACTACTGACCTCCTGCAGGACTGACTGACATCTCAGTGCTGACAAAGGCTGAGCTGTGGGCTCTGGCTCATCAGATGTGCCACATTAGTCAGCTGCAGAAAAGGCACACAGCTCTTGGTGGGGGGGGGTGATATCCTCGAGCTGGGATCACAGGCAGAGGGCACTTTGCTCACTATAAAGTCACGAGCATGTAGAGACAGTAAGAAGGAGCTGGGAAATAACTTTGCCTAAAGAAAGCTCGAGAGTGGAAGAAGTCTGAAGGCTAACAAGGTAAGCACAGAGAAGGAGATTTGCTCTAGCTCCTGGTAATGACAGGATGCTTGTTGCAGTGCCAGTGTGAAGCCAGGATAGGCAGCGACTGAGGGATGCTAAGGGTCACTCCTCCAGGAACCTCAGAAGAAGCCAACAGTGGTGCTTTTGGTACAACACACACACCCTTGCTTGCTCAGCTTCCCACTTCTCCCCCAAGGCACTGCCAGATCCCATCACAGCTGTGGAACTGAGTAAACAAGGGACAGAGGCCAAACCAGGCTCAAAGCCGCAGGAAGATGGCACGTCCCACTGTGTGCCTGCGCTGAGTCTGTGGTACTAAAACAATGCTCTGCCCGCAGTCGGAGATGGACAGCAGCTTCCTGCACCGCTCCTGCCTCAGCCCAGCCACCCACAGCCCTTTCCAGGCACCAAGAAAGGAAGCGGGGACTAATGGAAACATCCAGCCTGGCACAGGTTGTGGCTTTGGGGAGGGAATCCTGCCAGCCCGTGTGTGTGAGCTCCATGTGGTCTGGCCCTGCCCAGCTTGCTCAGCTCTGATGGGCCACTGGGGCTGCCAAACAGTGAAAAAACACAGCACGGCAGCGTGAGGGGCCATGTGAGGTGCTCCTGACCTCCTCCACAGCCACATTCCACACCCTACGCACCGTGCGTTCACCACGCGCAGACAGGAGGCCAGCAGAATGCTCCCACCCCTAGCAGACCGTGTGGTACGAGGGTACAAACACCATGGTCCCTGTGGTGGGCGCTCCGCTCCCTTGGCACACGTTGAGACATTTGGAGACATCTGAGCTTGCCAGCTCATTACCATAGCGTACATTGCTTACGCATCTCCAGGCTTTTCCCCGAATCCTGGGGTCTGGCATTGCTGCAAGCTCTTTACAAGAAGGAAATCAAGGACATTGCTCTGTTTAGACTCCTGCTGTTGATCCCTTCAGATATTAGGGAAGAGAGAAGGGGCTTAGGCAGGCACTTACAAGATCACAGCAGTAAGGCCAAAGCAGCTCAGCATCAGAGGAGAGTGAAATCAGTTTAGATAACATCTTCTGCTTCTCCCTCACCTCCCAGACAGCACCACCAGCTTTGCTTTTGGAAGACAGAAAGCTGGAGATCAAGATTAAAATAACGGGCACAAAGAACTGAAACGCTGTGCAGCAGTTTCTGCACTCATCCTACAGCTGCAGAACGCATCCCCTCCACACCCCTGGTTTCAGTTGGCCACTGGTTCACAATACCCATATGCTGTATTTACTACACTAACTCTGTTTGTAGTTCTATTGAAACTGGAAAGACCAAAATCCTGCTCCCTCACTACACAGGATACCTCTCCTCTGCACCAAAGCAGCAAGCAAACACGCCATGCCACTGCCAGTCAGCCTGCACTGCAGCGTGCAGTATGAAACTAAAGGGGTGCTGCTGCCACCAAGGACTGCATTCAATCATCATCTACCAAAAAGAAGCTGAATAAACAGCGTGCTAAGAAAAGAAATGGGCCACCTCTGGGGGCTGTGCATCATCAGTGTGCCAGGGATGGTCCAAATAAGGCTTAGCTCTGATAGATGTTTGTCCACAGCTTCAAAGTCTTGGCTGACCACCCTGGCAGCCCAGGAGCTCCCATGGGCTGTAGTACCCACACCTGAACAGAGGAGACAGCAGCCACCAGACCAGGAGCTGCAGCTCACAGCTGTGCTCCACAGATCCCCAGCTTCAGCTGGGTTGGGTCACACAGGAACGATGTTTGATTTGGCCAAAGACGTGCCAAGGTTTTGCACAGGGTGTGGCACCTCTGTGTGCCTCCATTTGTGAGCAGTACAGCAACAGCCTTCTTCACCAGGGCTTCACTAAGAAATGACACACTGCCACAGAAAAAGGATCTCCCACCTGCACAGCAAACTGCAGAGATGAGGCAGAGCAGACCTGCTGAGCATCAGCAAACAAGCAGCCGTCACATGGCACGACAGCAAGGCTCTGCAGTGCCTCCTTCACTTTCCTCCCTCACACAGGACGCTTCTGAATGTTTTTCATGTTTAGCTGAGTTTCCACCCCCTTCTCTGAGCACTTCTGGCTGCCAAGGCAGCTCAGAGACAGCAACTAAGTGGCACCTACATCTGGTACAGCTTAACTTTCAGTGTCTATTCTTTCTGGAATTTGAGAACTTAAAACCCAATGTTTGTACAAGTGTGGAGTAAGTGGAGCACAGGCTCCCTGGTCCTCTGTGCCTGCCAGAGCTGTACTTTCAAGTGCAGATACAAAATCCTACTGTTTATTCACATGCAACTTTAGAAATTAAATCACACCAAATGCAACTGCATGCCTCCCGAACAGCACATTTGCATTCAACCAAACAGGTGAGAAGGTCACAGGCTCACTGCAGCCACCACAAGCACCCTCCCCTCCTGGCTTTGCAGATACCAAGACCCACTCAGTGTTTGTGCCCCTTGGCCACGCTCCCCAGCACCCTGTTCTGGCACTCCACATCCTTCTGCGTGTCTCCCAAAGAGAAGAACTGGACTAAATTAAGGATTGAATAGTGGGATGCTACTCAGGACATGCCAACAGGCTCAGTTTACCTGCATGTAAAGATACAGCACCAACAAAATGTGGGCAACCTACCTTGGCATGGTGGCCTAACGCAGCACTGCCACAATTCCCTGCTGCCACAAAGAGGGCCCACAGGTTACAGCTCAGACAGAAGAACTCTATTCTTAACAGACACAGATGCTTTCTTAAACACACACCAATCCTTTCTTCCACATACATACTTGAAAAAAAAAATCAGTGCAAATTATGATTTGTCAGCTCCCTGTTGGCGTGCACGTTAAGTTTTGTGTATTTCAGAAACCACCACACTCGGACTGAGTCTGAGCAGGTTTTTACACCCTCCTCCACGCAGCAGTTGCCTTGTCTCACCTTGTCAAAGAACTCATACAGCCTGACTGTCTCGCAGACTCGATGCCTACTTTCGTCCAGTTGAGTGCAGAATTCTTCCAGTTGATCTCTGTAGGTCTGCAGCTTTGCTCTGTAAGAATGTACATCCACAGAGGTAAAGTCTTCCCAACGATCCATCTTCTTAAGTGCTTCCTGTCCCCTTCTGCAACATTCCTGAAAGCAAAATGTGTTTGCATATGAGGACAGAGACCTGACATGGATAGCAGATCAAAGTCATTAAGCTGGGACTAATTAGAGCAGAGTTTAGGTTCAATTCAAATGAGCAGAGGTGTACTTGTTTACAGCAGAATTTTGCAGAGTCCTGACATCTGTTATGATTTACATTAGCCACATGGCAGCTTGTAAAGATCTACCCAGTAAGAACAAGAGGCCTACGAGAATCAAAAAAGATGATGTTTCCTCTCTCCTGAGGGGTAGAGCTGGTGGTTCTGTCTGCAAGAGGAGAGCAGGGAAGCCAAGCAGTGCAAAGGAATGACACCAACACCTTGGTGATGAACCCTCTACCAGCGCTGTCACAGCATTGTGGCTTTGGCTGAGCATGCAAGCCTGCTGCCAACTCAGACTCAGGAGAACACGTTTTTCCAATCAGACAACACTTACACTGGCAACAAGATCAAACTCCCTGAACTGCTTCTGTGCTTGAAGCAGCATCTCCAGAGAATCGTCCAGGTTGATCATCTCCTTCAGCTTTTTCCTGCCAACATTCTCAATCCAACTGCTGACCTAGGAGAAAAGGGAAAAGCTCGCTATTAGTCACTCTGTGCTACTCACCAAGGCAGGCCTTTATGTGGAAAGAACAGGGAATTGCTCTCCTAACACTGGTCATTTCATTACCGGAAAAAATGCGCATGTACACTTTTTCCCCATCCTGGCATTTCAGTGTGAGCCTCCTGCATTGAGTTT
Source organism: Lagopus leucura (assembly GCF_019238085.1). Lineage (NCBI taxonomy): Eukaryota > Metazoa > Chordata > Aves > Galliformes > Phasianidae > Lagopus > Lagopus leucura. The sequence continues at coordinate 205,591 of NW_024962300.1, forward strand.
TTCCACTTCAGGTTACCAAGTAATTGCAAAGCTCTGCTATTGCTCACAAAGCCTTAGGCATAAACAGGGCATGTAGCTGCCTGGGTTCTGTTTCGGGTGACCCATGGCCTAGAGCAAGCTCTGCATCCTACAGGCCAGCCTGATACTGCTATTACTGCTACCCCTAAGTGGGATTAAATCTCCCTGCTGCCAGGCTTCCTATACCACTTCCCTCTTCTGACTGGCAGCACATAAATGATGTCAGTGCAAACACACTGATGAATTCTCACCAGCAATCTTTCAGAGATCTCTGGGACTCTCAGATCTGGGTTTTCTGAAGGCAGCTTGCCACTGTTGCGCAGTAACTGCAGGTTCCTTGACAGAGCCCTGTCACCACCACAGTTTTAAGCCCGTAACATCAAACACAGGTGAACAATGAACAGCTGTATCCTAAAAGCAAAGCAGACACAGGAGGCCAAGCAGGATAACACCATCACCACTGAATAAGCATTTTAAAGACGGCTGGCAAGTTTGTCTGCGATGCTTCAGAAACAGCTGCAGCCAGAAGGACAGATTAGTTCTGTTTTCCTCATTCATCTAACTCAACCCACATTCAAAGATGAACTTCTACTCTTCTGGATTGAGAAAGGGCCCATGCCCATGGGGCAAAGCCATCCACACGAGGAAGAGGTGGACTGGCTTCCCAGCTCGTGACATGCAGCACACAGGGGCACACAGTGCTGCTGCCTCCTGTTCAGGGGCGAACTTGAAAGCGGAGACAGGCTGGGAACTTGCTTTCGTCTCCTTTTTGTCGTTTGGATTAAGAACCTGTGCATTTAACTTTAAGGGAGACTTTACTAGGTTCTTACATCACACTTCTTGTCCTGAACACAGAGGGCATGGCGCCCGAGTGTCTACCTCCAAATGGGAAAGTCATTAAAGGATCCACCTTGGCCTGTGAAAAAGCCAGGCAGGCTACAGATTCCTCTGCAAATCCAGTTCTGTCCAGACAAGAGCTCAGAAGAACAATGGGGAAATGTGAGAAGTGGAAAAACTGACCCTAGCCCTGATTTTGAAGGATACAAGTTCCTAAGGTGAGTTATCCAACCAGCACACTGTCCTTCAAACACACGCATGTATGTGTGTACACAGTTCTTCACACACACACAGACAAGCTGTAAGAAGAGATGCATAAAACATCTCGTCGTTGATGAGTTACAGCAAAGGAGACTATGAGGCTCCATAACCTACAGGTGGAGTTCAGGCTTGGGGAGCACATTGAGACCTGCAAGACTGAAAGATCTGGTAAGACCCTGAAGGACACTCAGAAAGCCTGAACTATTTTTACAAGTTTTCAAGGTTCTTCATCTACATGGTTCGAGGTTTCAAAGGTCTTTCTGAAAAATCAGTGCCTGTTTGCTTCAGTTATCCCCCAGCTAAAGAGCTTTAGGGAACACCACATGAAGGAAAGCTGAAGCTGCCACAGACTGCAGGGGCTAGCAGGATGAAGCACAGCTCTTGGGCTAAGGATGGGTATATTCATACACCCGAAGACTGTGTAGAGGGGCTGCACTCAGAGGCAAAAGGAGCGTGCCTGGGTCTTATCCAACAGCAGGGACCTGGGCACTGCACAGGAGTCAACACCAGTACAGCGGGGAATGGCAGCTAACACAGAGTATGCGATGTGTGGCTCATTCAGCAGGAGGATGAAAGCAAACTCTGCGGGATCTACAGCCCTGAGGGACACGTGAGCTCGTCTCCAGCTTGCTGCCATTGCTCTGCTGCTTGCCAAGGTGGAATATGAGGAATGGCTCCTCAACAGTCACGCTGGGAGGGTACTTTAGTGAGCAGTGTGACAAGATACCTCACCTCCAGGTGGGGTCTATCAAAGAGCCACTACAGTAGTCTTCAAGTCAAGCAAAAGCTCACAGATGTTTATGGGATTTCATACACCCACACTTTGACAGCAGCCAGGAAACTTTCACCAGCCATCAGAAGACACCATGTGAACAGCAACTCGGTTCTCAGCACACATAAAGGTCTACCCCAAACTCTTATGCAGAGCTGTTCTTCAGGAGGGTTGCAGACATTCTCTGTCTCCACAGGACAGACCAACACGTACCTGCTGCGGCACAGTCAGAGGGTGGCAGCAGGCAGTCACAAGAACGGACTAACAGGCATTACTTACCTCCTTGAAACATTCTTCCACCTTCTCAAACTCCATCACCAGCTCCAGCTCCTGGATGCGTTTATTTGACGCCATCACCAGGCGGTGAACGCCCTCATCAACTCGATTATAAAGCGCACCAGCAGCATCAAGCGCGTCCCTGCAAGGGGACACACGGCTGGTCAGGGGTTTTGCATGAGGTCTTTCCCCCAGCGCTTCATGCAAACGTGGCTGACAGCAGCAATACAGACATCTTCCCCGTGGGAAAAGAAGTGGCCATCTCCATATGGAGAGCAGAAGGAAAACAGCACTGCTCCCTGCCTGTGATTCACCACTCTGAGATCCCACTGCGGATGACCTGGCAGGAAGGCTCGAGGCATCTCTCCCCCAGGCAGCCTCCATCAAACGTTTCACCATACCTGTCATGCTTTCAGAAGGATACTCAGATCTTCACCAACATGGATTCGTGCAGCAGTGGCTTTTACAAAACACCAGCTTGGCTGTTTCAGTTTCTAAAACCACCATTTAAATTTAATACACAAACACCTGATACCCTCACCCTCAAAAACTTCCACCAGTCAGACAAAAACACCAAGTGTGCAGCACCTCAGCACTGAGAGAAGTTCTATTTTACAACCTTGTTCAAAGATTGAAGGACTGAGCTCCCAGGCAGCTGCGCAGCCCAGAAGGCAGCAGCACTGTGTGCAGGCAGGGATGGAGGGACTCGGGATTGAACACAGATCTGCATCCTGGGGAGTTCAGCCATGTCAACACACTCCTTCCAAAGGCCTGGAGCACCTCTGTGGCACAGGTCGGGGTGAATTACAGCTGGGATGCCCGAGACAGGTGGGCATTTGAGTTACCTCTTGCACCCCAAACTCCTATTTCTTCTGCTTCTACATCTCCCTTCTTTTTATAAGTACAGACTGAAAGTGCTGCAAGCCTCTCCTGAGTGCCTCCTGCACTTATCCCAAACCAGCTTCTACATTAACAACATTTTACAGCCTCCTGGGTTGTGACAGCATGGTTGCGTTGGCTTTTTTTAAAAATCATGTTATTAAAGTTATTTGAAAGACTTGTGAAACAGGCAGCTAATAAAGTTACAGAGGCTTTGCTAATGGAAACGCTAATGGAAATTAATAGATGCAATTCAGCGTTCACATTTACTTCTGTCTCATGTTAGAAGCCTTGAACCTATGAAATGCAACCAAATGGAAGCACTTAGTCACAAGCAGCCGACAGCTTTCAGATAGTACTTGTCATGAGGTGGTGCAAGAGTCTGGACAACTCTCTCTGCATAGCAGAAACCCACAGGATTTTTCCATTCAGAATTCCACCCAACATGCTATGGCCAACTCTGCAAACCTCAGGCTCTTAGACACTTCTTTTTTTTCCCCCCCTCTTCAAAATGCCATTCGTCTGAATGAATTTCTCCAAAGTGCAGCCAGAATAACAAATTGTTTCTGGACTAAGATCAGTGCTACTGCAGTGCAAAGGAGACAGGTTCTCTACAGAGCGTCTGCAAGCCTCCATGGAAAGATCCAAGCTGTAAGGCTGCTCCTGTGTTTCCCCAACCCACCCACAACAAACAATGACCATGTCTGGCCTTCTGTTTCGCACCCTTTTCCTCGGGACAGACCCAGATCCAACCCAGGAGATGCGTGTTACCACTGTCCAAACTGGGCTCTTGGAAGTTTGTTTACAGAGCAGGTTCTGAAGGCAGCCGTCAGCAGCAGAGACAGCAAAGAAAACTAATGAGAAACAGCTTGGGAGAGTGATGAAGTTGTACTTGGCAACTGCTTTAATGCTGAGTTCTGGTTTGAGTGCTGGATAAGGCTCCAGCAAAACACAATACTGACTGACAGATAGGCAGACACCCTTCAGTCTTACTCCCATGGGTCTGAAGTCCCTGCTGGCACGAGGGAAGCACACTCACATCCCAAATGCTCGTCCTGCTGGCACAGACCAGTGGACATCTGTAACTTCAGGCACTACAGGCTGCTAACTGCAAGTATCGTGACTGTTCTCTTGTGATGGGAAACGTTTTTCCAACCTGTCTCTGAGCTTCCAGAGAGAATGCCTTGGTGTTGATGTTCCTCCTTCAATGACGCTCATCAGCAAGCCAGACCGGTTTGCTGGGCTTTTCTGTAAGGGGATGCAAGGGGTGGGGGAGTCCAAACTCCCACCCAACCCCATGATAAAGTAGTGGCCATCTTATGATACAGCAACTTGAAACAAGTTTCAGCTCTTGTACTAGCCTAGAGCACTGGTCATTACCTGACAGAGGGAAAGGGAGCTCCAGCACCACTCCTTCCCACTCCTGGTGGAAAACGTAGAGCCAGGTTGTGCATAGGCCTCACTGAGGCCCAGCCTGCCCTGTGTGTGCAGAAAGCTGTAGGAAACAGCCAAGCTGAAGCTTCCAGGTGAGAAGCAAGCACTGAGCCCTCTGAGCCACCAATGCAACCCACATGCTGGCAATGTGACCACATGGCTACACAGCTGCAGGTACTCAGCCAACTTCCCTTCATCTCAGCAGATTCAACAGGACTGAAAATGGCATTGTTACCACACAAGGAACTTTTGCTTTACTAATCCACAGACATCTCAAAGTTGCATCGAGTCAAGATCCAGGATCAGGATTTAGGGCTTTGCACCGCAATAAGGAACTTGATAGAGAATTCATCTCAGGTTAAGAGGGCCTGAAATGAACTCTTGTTCTCCTTTGTACAGTAAATGGGGCTGTTTGGTGTATGTATCGTTATCTACAATTCTTATTCTTGTAATTTAAAATCATCTTGCTTTCTGGGAATTCTTGCAGCAGGTTACTGATAAACTTATCAGAGCACAGCGCAGTGCCCCGAGCTGCCCTTTCTCTTGGTGCTGCCTATGAGCACACACAAGCCATCCCACAAACACTGCCAAAGGCACCACATCCAGGCTCAGACCCAGGGAGGGCTTCAGGTTTAACCCTACATGACCCTCCTCCCACCCAGCTGGGCTCCCCCAGCATCCCAGCACCTCCAGCCCACATTCCCAGGTCTGGCTGCTCTGTTTTCATGCATTCTGTCTTGCTTGGCAAGCATCCATTAAAACCTCAACATGCAGTTGTTGGTCTTCCACCGCATCTCCTAGGTAACTCCATTCATACACTGTCAGCTCCTGACAGTTCACTCTCAGCAGCCTGGCAGGCCCTGCAACCAACATCCATCTTGTGCACTCCTACACAGAGGACCACAGCCCTTCCCAGCCTGCAGCAGGTAGGCAAACCAAGGCAAACCAAGGAATCACTCTCAGCCCATGGCAAAGTTTTGGATTCACGTAAGCAATTCCAGCTCTCACAAAATGTTATTTAGGCATCAGGCACGTTATCCCAAATCTCTGCACGTCTCTTTACCCACACACTCATCTCCACTCACCTATACACTTGTTAACTTCCTTCCTAATTTCTAGCATAAAATAAACACGACAGTGACCTGCAATGAGGAGCTTCCTTTGAAAGTTTCACCTCACACACACAGCTATTTCTTTCTCAGAGAAAGACTTCAGGGTTTTCCATCCCTGCCCTCCTCTCCTTCCAAGGCGGCCTAAAGGAAACAAAACACACTGAAAGTTTGGTTCTACCTACACAAAGGGAAACAAAAAGACCTTCAGCACCTTGCAGATCTTTTAACAGCAGCCCAAGCGAATCCAAAGAAGAAAAGCAGAGTTGTTTGAAGTCAGTGGAAAGTCTTGTCTAAGCCTGGGTTTGTTTGGATGCACTGCAATTTCCCCATACATGTGAGTGCGGTAATAAGAGTCTTTCACTGCATTCTTCCACGGTCAAATCATCCAAAGTAATTTTGCAACAGTGCAGAGTCGATATAATTTATAGCAAAAAGGAGTAGCTTGATGTCAGTTTATGTTTCCCCAAATCCTGTTTTCATTGGGCAATTATCGTTTCAGTGGAAAAGGTTCCAAACATCTCCAGCTCTCCTGGAGAAGTGCCAAACGGTCGGATAATAGCAGGGTAATTGTAAACCTGTAATTTATAGAAAGGCCATTTCTGCCTGCATCTGTCCTTCAAAAAAAAAAAAAGAAAAAGAACAAGAAGGTAGCCTGGGGGAGTCACACTCCAGCTTTCTAAGCAAAAATACCTGATTTTACAGAAATACATGGCCACAGAGGCATCCAGCAGGCCCGCAGGTGCTGCAAGAGCCACGCTTGCCCAATGCCTGCGAGCGCCCTAGGAAGCAGCAAGATCATCTCTGCCTCTGTCTGCTGCTAGGACAACTGCTCTGATTCTTGTGTGATTCAGAAGAAACACAGCCAATGTTCCAACATTAGCATCACCTGCTCTTCCACTCCTGGTGTGCAGCTTTCCAAGTGGAAGTCTCCGTGGGCTTTGGAAGAACGGGAATAGAGTCTGGCAAAGGGACAGCTTTGACATCACCCACATCCTCTGCATTGACACCTGGTTGACGAGTCACTTAATGCTTCAGGAGGAAACCCTTCCAGCTTCACAGAGAAAGTATCACATGCCCAAGGGCTGTTTTGCAGCAACAGAAATGCATTAGAGACTTTCCCGGCCATTACTGCGTTTTGGTAGCAGTGACAGCCAGAGTTGTAATGATCCCATCAAGGAGGTCAGCCTCAAAGGCACACGCCTGCTCATCAAGTTGCAAAGTTTGCATGCTGCCAAGGTTACAATTTGAATTTCTTAAGGTAAAGCTAATGCAGGCACCACTAAATAAACTGTAATTGTTCTCTGCAGCACCTACATGGCCACGGTGGTTTTAGTTACCTAACAATGGCACTCCAGCTGCTGGCACAGCGCTCAGAACCCCAAAGTGTCCTCTGAAAGGTGCAGCATCCAAAACCAAGCGTGGGGCTGCCTGTGGGACACCGAACAGCGGGACTGGCTGAGACCACAGCCCAAACTGAGCCCTGAGCACAGCAAACGTGCTGGGAAGAACACAGCTAACGCTACACACCACAGACATAACTGCCAAGAGAAGCCTCTTCTGCAGCACAGTTCACTCTGATGTGCTTTTAGCAGAAGTATACTCTGCAGTCCCTTTAAAAGCAATGGCACTGAAGCATACAGGTATCCAGGTGTGGTCACAAACTGCTACCTTACATTCTTTCCCCAGCCTCACTTGCACTCAGTTACCCCACCAAGATCTATCAGAAACCCCCAGCCCATCAAATCACCCACTTACAGGGTGCAGCTCATCCCTCAGCAGAGCCCCAGACAGCACCTATTTAGGACCACCAACTTGTGGTTTCCCACTAGCTTTCAAAACCTCCCGTCTCCAAATGTTGCTCTACTGATGTTTACACACATTTTTGGGCTGGCTGCACTAGTGGAACAGCTGTGCCCCTGGACTTAGGGCACAGGGCTTTCAAGATGCTCTGCTTGTATGTATATATACCCACCACCACAGCAAACCAGAGTTTCCCCAACACTTCCTCCTTTTACACCATCCCATTCTTTCCAATACGTGTAATGGCAGTGATTGTGATATTAACTGCCCCAGCAGCAGAAACGTCCACCCCAACTCAGCAGGACACAACACGGTGCCCGTGGGATGCTGTGGGCTGAACCAGGAACTCCAGGCAGCCCAGCTAACATCCTATATTGGAAATTTTTTGCCATTTTTTCCGTGATATTTTTGAACAGATCAAAACAGCTCAGCATGACGCTCGTTACCTAATGCCCCGTTGGCATGACGAAGGCTGCAAACAAGAACAAGCAAAACAGGAGCCTTCTGGGTAAAGCCCCACCGAATCCAGGGTAAGCAGCAGAAAACAAACAGGAGACTGTGTCCTGAAACCCTCAGAGAGCAAAGAAGACTTACCAACGAGCAGCTCTGTGAGCTCTTCCCTCCCTGCCAGTGCCACAAGCGGCTCCGCACCACGTTTCACTCGCTTGGAACGACAACGGCTCCTCACTTCTTTATGTGCAGAGCAACAGGGTTTGTTTAAGGCGAGCCTAAGTGCTTTTCACCAGCCTAAAACCACCACAGCAACACAGGGAACTGGTTGGACTGTCAAGAAAATGAATACCAAGCAGCACGGTGTGTTTGGATAGAAGTGTCCCTGCGTGCTCCTCCCCCTACCTGACACAAACAAATAGGATCGTGGAAGAGCACTGCCACCCGTGCACTGCTGGGGGCAAAGGGTTCTGTGCCTGTCAGCATCTTCTGTGCCACCAGCAACAGCGCAGAGGCGTCTCACGGCAAAGCTGCTCAACTTTGAGGCTGGTATTTCAGCACAGGTTTTCATCTCGCTCCAATGAACGCGGAGGGTTTATCTGAACCTCAAGATGAAGGTCTTAGCATTAGGAACATGCAGAACACCACACAGCTCTAAGCTATCAGCTTCGACCACAGAGATCCTGCATTTGTTGGCCACAGCTTCAAGCAGGCTTTGTGCTTCCTGCTGCATGTGAAAGTAAAGGGAGAGAGGTGCCAGTGCTATGCATGAAGCAGGTGGCCTCTGCTGCCTCACCTTGGAGCCAGCACCACCAACACAGCCATTAACCAGTCATCTGGGATGGGAAGACCAGTGCAGAGGAGCAGAATGATCTTATCTGCAGCACAAATTGTGGTTGTGCTCTGATACAGAGCGTGCAGAAACATTTAAATCTGAATTTCAGAGGACACAAGTGAAGCAAAGATCTGATCAATCACTGGTGAGCTGCTCCAGCTGGTACTTAAATAAATGTTTTGCCAAACCTGAAAGAAAAGTCTTCTCTGAATCTGCATAAGTTTCAAAGTTTCTATTCACAGAGCTCTGCAAAGTCAGGTTGAGTGACAGGAATGACTGCATGGTTTCTCCGCAGCCCAGACAATGCAGATCTGGCTCTATCACCACTTAACTGGAACTTCCCTATTGTGACCGAAGGATGAGTAAAGCAGGGCGTTGAGACAGCCCGGTGCCTGGCCCACAATGGGACAGCCAGGCCCAGGGGAGCTGCACAGGGCAGCCCAGGATCCCTCTACTGCTGGAATCGAGTTGGCTTTAGCATCAGGAACCTGGCAGCCGATGCTCAGGAAGGCTGCTCCTCGCTGCCCATTCCCTCTGCTAGCGTGTGTCCCCACCCAGGGCTCCCATCCAGACCTCCACATCACACCAAAAATAGCCAGCTCACAAAACCAGCTCTTGGCTGCCACCACTCCCCCCTCGAAGCACAGAGGCTAACTGCACTGCCTTCGCAAACAAAAGGAGACTTCACTCCTCCATCTATTTTTAAGCTGTTTATTCACAGCTTGCAAGCACAAATTCTTTTCAGATGAGGAGTTTGGGGAACGGATAATGATTTTTCTGGTTCCGTGTTGCACAGAGTCCAGCACCCAACCTGGTCATGCTTTCACCATCTGAGCTTTTCCTCCCTTTCTTCCAGCTCTCTCATCTAATCTCGTGGCCACCATACCTGGCAGCACATAGAACACAATGAGATTCCACTCCTGCACCACACTGAGAGCACAGTTTTTGCTGCTAGAACCACGCATGGGGTGTGTTCTGGTATGACCGGTATAAAGCACCTTTAATAAAAAAATATTTGTGTTTTCTTTACTCCAGTTCTGACTCATAGCAGAGAGGACGAAAGGCATCACTGGACACCTCCTGTTGGCAAGCGTTCCCAGCTCTTGGCTGTGCCAGAAGAGCAGCGTTAATGAGAACAACAGTGGAAAAGATGAGGTTCAAAGTCTCTGTGCCTCGCTGCCCGGTCTCCACACTCACGTCTCAATTCAGTAAGAGCTCCCACTGCTGCTGCCTGCCTTCTGGCAGCTTCCCAAGCCTTACGATGGAAGTGGGATCTTCAGAACCCACCGCGAGGTAAGCAGCGTGTCTGCACACCTCCTGCAGCTGGCTGAGTGAGCTGCCTCCAAGGCACAGGCCGGCTGATTGATACAGGAGATATCCCAAAGCCAGACACACCTGCTAGCCAACCCCACGTAACTGACGAACGAGCCTTTTTCATACGAGAATTCCTGTCCAGAAGTGCAAAAAGTATTATTAGTAGCATTGAAGTGGTGGATGTCTGCATGGCATCTGTCCACGTTTAGTGACAAAAGCTTCCAGTGGGCCAACGGGCGGCATTTCAATGCCCTGAAAGGCTGGGACAGCAAAACCTGGAAAGCTTTCAACTGCTGTGCTGACAGAGCTGGGGAAGCACTGAGCGCTCGGCGCAGGAGTCTGTGTGATGCAGATGCGCTGGGTTTCAACCCTGCCAACTCCACTAAGCAGCAAAGCTGGCTTCAGCAGCTCCCCTGCACCTCCAGGTCTTCCTTTCCCTCTTCAGATGAGCACTCAGATGAGTTCAGCTATCTTTCACAGCAGAACTTGGTGAGCATGTAGTTCTCCAGGTCAGCTCACGCTGGGACCAGAGAGGGAAGAGTTACCAGTGGGAGCCACAGCTGTGGTGCCACAGCATCCATCAGGGCAGGACCTCCCAGAGCCCAGGTCAGATTTGAGCAGCAGCGAGGTGCCCCTGCTCTGTGTCACCAAACACTGATGGACATTTTGGCTGCCTGAAAGGACATGACAGGGAAAGGTGCCAAAACCAGCCCCAAGGGAAGCTTTATTACTACTGAATGACCAGAGCAGGGCTTGTTTGCCATGCGTTTCCCAGTGGTATTTGGCAGATAGCAAGCAATTACACAGAGCACAAACCTTCTTCCTTGCCTGTTTTAAGTTACTATCTCTAAACTGCAATCAAGCTTTAGTTACATGGGGTTTTTTTTTGCTACAGGAAGCTACAAGCCTTCAGAGCTAGCAGAATACATCTCCTGCAGAAGTGGGCAGGCCTCTTGCTTCTGTAATCCCACAGCCATGGTGCGCTTGGGTCTCTCCTTCCCCTTCATAGCTCTTCAGAAAGATCAGTTTTTATCTTGAGCCCAATACTTCTGGTTGGCATATTTTATCTGTTTGGAGATAAGAGTGCAGAAAACGCCTGCTCTTGAAATGTCAGCCTCTATGCATATGAAATTCCTGCACGTTTTGACAGTTCTCTGTTCACAGCTGACCTCACAACTTCGGATTAGGCAGTCTGGGATGTCATGAGTCTGCAGGATCAGCCTTTTGCACCGCACAGTGTGACAAGTGATTAACGAGAGCCGAAAGAAGACGTAGAAGGCAGAAACCATTTGATTTTGGATGTTAGGATGTATGTTAGGATGGGAGAAATTGAAGACTTCAGCACTGATCTACATGCAACAATTGAAAGGATCAAAAAAGCAATCCAGCGGGTTGTGCGGAGCACACAGACACGACAGCACTGTTCATCTTCCACGTTTCCAAAGTTCAGCATTGGACTCACATGCATCAACAGCCAGCTTCAGCAGGCCAGCCACAGTATGTCAGTACAACTCTGCTTTGATCCCATCCGTTAAGGCAGCCCTTAAAAACCACGATGACAGGAGCCTTTGCAAGGTTAACAGAACCCAGAACCTCTCCTATCTGAACACCAGCTTGGACAGAAGGGGCTGCGTGAGCAAGTGCAGAGCCATAGAGGGTCTAAAAGCAGCAGTGCCCTGCACAGGGCTCTCCAGCCATGTGATGGGAGGTTTTACCCTCATCTGAAAGGATCCTGGAACAGTGAAGAGCCCTCTGTCCTGAGCTGCATGACAAGCAGGCATTTCCTTATTTGAAAATACCACACAGATTTTAGTTTCTGCAACTGATCCACAAGCTAAAAAGAAGAAAAAAAAAAACTTTTTCCACCTGCTTTCATTTATCCTCCTCAGGCTGGAGAGAGCCCCACAGCACACACTCCCCATATGTTTTGGCAGGCAGAGAATATGACCTGAATTAAACAGAACACGCTACACAGCCTCGGCGTGTGCTCACCAACACCACGCAATCAAAGCGCTGCGTGTGTGTGTTCTACCCCTATCCTCACTAAGGTAATCAAAGCAGTAAATAATCCTTTGAGGCTCCGTGAGGTCAAGTTTCAAAGTTGATAATTTCCCTGCACACGAACACATGTTTAGCTCAAAACCCAAACAACCCATAAAAAGCAGACATGTTCCCCTCATTCTCTCAAGCCTGTGAAGTTGCCGCATGTTGCTTAAGAACAGAATAAAATAAAGCCACACAAAACACAACCACCCGCATCATCTGCGCTTCTCACGTTATGTCTGAATAAATAGGCTCCAACTCCTCATTCTGCCCAAAACCTGCACCAGGTGTATTTCAGCAGATCAGCAAGAGAAGAGCGCTCTCGTGGCTTGCTGCTGCAGGCATCACAGCACGGAGCAGAAACGGTTACAGCGCTCGTCCCCAGAACGCCCACCCTGCCTTTCCAGTGCCGGGCAGCAACTCCCACAGCCATCCACTTGCCAGTGAGAAACATTCTTTCCCTCGTGTTTAGGTGAGACACCTGCAAGCTATTTTCTTATCTCCACTCCTTTCCCTCTTCTTAAACCTCTCTGCCTGTGATGGCAACAAAGAGCTTAATTAGGGAAGGCTGCGGATACGGGGCCGTTCCTCACCCCCCCCCTCCCCACCCGCTGTGCCCTGCCATACCACACACCAGAACTTATCTCACAGCCAGGCTGGAAGCTCCGGGCTGCAAGGGAATGCCTTGCTGTTTGCACAGCACATAGCACAGAGGACTTCACACGCTGATAGGCTTCAGGTGTTTGACAGTACAAACAGGGGTTGTGTAATGCCCCAGGGATTTCAAACAGCTGGCCTCTCTCATTCCCCTGCTTCTCATAGCGATTCTGCAAGTGGGCAGTGAGTATTTGCTGTGCAAACCACACCAGTGTGAGAATAGATCAGAGCCTGCTACAGCCAGAAAGCATTCCTCTCAGTTAAGGCCCTTGGAAATCCCCTTGCATAAGCAGTGCCTTGGCAAATCACACAACCTTGGCCCCAAACATCCGTCGCAGGCACCATCAATTACAATTTTTGCTTTAGAGGCACAAAGAATATCCTACCCTTTCCTCACTACCCAAGGTATGAGATTTGGCTTGGAAAAGGAGCTTAAATAACCGTCTAGATGAATCTGCTTACTAAGTTTTTGGACTAGGGAAGAAGCAGCCAGGATAAGAGTACAGCTGTTATGCTTTGCACCTTTGTTTTCAACAGAAGCCCTCTCTACCCAAAAAACTGCTCACTGGATTGCACCAATGGGCCATCTCCAAGAATGCCACTGCCTGCTTTGTGCTCACCTCCAGCTCCTCTTTTCTCCCTCTCTAGGGGCTCACCTGTAGTCCTGGGTGAGGGTGACACAAGACTCCTCCTTCCTCAGCCTGGCCAGCAGTGCTCCACCCTCCAGCTGCAGCCTGACCAGCCGTGCATCCTCCAGAACATTCTTCATCAGCTGCCTGTAGTTCCTCAGCAGCACAGCAGCCTCCTGAGGGATTGCAAGAGTGAGACGAGCTGTTACTGCAACATACAGGTGATGAGGGAACCAGCAAAAACCAGAGGCCAACCCAAACTAAACCACATCTCACCTTGTCCCACCCTAGGAAAGAGGGAGTTTGGTTCCCAGGGCTGTTTCTCTCAAGTATGCCAAATCCAAAGCGATAAACAGCGTTCCCTTATGCTCTTGATACTCCACCCCACCAGACTGAAACCAAAAACCAGTTCCTACTGTGCTCCACTTGCTGGGCACAGAATCATTTTTTCACCCTCATTTTCCTCTGACAGCCAACTCTTGCTGTTCTCTTAGCCTGGGCCTGCTGAAAGATGCGTTGGTGCAGGAAGACCCAGAGAGGCTCCTGCAATTATCTTCCAACACTGTGCTGCTGGGACACAACGCAGAGCAGGCAGCAATTTCCCACCATACCAGTGGTTAGGAAGCTTCTGGAGGGGATAATGCTTACAACAACAGCTCTCAGAATGACCTGCCACTACAGCTTTCACATTCAAAATTAGGGCCTTTCTGCAGCTCTTCAGCTTCCTGCTGCCCCAAGCTCACCTCTGGTGTGGGGTGAGGGACATGCTCACCTCAGCTCTTGCTGGTAATTTTCCAGATTCCACTTTATGAATGGCTCCCTGGAGGAAGGCACAAGCCCCTTGGCATCCTTGTAGCAAGTGTTCCAGTTTCTGTAAGAGGCAGAGATTAATGTCTCACAGCTGATGAGAAAGCTATCTTTTCAGTATGCAAAAAGTTAAAAGGAAAAGAAAAACAAAAGGATCAAGCACATGAACCCAAGGGTTCAATTACACCATTTGGAAAGGCTGCATGAATAGAAAGAGGCCCATGAGCCACCACAGGCTGAAGCCTGTGCATCACTCTGTAGGGACCTTCCAAACTCATGGCATGCCTGGACCACGCTTTAGAGAAAAGAAAATCAGTGCAATTATGTCCCACCTTCTTCTACAATTAGCATTTCTTCTAACTTCCCACTAAGATGAATCACTGCACATGCATTTCTGTAGGAACAAAACTTAGAAGTAGCACTTGAAATCTCTACACTTTAAATTATCCCTCTTTTTGCTAAAAGTGGTGTAAATTAAAGGTTAGGAAACTGGAAAGCTTCCACAGTCAAAGCACCTTAAACTACCAGCAAATCTGAAGGCTGTTCTCTCTTCTGGGAAAAAAGAACGACCAAAGGAACCATTTCACACATAGGTGAGAGGAGACAGTACTTTTCTGAAAAGTCACTGCTATAAGCCTAGAGACTCACAGATGCCACCCTGCAGCCACTGAAGTCAGGGAAGAGAGGAAAAGCTATTCAGAAAGAGAAGAAGAAAAAAAAAAAACAAAGGAAAAGGCAAATGGTGAAAGCTGCTGTTTGAGTTCAGTTGAATTCAACCGCCTCTTTGGAGTGCTGAACAGCCCCAGAGGGGACAGATTAGCAGGCAGGATGCAGGTGAGATCACCGAGGCAGGAAATAAACACTGTTTGCCACACAGCTGCAGATCTAAAAGGGTCATTAGCACATCCAGCGCATTACATAAACAGGCAACCCATACAGACCAATTCCGACACCAACTCCCTTTGGTAACATTTTGTGTGTTGTGAGACATGGAAACAAGAGGTATTCTGATACCGAGCTCCTTTCTGCAAGAATTATCCTTCTGCACCTCAGCTTTTCTTAACTCTGTCCAGAAAACGAATCCACATCCTCTTGCAAAGCCTGTCTGCTTCCCCACTGCCAAACCAACCTCAAGTTCTCAGATTCTATCCTAGGCACCAAGGCTTCAGCATTTCTACTGCATCAGCACGGGCACAGGGTACTTTTAGATGAGAGTTTAAAGACAAAAATGGTCCGAAAGTAAACTGGGAAAGCTAACATCTGGCAAGTGCTAAGCTTAACTGCTGAAGCTTGCCACCAGCAATACGATAATATTATCAGTAATATCATAACCTGCTTCACACATCCCACATCCCACAGCGTGTGCCATGCAGCACTGCGGGTAGAGATCAGAGCTGGGAGACCACCGAACCTTCTGGGAGTGCAGGAGACAGGCTGAGCCACTCAACTGCGACGAGGAGACAGTCAAACGGTGTGCAGCTCTACAGAGATCTAATCCTGTCTCATCTCAGTGTGCCAGATCGTGTCTCAATCCAGCTTCCACATGCTCAACAAGCACACGATCCTGATCCACAGGACTTATGCTCCCTCCGCAACGAGGGCATACAAGGGGATAATTGTGAGGGCCACAAATGCTACTTGTAGAGACTTCTGGCAGCCCTGCATGGCCAGCAAGACCTGCAGTCCTGCCAGATATCACCAGCACATGGCTGCTGCTCTCTTAGCCAGGGCTCCCTCCATATGAACTGCATCTGGTCGCTGCAGTTGCAGCCCCTCCACCCCTCAGGATTAACCTGGGTCAGCTCAAACACTTCCAGAGTGGTCAAACAAGATCGTGGCACTGAGGAACATCCAAAGCAGTGAAACAGGGAGAAGGAACAGGTTACTGGTACTGCCTCCTACTGTTACCTTGCTCCCAAGGCACACTGAACAGAATCCATACAGGGCAGCCTCCTGACCTCATGCAAACCGTTCTCAAAAAGGAAGAAAACATCCCTAGACTGATTTTTTTTTAGCCCTTCCTTGTATTTTTAGTTTCAATGTTTTCTAAAGCATTCAAATTAGATGACAACTTTGGTAAATAAGTGAATAAAGCAGCAAATACATGTTCCTGTAAGGATCTGAAACAATTATCAGGAACTTCCAAGTCTGACTCCTTCCAGGACCGCAGCTTTCACTGAGCAGCACCTCTGGCTTTGTCCAGGGAGCTTGTCCCAAGTCCCAGAACATCTAATTTTTGATCAATCAATTAATTTTTGAGTCCTTGATGATCAGGCACCAATATGCTATCCTGAGATGAGCACAAGAAGTGCCTGTCCTTAAGCCTGAAGCGTCACTGCACATCACAACAAAGGATTCTGTTTCTTTTTTCCCTTCAAAATACGGGCAAACCTGAATTAACACAGTTCAAGCAGATGAGCTGAAAGCTGAAGTTCCTCCAGCTATGCTAATAGGCCACAGGATACCTCCATGTTATGAAGACGATGTCAGCACTCCTTTGGCAACAGAGATGGTCATTTGCATGCGCAGCTGTTACAGGAAACACTGCCTTTCTGTGCTTGTAGGCTCAGTTGCTCACAGGCTCTGCTCTCTTGCTTCAACTCCTCCCAGCTACAAAGAACACCAGACACCCACTTACCATACGGAAACTCAACCAGTCCCGGTGGCAGTACGGGAAGGTCCCTTCCAGTTCCAGAGGCAGCTGTGAGCTGTCTATGTGCTTATGGAGGGATTTCATGGAGGTGAGAATTTCAAACTGCATTGAAACAGAACGGGAGAAACAAAAGCACATTTGCGTTAAAGAGCAGCGAGTGCTGGCAAGGAGGAGGGGAAGTTAAATGAAGCAATGCTGTCTCTTGTTATCTTGCATAAAAACAAGGCACGCTGTGTATCTGCAGTATGAAGAAAAAAATCAGTTCCCATCTTGGAGCAGTTTGCTGTGCAGCTTAGTGGGTGAGCCCCGAGGGAACGCAGGCCAAAACACGTCGTTTCACCAAGCAGAACATCTGTGATGGAAGTCTGGCAGCAGCCAGCTTTCTCTAGCTGCATCCAAAACTTCCAAGGACAAGCAGAGCGACTCAGCTCCCTCATTTGCTCTCACACGGGGTTGTAATTTGCATTTGTTTGGAGAGCCTCGGAGCCTAAATCCAGCCCCCAGCTTCCCCAGCTCACTTCCTGGAAAATCTGAGCCTCTCTCTCAGAGCAGTCCCTGCCCTACCCTCAATCCTGCACTCACCACAGCAGCTATTTGCTCCAAGTGTTTCCTAGATTTCAGCACTGATAATTTGCTTTCTCTGAGTCTGCAGTGCCTCAGCACAGAATTCTGGAGGGACAGACAAGTGCTCCTGAAGGTAGGTGGAACCCAGCCCAAGAGTGCAGGTGCAGAGAGTTAACCCGATGCACGCACTGCAAAGTTTTCACTTCCATGTGAAATAGTGAGGATGTTTCCAATTCCTCCAGCATGCCCATGTCTTTATTAAGCTTTGTTCTGTTCCCTCCTACACGCTTTGGATGCACTCACTGCTTTTAAGTAATGCCTTCTGGAGCTCGCCCTGCACGCACACACCTGCAAACACAGAAATGGACTAACAGCATTTGCTGTCTGTTAGGCTTTCAGGGCAGCGTGCCACACACAGCAAACACAGTGCTGTCCTGCAGGGTCAAAAAGGAGGACCAGGTCTACTTTGAAACCAAGAGGATTTTTGTGGCAGGCACAGGATTTCAGTCTACCCCTGCAGCATGTAACAGTCTTGGTGCAGAGGGAGATGAGTAAGATGCAGTCTGATGCTCTGTTCACTCATCACAGGCAATCAGAGAGGTTAAAAAGCCCAAACTTCCTACACAGCTGTGGAATACCAAGGCACATTTACTTCTAGCGGGAGGGGGGGCATAGTGATGCTGTGATGATCTTCCCTCCTCTGTTAGCACCTCCTGTTACCCTTCCCAGATATCTCAGCTGCAGGAGAACCTCACATGCTTACACGTCTCCTCCTCCTCCTCCTGCAGAAGGCTCTCAGCCGCTGACAGCAGCGGCTACAAGGGGAGGAAACATGAGATAGGAACAGTCTGTGAAGCAACAAGTCCCTTCATGGGATGGAGTCCGGAGTTGAGAAAAACGAGATCTCTTCTTGACCAAGGATTTCCTCCGTCGTTCAGAGGAGGGCAAGAAAAGCCTATTTGTTACTGTTAATGAACAGGCTCCTCCATACAGCTCTCCACGTCCCCAGCAAACCCCCTGCATCTCAAGGGCCCCAGCAGACTGACATAATTATGGCAGACACGTCAGCGATGGACTTGACAATAAACACAGCACGACAGAGATAGGTTCAGCTCCCAGGAAATTTTACAACCCCATAAATACCACACCCGTAAGAGACTACAACCATAAAATATAGAGAACTGAAGGGATTTCATGTGAGAATGAGCGTACATTAGTGAACTCAGAACCCTGTGCTCAGAGTTAAACACAGGATAACAAGAGCTCCCCAGCCCCTGCACAAATGCTTTTATTACCTGTCCTGCTGCTGGCTTCTCCATCCGAAAAGTCAGATCTCTTTCAACCAGCAGCAGTACTCCATGAATACAATGAGGATCCATGTCCTGCAAAAGAACAGAGGGGAAATCCCATCACCTGTCCACCACCAGGATGCTACGGAGAATCTACTGTCCCAGCTCTGCACAAGAGATTGCAATTTCAAAGGTACTTGGAAGCCTGGCAGGCAGACACTAGGAACAGGGGAGGCTGCTCTGCAGAGCACCAAGGCCTTAAGGTAGTTCAGTTCACGTCAACTAATCATGCAGTATTTAAGGAAGCAGTGAAAGAGGGCAGGTCTTGGCTCATCTAAAAAAATGCTGCCTTATATATATGGAAAAGAATCAGCGAAGGAAAAAATTAAGAACAGCTACATTCAATGTCCATGTCAAGGTCGTTTTTCCTAACTGAAAGGAAGGTTTTTTCCCCACAGTGCCAAAAATATCATCTTCTCTATACTTACTGCCAACTCACAACCAAGGACTTGCATCCTGTCGCTAGAGTTGAACCAAGAGAAATTCCTATTTGGACATACTGAGGGATGCCTGGCAGATGCAGCGCAATCTGTGACCCAGGATCAGCTTTCCAACTACAGAAGCACTCTACAGGAAACTGACAGCAAGGACAGGGAAACATAGCAGAAACATTCAGATCACACAGACAGGACCAAATAAATGATACTGGGATCTGGATTGCGAGGAAAAGCTGTCATTCCTCATGGTTAGAGAGAAGCCGTTCCATCTAAGTGTCGTGTAGTTGTTCACTGCATCTGCAAAGACCTTGGGAACTATCCAGCAACAAATCCTTTTCGGCAGTGCTCAGGCTGCAAGGAGCTTGCCATACAGGAGGCCACAGCAACCCTGCTTAAGAAAATGCCCCAGCACTGTTGAAGTGAAATATCCAACACGAGCAGCAGGGCCAGCACACAGAGGCAGACATCTCCCTTCCACCACAGACCGTGCTGCCCAACCTGACCAGCACCCAGCACTGCAATTTAGAAACAAACCCAGCTTTGCAAATGCAGGCGGCAGCAGGGATCACAGAACAAAGGGAAAGACATTTCTCTGTGATGCTAAAAGAGGATCCTTTGGAACAGCCAGGAAAATAGCTCAGCTGAAATACCTCCCAGAGCAGCAAGAGGTTCCTGTCTTCTCAGATCCCTTTCTCCAAAGCAAATTATTCATACTTTCACTGTTATCTCAAACACTGATCAAAAGGCCAAAAAGAACTTGCAGCAGAATTAGGCTGAAATGGGTAAAATACTAAAGCTCATCTAAAGAGAAGATGGGGGGACACTGAACACCAGTAGCTCTGAGTTTGTCTGCTAGGAGGTAATGAAGGATGAGAGTATCCACAGTGCCAAGATGGGTCACAGAGCTATGAATTAGATAAAAGTATAATTCCACAATCCCTCCTACACTCCAGCAGTTGTAAGACTTACAATCTGGAAATGGTTTGAAGCTGAGGGAGGGCAGATTTATGCTGGATGTCAGGGGGAAGTTCTGCACTATGAGAGTGGTGAGGTGCTGGAACAGCTGCCCAGAGAGGCTGTGATGCCCCATCCATCCCTGGAGGTGTTCAAGGCCAGGTTGGATGGGGCCCTGGGCAGCCTGGGCTGCTATGAAATGTGGAGGTTGGTGGCCCTGCGTGTGGCAGGGGGTTGGAGCTTCGTGATCCCTGAGGTCCCTTCCAACCCTGGCCATTCTGTGATTCTGAGAGGTTAAAGGTTGGGGTTGGTGTAACACAGAGTTCTAAGAGCCAAACACTCGTTTGCTTGTGCGCTGTGCTGAAAACAGCAGCCGAAAAACCATTTGCAGGTTAAGCTGGCAGGAGAAAAACGTCAAGAGAAAGAAATACTTCCAAAAGAAATTAAGCATTGCCATATTTTTTTTTTCCAAACAGCTGAAGAAAAGTCAGTCTCATCCAGCTCTGAGGGATGCATCCAAGTGGGCTACAGCAGTCCACAGGAGAGCTCTGGGAGGCAAGCAGAGCTGCAAGCAGTGGGGTCCTGCCGGCAGAAGCTTCCTTACAGGTTTTCATATCACCTTTGCTAACAGGTCCAGCTGTGTGGAAGCTAAAACACAGCCCACAACTCCAAGGGAACACCACATTCCCCATCACAGGTACAACGTGGACGTTAAAGAGCAGTATTAACAGCAGCTCAGAAAGCAGCAGGGCAAACACCGACCCTGTTGCTTTTTTAAATGGAAGAATTATTTATTTTCTTCAGGCAAAAGCTTCAAATCAGCTTCTGGCTTCCTGAGTCAAGCCCATGGCCAACCTTCATGCTGGCCACAACTTGAAGCAATGGCAGTTTGGGCAGCCTGTGCTTATGGGACACCCCCACGCTCAGTCTTTAAGAGAGCACTACTCGTAGAGCTGTATGAGATCCCTGGTCTTTAACATCAGACCGAGCTCCTCCACACTACTGCACTAACAGAGCATGTAAATACAACCCTTGAACAGCAAAAGGATTACACAGAAATTTAAACTGCTACTCTGTGTCTGTCTTCATAAACAGACTTCTCCCCTCCCAGTCTAATGCAGATCCAGCAGATTAGGGATTAAACATTTGCGCTGACATGCAGTACTCACAAGTATCTCATTCTAAGAACTCAGGCAGAGGAAAATCCCACAGCTGTTTGTTCTCTGAAGTCCAGCACACGCTGCCTCGCTCACTGAGGCACAGCAAAGCTCAAAGCAGCAGGCTCCCACAGCACAGAGCTAGCTGGTGCCAAGCTGTGACCAAGCATCAGAGCAGCATTCCCCTCTGCACAAAGCCTGCTCCAAAGCATTATTATACAGCTTCCCCTGGGAACAAAGCACGATCCATTTTGCAGCACATAAACACTGCACGCTTCCCCTCTCCTCCTCTGTACAGAGTTTCTCCTCCTTCCTCTCAAGTTAGCTTTGCTGCAGCACTCGATATTGCCTCTGCTCCCAGTGCTGCCTGGGACAGAAAGGCTTCCAGTAGTCTTCATGCACCCTCATCCTTAAGAGGATGGGGAATAAAGTCTCGCAGAACACAACTGAAAGCAAAGAGGGTGAGAAGGGCTCACAAGGTGGCTCTGGACAGCAAAGGAAAGTCAGGGAAAGCTATCTGCCTGTTAGTACTTAATAATTCTGTTCACACATTCACTGTGGAAAGATGGAAAATGGAAGAGCTATTGCCTCAGCTTGACAAATCTTGACCCAGAAATATCTGGGATGAAATTCTTCTTCTCTCCCCAGGGAGGTTCTATAGAGTTAATAGATTCGAGCACTGCAACAGGAAGAGACTTTGCATGAGGTCATCTCTGCTGTGCTCATCCGCTGTGAAGCAGTGCTTCTCACCGCTGAGTCAAGAGGAAGATGTCCCTTCCAAACTGAACAAGCAGCACCGGGTCTCAGAACTTCACAGATCCCACCCCTGTTTTCATAGCGGGCTCCACAAAAGCAGCGTAAATAAAGTCCTGCTGAGCAGAGAACAGAACAAGAGAGATGAGCTCTCTAGACACAGTGTGCTAGATAAAAGAGAAACTGGGAGGTGTAGCAGGGATTCCAGAGAGGAGCCCAAGGAGGCCGCCTGTTACATGACCTTCCAAGCCCAACTCACTGATTGCTCCTGCATCCACTGCCCAGCAAACCCCGCCACACTCTAGAACACTTGACTTGCTGCACTGTAGTCAGTTTTCTAAACTTTGCTCTCCTTATTTCGGAGCAGATGAGAACAATGTTGTGGGATCCCAGAGGTAAACCAGAAGTAAATGCTAGGCATCCCCAAGAGGCTCAGCAGAGCCAGGGGATTACTGTTGTGCCAAGACCAGACAGCGAGCCAGCTGAGCAGGTCTTGTTTACAGAGTCTGCACAAGAGGCAAGGTGAGGACCAACAGACCACAGGCAGAGCAATCAGCCTGTCAGTCGGTTACCTGGAGCACACATTCAGCTCCAGCAACCTCTCTTGCAGCACACCAATCCCTGCGAGCGAATGTTGTTCTACCCTCTACTCAGAGCCAGACCGACATCACAGCAGGATATTGCACAGGTAGTTAAAAAAAAAAATAAAAAAGCTTTTCCTCCCTCCCCATTTCAAGGGATACGAAGCATTGAGTCGGGAGGGCTTTGTTCCTGCTGTGTTCTGTGAGAGCAGTGACCTACTAGTGGCCCCAAAGCACAGTCTCTCAACATGCTGCTGTTTTCCAAATAACCCCACTAAAACACAGCCATGGAACCTACACAGAAGCACTCAAAAGTTTTAGCAAGCCACTGCCATGTGAACATAACAAGAAGAGAAGGTACTTGCTTGTTACCTCTGCAGAACTGAGCAGGGCATCAGATTACTCCTTCAGCACAGAGAATGAGCACTGGTAGTGCTCACACCTCCTCCCAGCCCAGGAAGCAGGAGGACTCTGACTCAGCCCCAGCACTCAGATGTGGCACTGAAGCACATAAACCACAGGGACACCAGCCTCATTAAAACACTGCCCCATTCCAGTCTGCAGAGCTTGAGCCCTGCGAGACCTACGCTCTGATTTAAAAGGAACACCTGCTTAAACAAGATTAGTCATAGCTACAACCCAGAATCTCCTCTGGCTTTCTAATAACAACAGACAGAAGCAATCTGGGACCAGAGGCATCACAGCCCACTTGCTTCTCAAGTGATTGATACGAAAGCCTTTGACCTGAAGCAATATAGAGTTACAGCATGTCCGTTTCCCATCCTTCACCACCAGCCACACAAACAGCTGCATGTGCTCTTCCACCTGGTACAGCATGCAGTGCTTTTCCCTCCTGCTGCAGCAGGCAGAGGCCTCTCCTCCTCCCTTCTCTGTGGGCTGTGTTTTTCCCTGTGTTTCACCTAGACCCAGTCAACAGGCAGCATCACCACACACTATCATTTGTGACAGCATTTACACTCAGATACAGGACTGTTCTCAGTGTAGAGACAAATAAATCAGAAGGGGGGGGAGGAGCGTTCTCTAACTCAGACTTGCTTAGGTTTTTTTTGCTTTGTCTGCAGTCTGGCAAGTTCTTCAAACAGGGCTGGGTGCATAACTCCATCTCTCAAAGCCAGGAGGCAGATGGAGACATAAGCAGCAGATGGAGATACAACCTCCAACCAAGACAGCAAGCCAAGAAGCGTTCCTTTGTCTGAGCTCAAGGATCACCTGCAAAATGCTGAATGCCTTGAAGAGAGCAGGAACCGGCGAACAGCGACGAGCATCCACAAGAACAGTCAGACCCAAAGCCTGACACTCGGGTCTGCAAGGACAGAGAAAGAGGTCATGTTAGCCAGCAGTGATGATCAGCAAGTCCCTGAAAGTCAAACTCTTGGAAGTAACGGGGTAAAGAAGGCACGTTATGGCTCTGTATAAGGAAAGCTAACTATCTAGCCACTCTTCCTTCCCTTAACAACACGTACAATGGAAACCACCACCCAGACAGCTCAGGTTTTACCACTGTTTTCATGTGAACTTTCAGTTTCTCCAATTCCTAGGACAGCTCTCACCAATGGCAGAAGTGCTGATCCCCCTTTTGAAGGATCCGCACAGGAAAAACTGTCCTTCCTCAAGGCGTTCTGGGTCAAGCTTGGCCTTACTCACAGTGCTTCACAAGAACAGCCCTTCTGGATCAGACCCAAAAACTCATCTTTCCCAGAGTCAGAATGAAGAGAAAAGCATTAAGAGAAAGCATGAGAGGCAGAAGCATTCTCAGGTGTTAAGCCTGCTCTGTTCATCGACGGGTGAAAGCCTACCAAGTCACTGACAAAGTTAGATAAGCTAATAAGAGTTAAAGCTATCTCAAAGTGAAAAGGTCTTGGTAGAGCCCACATTTGTAGAGCACGTTTTCTTTCCCCTGACAGCCCAGGAGTGTCACAAACCTCGGGATGCTGTGCAGGTACAGGAGGAGGCGAACCAGTTCAGTGGTGTTGCAGTGAGGGTTTAACCAGGCTGTGTTCCTTGTTGTTATTATTGCCACTGCACGTCCTGACTTATCTCTGGTACCTGTAAAATAGGGAGAAGCAAGAAGTCATGCAAGGACATCAGACTAACAGAGCCTGCTTCCAGGTGCGTATGTTTCAGATTTCCCTGCTGTCACCCTTGTCAGCTCCCTAGAAATGCTCTGCAGAACCAGACACAGTCTGTGTTACACACCAGCGTGGGCTACAAGCACACTTCCAAAGCATGTAACTGCTGCCCAAGAATGAAATGGCTGAGCACTGCTCAGGGAGCTGAGCTCTGCTTGCCCTTCTCTCAGGGCAGCGTTCAGCTTGGACTGTTCTCTTCCATCCAAACACAAAATCCTCACCAAATTTGGCAGAAGTTGGCTAATGATAACACAACCTTTTGAGAAGTGAAAGAATCTCAAGATAAATAACCTGACACCCACTTGTGTTGCAGTATCACATGTAGAGGCTGCTCATCACAGCCACCTCTGCCCACTGCCCATTTCTGCCCTGCCCTCCCTCCCTAGGAAAGAGCCATGAAACCTCTGCAGGCTCCCGAGCTCCTCAGGAACAAATGAGACCCAGCCACCACGATGCTGCTACCAGTTCTAGGGAATGGTTAAGGCATATTACAGGCAACACAGCTGAGCTGGGATATGCTGAGGAAGGAGAAACCCCTCCACTTCAACTAGCCACAACTGCTACCTGACTCTTGCCTTTCAGAAGTCCAAAGACAGCTTATCACAGGCTGCAGCCCGCTCTAGGAGCTCCCAAAACTAAGCGACATTCCAGCTTTGAACTTTAGCCATGGCACGCCTTGAGAACCACAAGGAAAAGGACTGGAATTACATCCAATCTCCTCTCCAGATGTAAGGAGAAGTAACAAGAGGAGAACAAACCACTATGGAGGCCCAGAGCTGCCTGTGTCGTTCACACCAGGCAAGGCCACCGCTGTGAGCAACCACCGCTGCGAGCTCAGGAAGGTAAATGATCCACAGAACTGCAGGGACTGCACCTCTATTGTGTGAAAAGTAATTCACTAAAACAGAAGGCATTTCCTGCCATACAAATTGTGTGAGAGAAGGGAAGAGTCCCAAGCACAGTACAAAAGCAGAGGTGTAGGGAAAGCCTTCCTCTACCCCAAGAGATACCAGCCCTGGACCACCTCTCTCCCCATCCAAGGGAGGAGCAAGTGAGCTGGGAGGTAAACTAGATACAGATGGCCAGCCCCAAGCACAGCAAACTGCCCTGGTGTGATCTCAACCTGTTACAAGGACATGACTTGAGTCAGAGCCATACACACAGATGGGCATCATTTAAAATCAGGGCTTTTTGCCTCCCAGGGTCAGAACCGTGGCACAGACTTTCTCCTGCTGACAGCAGGGTCAGAGGCTTCGATCGCCTCCGTGCTTCAGGAGGAATACTGAATTCTGGACACCATATTACCAAAGAGCTGGAGAGCTGTATCCCATTTCATAAGGGCTCATCAGAAGATTTAAAAAGAAAGTTCTCAGTTACTCTCAGCATAAGGCTATGATAACTAGTCTCATTAAAAGCCTTCTTGCTCTGAAGCATCATCTTTTGTCCATTAGGGAAGCCAGGCACCACCAGAACTTGATTAAACCTTTAATCAGCACACGTGAGTAGGAAATGACCTGACTAGGTCAAAAAAGCAACAACAGCCAGCAGGGCTAGGTCTGCAACAGTGACACAACCAGCTGGTTGAAGAACAGAACGCAGGAACAGAACACTCCTGAAAGGAAACTTTCTAACTCCATCACCTGCTAGCCTGTTGATTACTTTTTATTCTCTGCTTGTCATAAAAGTTATCCTCTCTAACGCAGTGTTTCATTACCAATATCTAACATTTGGCATTTAACTGAGTGGTGCACGTGTTTCCTCAGGCATCTCCTTCTGGATGTCAGTGGGCAATCCTCACAGGAGAGAAGAAACAACAACCACATCAGTGCCCTTTCAGACCAAAGCCCCCCTGGATGCATCAAGCCCAAACCTCCTCCTTCAACTCACTCCAAACACACATCTCTCCAACCTGTATTTGAATCCTTGTGACTTTGTACAATGTGGTAGGAACCTGTGACAAATATGAGCAGCAGTTCCCACAGTTGGGCTCCTTCTACAGCAAGGCCTGTGTGTTTCTCTATCAAACGCTTCATTTTCTGGCTGACATACACATAATAATCAGCCCATGCTGATCAGCAGACCCGTTTACCTACCGATGCTAATTTATGTACTTGCAGGTACCGTAAGTCTGCCCTGCACCTGGTTTTTCACCTCACCTTTTTCCAGAAGACTGAAGTAGTCCTGTTTCCCTTTTCTCCTTCCCCATCTAAGGCTCTTTTGTGGTTTTTTTTTTTATATCTCAGTCACCTTAGGAGGTTAACAGCGCTGCCAGCCTCGCACAAGACAACCCTCCAGGTACCAGCTAGGCTGTCTCCCTCTTCTGCCCCTCCTGCAGGTATCAGAGCACCCAAACCACTCCTCTCTGCTCTTCAGGCAATTCCCAAAATGAAAGAAGCTCGTGAGCTCACTGAATGCTGCACCTTCCTGGCCCACACCGTGCAGCAGGGACGCAGAACCCTTGGGGTGAGCAGCTGCTGTTTGTCACTGAGCAGCACCGCAGAGGTAAGTCCTCACTTCCTCCGTCTAAGTAAATATCTGGTTAAACACAAAGCCTTCTTGTTTGGGCCCTGCACTCCAAATGATCCTGGCTGCTCCGTCCAACAGCCTCAGCTTTGTTTACCACTCTGCCAAAACTTGTCCCATCCAGAAGTTTGAACTGCAGCAATTCAATATTTTGCTGCCATATCAGATACAAACACTGAGTAAGGTTTGACCTACAGCCGATCCCGGCAGAACAATTCTGGGAAGTCCTCCCATCACAGCTACTTTTGTCAGAGGCCATGTAGCCACGCTATCGTTCATCCCACACGCTGCTCATCCACACTGCACCGGGATGTTCCTTTCAACACCCTGCCTAATGAAATCAAACTCGTTAGAGAAATCTTTTCTACCCAAGGAGCTACATTTAATCAACCAAACTTCTAATTACCGAGAAGAAAACTGGTTTTACAAGAGCGCTGTCAAATAGCCACTTCCACGCTCTCGTCCTTTAATTATCTACCATGTGAATCAAGTTCCTATTGTTTTGACCAGGTCTAATGTCAGGCCCACCATATCATTAGCTGGATACTCACTCTTCTTTTTGAACTAATGCTATGAGCCTACAGATTTGGCATTTCTGACTCATACGTGCTTCGTTAACGTTTTAAGACTCTAGGGAGCAAGCAAACATGACTTTCATGGGAGGGAAACTCTACTTCCTGCCCTTCCCATGCAGAAGCTGGAAGAGAATTCTAAACTGTTACTTCAGGAGAGGTTTGGAATGAAAGGAATGAGACTGGCAGAGACTGCAGTACTGAAAACCTGGCGTATCTCCTCTGCCCCCCCAGCAGCCCCACTCCCCAGACACGTTCAGGCTCAGCTACTCACCAGGCAGGCAGGCGACTCCGCTCCTGAGCACTTCAGGGTTCACATCCTTGACTATGGAAGGTGCAGAGCGGCCGCCCCAAGCAGCCCCAGGAGCTGGGGATGTGGGGGGACTAACAGGTGCAGAGGTTTCCTCCAGGGCACAGGCTTTATCTGCTGCCTTCAACACAACATCTGTGCCAGATGCTTCTTTTACCACCTCTGCCCCGTCCGATACCATGCCTGCAAGACAAGCAGCAGTCAGAAGCTGGAGCCCAGCTCCACCCAGAAAGGTCCCAAGGAAATCCCACAGTGGGGAGGGACAGTGTGCCCCCA
The DNA here is from genome assembly GCF_019238085.1 of Lagopus leucura. NCBI lineage: Eukaryota > Metazoa > Chordata > Aves > Galliformes > Phasianidae > Lagopus > Lagopus leucura. The sequence goes on from NW_024962300.1 coordinate 233,994, forward strand.
GCACCCCGCAGCTCCTCGTGCCAGCAGCTCACATCACACATGCTGCAAACCTGTCACAACATGAATGCTGCAGCAATTAAAAAGACAACAACAGTCGATCGTGAAGTTTTCAAACTCCAACAGCTCACTTTGGAGCAGCATTACTGCGCTCAGGACATGGCTGAAGGTAATGCATGGAGCAGGACGTGTCTGCTGGCAGCCCCAAGTCCGGAGCAGCACAAACCCTTGGCAGAGCTCCAGCAGCACGAGTACTGCAAAGTGATAAAGCAGCTTCTGACAGGGAGAGCCGCTCCAGCCCGGCAGAATTACTCCCCCGACACCACTTGCAGATTGCTTCTTGAAAATGCAAAGCCGACTGGAGGCTGACAAATCAGCTGGGAATTAGCCAGCAAAGAGACCTCGTTCTGCTCGTCCAGACTTTTTTAATTAACAGTTAGCCTGAATGGCAGAAATCTATTTTAAAACCCTCTAGAGCAGAAGGAGGAGAGCAATCAGCTCCGTTAGGGAACTGGAGAAAACTCTTCATATCCCTGACACTTCAGCTCTGAAGAACAAGTGATCGGATTCATCTGATTCCAAAATTAATTAGCTGCTACTGCACACAAATTAACGCCAGTTTTCTCCCCACTTTGAGTTTCAGTTTTCATGTAGAGGTAGCTGGAGAGAAGAAGAATTCTCCTCGCTATGTTACTCCCCATTTCCCAGCGTGGTGGGAATTAAAAGGCAGGAGCGTGTCTTCAGGATCCTAAGCACACAGCCAGGCTATCACTGCTGGGCAGAGGCACATGCTGCAGAATAAAAGCTCTACTTCTCTGCAAATCACGGAACTTCAGTATCTACCAATAGAAATCAACCTCCCTTTAGAGAAAATAAAAGAGGGGAGCATTTATTTGCTTGCTGTGAAGTCACATACTTTAATTGCTATTTAAAATTGACTTAAACCACTCTACCTTCCTGCTGCATCAACAGTGCTGACACTTGACTCAGTTTATTTACCAACAGATTCCAATACTTCATTAAAGAGCAGCACTGGAACAAAGCAGTCCTTGAAGTGGCTTTCAGTACAAGTTTTAGCAGCAAAGGAGATTTGCAGGTTGAGGCTCAGCCCAAACTGCCTTCAGAACTGCTCAAGTGGGTAAGAGAAGTGCCTCGAGAGCAGGGCTCAGCATGCAGAAAGAGCCAACAGGGGAGAGCCAGGAGGGGCTGCAGGGCTGTGCCACAAAGCAGTGACTGAGTGCAGCCCAGCACCCTGCTAACATCCCTCTCAGGGACCTGGGATCTCACATGGCATTTGCTGGGGTGAAGTTTTGAGGGCTCTGCACCACTGTGGGACACAGCAGGGCTCAGTTCTGTTCCCAGCACTACAGTTCAGGTTCTGTTTTCCATTAAAGAGGTCACTGCTTTGGGAAATGCTACCATATCTTCCTGAGGTGGGATTTAGAGGGGCACAGACCTGCCGTGGATCACCAGGCCAAAGAAGTCACAGCCCAGATGTTTTAAGGGCTGGTAGATTCCGTGGGAAAACGCGTTCTCAGGAGGCTGTGGCAACAAGCACACATGCTATTTGTAGTAAGGGAATTTGCATCACATGAAGGAAGCCTCTGAAGAAGACCTAAAGGTGGCATTCAAAGAAAGGGAGCACGGCTACATTGAAGGAACCACACGGACCCAAACACACACGGCAGCCCTGCACTGGAGCTTTTTTAGGAACAGGCAGCAGCTGCTCAACCCCGGGAGAGAGAAGGGTTTCGTTCGGCCCACCGGGCACAGCTGTGGTGCCAAGGCCACCTCAGAAAAGCTGTGCAGCCTCTGGAGCACACAGGCCCTGACCAAAGCCACCCTGCCCTACCAGAGGCCCCGTGGAGGTGTGCAGGCCCCAGCTCTCCCCAGGCATGCCCAAGCACACTGTTTGCTACTTGCAGTCTGAGGTGGAGGCGCTCAGCGAAGCGGAAACTGCAGAACGCAGAGGATTACATCAAAAAACCAACTGAGAACTGGGACAGCCGAATCTGCCACGTTTGCAGGTTCCACCTTTCCCCGAGGGGAAGGAAGCGGGAGAGAAGGATTTGCTTGCGTGCATTTCAAAGAGCCATTAGCATTTCTCCTGCAAACTGCCCCGGCATCAGCATCATGCATGCTAACACCCTGCAGGAACACTGAGCGGTAGCTGAACGCCCCAGCAGGTGCTGCTGAATCCACCCTTGGGTGGCTCCTCAGCAAACTTCTTGACTATCAGGTTATTTTCCACTCCCCAAAATACTGGAATTCTCCTCCAGGGAGAGCTGCAAAGTTTCAAAATTCACTTAAAGTCAGCCACTGGGGAAGGAAAAAGACATCAAGTAGGTTTTCTGCAAATGGAACCAATGTAAATTCTAAGACAATCAACTCAGTAGAAGTCACATTTTACTCAACATCTTCCCAAGCCAGGTCATATTTATGCATCAAATAAGCTCAGTTTGTGAATGGGAGTGGGAGGGAAGGGGAGAAATTGAAGGATGAGGCAAAATGTGCAGATGCAGCAGATCTGAAAAGGAGTTTTGATCTGACCCACGGCACCTGCTTTAATAGGAGCCCACAAATGCCTCACAGAGAGCAGAAGGTGGGCACTGCAGATCTGAACCAGGCACGGGAAGCTTGGGGGAGTGGTTATATGCATTTTGGGCAGGATAACCCCATGAGCAGCCCCTGCAGCAAAACAAGAGCCAGGCACCAAGAGCTCAGCTCACCTACAGACTGAGCAGCTGGGGGAGGAAAGCACTGTAGGACTGAGCCTGGGACCTTTGCTTCACTGTCTAATTTCTCACTGCATAAGCTCCCTATTACAGTATTTCTGAGAGTTAAAGGGGACGAATAACTTGTTTAGGTCTCCAAGCAGCCAAACGTAACAGATTAAAGCTTCTTATCAGTAGAGTATTTAAGAAATACCCCAGTGTTAAGGGACACTGAGCTGCCCTCTGCCTTAACCCCACAGCCACCCGGCCAACCTCTTTTCTGATGACTGGGCACACATCTCCCAAACAGCCAGACGGGCAGAGTGTAACCTCCTTCTGCTGCTTGTGATTTTGGATGCTCTTCAGAAACATCACAGCTCTTCATTTCTCAGAACATAGATGCCCATCACTTGTTCAACAGCATCAGAGATGCCCAGGAACAGCAGGCCCGCCTAATTACTGAATTAACCTATTTAGTGCAGGTGGAAGCAGAAGTTTCCCATTCATGAATGGAGATTCTCCATTAGGAGAGGTCACACTGAGGTCTCTGGTGAAACGTGACTTCTGGACACTTCAGAAAATAACAACTGTGCCTGCAGCCAAAGCACTGCATCCAAGCAGATACCGGCCACGCATCTCTGCCAGCTCTGCTCCCCAGACGAGCTCCAACAACGTGCATCTGCACCTCCAACCCTTTCAAGCATCCTCACATTTCAAGCCAGATAATTTTCCTAGCCAGGGGTCTCAGGGAATGCGAGCTGCTCAACTGGAATGGCGTGCTTCCCCCGCCCCCGCCACATCTCAATGTGATGCACAGATCTGGCTCCAGCTTTCCAGACTCAGCAGAGCTAGGCAAAGCCAACACCGTGTCTGTGGGACTGCACGCTGCCTGCTACAAGAGGCAAAGACCTGGATTGCCAGCGTCGATTCTTCTCAAAGGGAGCAGCTCCAGCACAGCAATGAGGCATTAAGAAGCGAGGGCAACACCTTAAACACGTTGTTTAAGGGGGAGAGGGAGTGAGATGGAGAGGGATCCCTCAACTCTGCAGCTGGCAGCACACACACCATAGCCAGTATGTGACTGTGCCACCCGCTGCTGCTTCACCTTGTCAGTCATCCCCACACAGCCACTCTGCCCCAAAGTCAGCCTCTCTGCTCTCATGCACACCTACTGCGTGCACCCATAACGCACACAGCAACAGGTGGAGGTCACCAGCCACCACCCCAACTTTGCTTCATAATAACATAAATTTGCAAAGGCTGTGAACAAAATGCTGCAATAAATCCACCTTTGAAAAGAAAGTTAACTTCAAGCCACAAAAAAATGACAGCCTAATCACTTTCCTGTGGTTTGTGCTGTTACCCCAAAGCCTCCTGATACCTGCCAGCAGGAGCTCTCAAGCACTCTGCTTTCTGCCTATGTTATCAGTCAGATAAACACACAGACACCCAGATCCTTTACCTTTAGGAGATGATGCTTCTGGAACTGCCTCCGGGTGGGAGTGCAGAGCAGTGGGCTCTATGCTCCCCTCAGCAGGTCCTGAGGACAGTGGTCCAACCTCCAGCTCCTCTTTTATGGATTCCAGTGTTTTTAAGGCTACTGCCTTTGACCTGTCCACATCAGAAAAACTGCCTTGGTTCTCCTCCCCTCCCTGCAAGTCCTGGGCTGAAATACACTCTGGGTTCAGCACACAGTTCACTTCACTTCCATGGCTGTGGTTTTCTGTCCATCCTTGTGGATCCCCACACCTCTCTCCAGGTTTGAGGCTTCCAAACTGACTCGAGTCTTCTGCTTGAGCATCAAGACCCAGCAAAGATCCACTGGTACCTGACTGTTCTGCCACCTGCTCGCCCTCTGCTGGCAGTGCAGTTTGGGGCAGCACGGCATCTTCAGCTCCCTTATGCTGACAAGCAGAGACTTCTTGTTCTTCACCATCTGAAAGCACTCCATCCACAGGAGCATTGGTAGAACAGCAACTACAGCTACTCTGATGCTCCTTCACAGCCTGTACTTGTTCAATCTCTTTGACATCCTCAGGGCTCTCTCTTCTTCCCTGCTCTATTTCACCTACTTCTCCTCGGTTCAGCTGTTCTGGAGGATTTACTGGAGAGCTACAACTTGTTTCCTGATCAGCACAACAAGCTGGGACTGCCGCTGCATCTGTCATGTTCCCTGAAGGAGAGCCTCTTCCCACACCCACAGCTGAACTCTCAGGTGTGGCAGGCAGTGCAGCAGCCTGGACTGGTGCAGTACTTTCACCAGCACTCTGGCAAGAAGCATTGGGACCTTCCTTCAGTGTGCAGCGCGGTCCCAAAGGCCCCAGGACAGACCCAAGAGAAGGATCCACCTGTGTCACCTCACGTTGATGCTCTGTCAGCAGTTCTCCACGTTCCTCCACAAGCTCCTCTTCAGCGGCAGCATCTAGATTTGTTTCTGGGCTCTGCTCCAGCGTTTCAACACCGGGATTTATGCTAGAACCATCGTTTTCTAATTCCATGTTTCCAGTAGAACCAGTCATTTGTGCTTTGCAGCTGACGCCATCTCCAGCACACACGTCACTGCTGCCGCTCAGCGCACACTGCCAATCACCAGAGCACTCACTGCAGGCCTCCTGCTCCACGGCACAGGAATCTTCCGCACCAAAAGGAGCTGCAGTTGCAGGAAAACTGTTTCCCATGCTCCCAGGAGCACCTGGCAGCAGCTGAGCTTCTGGAGACAGCTCTTCACATGCCGCCGTTTGGTTGCTTTCCAAAGGAATTACATTTTTGAGAACTCCTGGAGAAGTGCTCAGAGCGTCCATCTGACAGGGCTCCTTCTGCATAAGTGCTGAGTGAACTAAGTTCTTGGAGTAGGTGCTATCTTGAATGACAATAAACCTGTGCTTGCCTTTAGATGCATTCACTCTTGTCCTAGGCTGAGTCAGATAACTTAAAGCCAGTGACTGGGTTAACGAGCCTGTCTGTGGTCCAAAGCGGGGCAGTGAAACTTGGGCGAGCTCAACGTACTCCCCTTCAAGGTCACTTTGCAAATCCTCCTCAGGAACAGGACTGGAACACACACCATTGACAACAGTTTCACCTAACTGTGGAGCTGGGCTGCGAACAACCAGGTTGTTGCAATTTGGACTTTGTTCCTGTAGACACTGAGATTCTAGGTCTGGTAAGCTGTGCTCAGCATGGTCCATGGGGAGACATACAAGTGAAGGTTTCCCTGCTGTCTCTGGAGCGATAGTATTATTTTCAATTATTTTTGGTTTATTTATAAATTCCGGATTAACCACGTTATCCCAGGGAACACGAAATATTTTATCATCAGTGGTCAGTAAACAATTTTCCAGTGCTATACCCATCCGCTCTCCATTGATAGTACTCAACCATTCCAGAGTAAAAATAGAGGTATAGGAAACTTCTGGAATCACGACTTCTTCTACATTGTGCTTGTCTTTTGCTAAACACTTCAACACGATCCGTGGAGACTTCTTCAGATAGGGAACCACCTGCAGGTAGAAGTCACCAGGCTTCAAGATTCGCCAGTCAATGGAAGCCAGCTGGACTACAATCTTCTCGTGAATGCACAGGGGCCAGCCCTCGTGGCGAAACAGCAAGCCACAGTACTGAACCTAGAGAGAAAACACAAAGCATGTTCAGCAGCAGGAACACAGCTCAGCTCAAGCTTCTGGATGGGAGAGACCACACGTCTCTTTTACAGAGCAGCTATGGCAATAGCACAGCTCAATTTGGGGTCTTTGGCAGTCAGCGTAGGGGAGTTTTCCATACTGAGGTAGTCTCTTTAAAAGGAAACCAACACAAAAAGGACAAGTTACCATCACAAATCATCAGCGTCTCAGGAGCTGAACGCACACCAGCCATCCGCCACAAGCATCAGCCCTACTTAAAGCTGGGTCAGCACAGACAGGCAGAGGACTGAGCCCAGAACCTGGGGTGCTGATGTCAGAGTTCCCACTTCCCAGCAGAAGAGCTCTTCTTTACCTTAGTGCTGCAAATGCACAAAACCTCTGTCCTCAACTAAACACCACCCACAGCCTGACCAGACTTCAACCATACGCGCCATCCCTGCAGGCATTCAAGGCCAGGCTGGATGTGGCTCTGGGCAGCCTGGGCTGCTGGTTGGTGACCCTGCACACAGCAGGGGGTTGGAACTGGATGAGCACTGTGCTCCTTTGCAACCCAGGCCATTCTATGATCTCTAAAGCTTACACAGCACACTCTAGGTTGTATCAAGTATACTTGAAACTAACCATGAGGAGGCTAAAGACGCAGAAACATTACTGCACAGAATGCCTCTACCCAGCCTAGCGCTGCAAGACACTGCCTGTCTGGTAAAGGGCCCTTAGGCTAAGATGTGCTGTGGGGGAGGGAAAGCAGAATGAAGGTACTAAGCTCTGAGGACTCAGTTCTTCTAAACATGCGCTGTTGAGGTGCACAGTGTGTTCCATCTGACTTTGCTTGAGCCTAATAGAAGAGTAGGAAGTCAGGAAAAAGGCATCACACAGCTGGAGCAACTGAGAGCCTATGTAAAAACAGGTGGAAACAAGTTAGGAGGAGTCAGCACCAAGGGATCACTGTAAACCCACCAGTGAGTGGAAAGAGAGATCGGTGAAACAAAGCAGAAGGGAGGCAGCAGAGCAGGACTTACACAACCAAGCTGTGCAGCTCCTGACCTGCTGAGCCCTGAGCCTCTCAGCTATACCATGCCTTCTTCATACAAGCCCACTTACAAAGGTTTTGCACCCAGACTTTGTAGTCAGCCAGATACTGGTTCATGTCAGCCACGTTTTTCACTTTTAAGAATTCCCACCGGAGTCTGAGTCATCTTCAGCACAACATACTGAAGTTATGAGAAGCAGCCCCTGGAGATGCCTGCTGGGCACAGACCTGCCCAGTTTTCCAACTTACAGTCATGTTCTGAATGTTTCATTTTAGCATTTCCTCCACGTTTGCACTTAGAAGTCCTGTTACAGACATAACAGGAATTCCCTACACCTGCAACATGGGCTCAGTGTGTGAGCCTTCCAGCTCCCTAGAAATCCACCCTCGCCCCCAAACACAGCAGCACTCAGGACCCCCCCCATGTTCCCATGTACCTTTTTCCTATATTTAAAAAGAAAAAGAAAATAAAAAGGCAGTGACTCCAGGCATCAAACAAGACAAGTCTGAAGACAGCTCCCAATTAAGTAAAAGTTCACGGCTGAACCAACCTGACTCAATTATTTACAGCTTTATCACAACATCAAAAAGTAAAAATCGCTGCTTTGAACTCAATTCTGTTGGGGTAAAATGAGGTCTAAATCAAGCCACAAGCAATAATTCGTTCTTAGTTTCATGATTAACTTCACTTTCTTTGTCAAGACAAGGTCTTAGGAGGGATTCCCCCGTACTGGATGCAATACTTGAATTGGAAAGCTGTCATCTAGAAACCCAGATGTGTTAGGATTGGCAGCACTGACTTCAGGCTTTTTATCTTGTTCCCCTCACGTGGTCACATGGAAGCCCTGACAAAGATTGCTATTTATAAGGGGCTGTATTCTGCAGGTCACACAGATGGAAGGAAAATGCTTCCACTCAAAGAACTTGTCACACAGCAGAGAGGCCACGAGACTGGAAGCAACCTCCTGGATCCTCACACACACTGAAACAACAGGTACAGGCATCAAGCTCCTTAGTCTCCACGTTCCCCAGTGTGCACCTTACGCCAGCTGGGTTTCTTACCCTCGCTGCACCTGCTCACTCTCCAGCTCTGGCAGTTCCCCCCCCATCCCTGCAGCCAGCCCCCCCCATCTCTATGCCACAGCTCCATAACGCACCTCCCCCCGCTGTCTCCTAGGCCTGCCCTCAGTGATGCCTGTTTAACACAGCTCCACTCGTTGCAGTGTGAAGCCCTGCAGAACACCAGATGTAAGGCACCAACATTTCCCAAGAGGGCTGGAAGCATGTTGCTCCTTAGAGCTACAGTCACCCTCACCCTTTCAGCCACACTCCCACAGTAACCCAGCCACCAGGCAGCCCTGCTCCCCAAACTGCTGTACCCAAAACACAAACTCTGCCCACCATTTTATCACAGCACGCGCTCACACTCTGCCATCACACAAGCCTCAGTACACAGTTTCACAGTCCACCCTGTGTCATACATTTACCCACCTCCTCCTGCTATTGCTCGTGTCTCCCAGCCTCGTTTCATCACCATCTGGTCATCAACATACTCTTACTTTTTATGCCAAGGTCACAGATGAGAAGCAATATGTGTCCCATGACTCCCATTTCCATCCAGCTCTCACTGCAGTACACACACCCTTCCTTTCACCAGTTTTTCTGCCCATCTTGTCATGCTTGCATGAACCTCCATCCCTTTGACACAGTCATTAACTTTCCATCTGACCCATCATAAATCCTGCAAGGAAGAGATCAAACCACCAAACTTCTCTGTCTCGACAGAAGGCTGTTCTATGGGAAAGGCTGTTCTTACACTACCTGCCACGGAGCAAACCACGTGTAAAAAACATTCACAAATGCTTTAAGGCTCATTTAATTCCTTCCACACTCAGTGACTGCTGTTGTTGTACGCTCAGCTTGTTCTCTGTGTTTAGTTGCTAGCCCTGACTTAGTAGATTCAATACAAATCCCTGTTATCAGCATTACGTGGTAACTTCTTCCATATTCCAGGAGGAGATCAGCTGGCCCTTTTTATTCCAACCCAGTCATTTTCTGCTCCCATTTCAATCCTATTCTCTGCACAACCAACCATCCACTGCCATACCCACATGCTGCATTACTACCAGGAAAAAAAAGCTAAGGTAAGACTGTTCACTTTGGAGGATCTTATATTGTCTTTATATCCTAACCTTGAGCTTCGAAATCTGCCTCCCTTTCTTTTCTGCTTCCATTAAACTGACTTTAAAAACCTATATGACCCGACACACTGCTTGTACTTCCCTCAAATGTGAGTGGATCACAGCTTTGCAGCCCTCAATCCTCATGCTTTCTGATCTCCAAGACAAAAGTGACTTCTATAGTCCCTTTCCTGCACAGCATGGCTAAATTAGCAGATCAAGACCTCCTACTACACACAGTTTGCAGAAGTTGTTCAGCCATTCTCAGGCCATACGTAGCTCACAGACTTCTTCTGTCACCAGAGTATTTCTTAATAAGTATGTTGAGGCCACGGGGGGAGGTGGGCTGACAAAAAGGATCAGTTCTCAAAGACTACAAACAGTTTATATGAGAGAAAAGTGAAAAACGCCACCAGTAGCAGCACGAACATAAAGCTCCATCTGCATCTACCTGACCTAAAGAATTTCTGTTAAAACCTGGAAGCAGGTTTGGGGGCTTTTGTGCATTAAGAATTCTGACATCCAACCTCATTGCTGAGATGACCTGCGTGCCTACAGACACACAACAAGCGGAAGAAGCCTCAGCAATAAAGTCACCAAACCCAAAAGACAGAGCTCTCAGAACTTCCTGATAAACCTGCAAAGCTACCACCTGAACTGCAGCAAGAGCTAGATCAACATCCAACAAGCAGGAACACAAGTCCTTCCAGAGCCCATATGTTTCAGAGGCATAGAACTTTAGAAGCAGAGCACCCCTGTGCTGTTCCAAAAAGCACCTTCAAAGAGATTCCGTGAAGAGGCTTATTTCAGTTGTTTGAACATTTCAATCTGAGGCTCAAGCATTTCTGCTCTTCTCATGTTCAGTCACTGCCAGAGCCAACCCAGGCTGGCTGGGGAGTGCCAGGCTCTGTGCCCAGCAGCTGCAGCCAAGAACGCTGCCGTACAGGAAAGAGCTGATGACCAATGAGAAAGGTATCACACAGGTCCCAGGGCCATGAGGACAGCTGGGCTGGAACAAACCAAGCAGTCCAGTTAGCCCAGGATTTGAAGGCTTCTAACAAAACCTGGTTTCTAAGCAGACAGAGACCCTCCGCGCACACTTGGAGATCACAGACTGGTGGTCCTGTCACACCCAGTTGAGGCCCATGAACTCACCTAACACTTCATTGTGGCCTTCCAGTACTTGAAGGGAGCGGATAAACAGGAGGGGGAACGGCTGTTTAAGAGCGTGGATAGTGATAGGACAAGGGGGAACAGTTTTAAACTGAGACAGAGGAGGTTTAGGTTGGATATTAGGAGGAAGTTTTTCCCCCAGAGGGTGGTGAGGCACTGGCACAGGTTGCCCAAGGAGGCTGTGGATGCCCCATCCCTGCAGGCATTCAAGGCCAGGCTGGATGTGGCTCTGGGCAGCCTGGTCTGCTGGTTGGTGACCCTGCACACAGCAGGGGGTTGGAACTGGATGAGCGTTGTGGTGCTTTGCAACCCAGGCCATTCTGTGATCCTATGACTTCATGAAGCCACTGCAGAAGCTGAGATCTTGTTCTCTCAGAAGTTCCCATGGTTGCCATTCAGACAGCAGTCAGTGTTTTGCACTTCAGTGCTCTTAGGAAAAGCTTAATGAAAACAGGAGGAAACACCGCTTTTGTTTACACTCTCAAGAAGGCAGGCAAGGCTTTTAGGGAACAAGTAACGAGAATTAGTCCTGTAATTTTAGACAGTGAGGGGGGACAACGGTGAAGAGATGGAGCCGACAGTAAACGAGAAGCAATTCTGAGCAATAAGAATTCAAACAAGCAGACATCTAAGCGAAATACAGCACAGCCTGGGCCTCCCATAAAGAAAGCGCAAGGCTCGAGGTTCCCCTGTACGCCCGGAGCCGGCAGCTGAGGCCCTCACGATGCAGGGCCAGAAGGGCCCGCGAGCGAGACGGCAAGGAGCTTACAGCCACCACTACGGCCTGCAGCCCGGAGCGGCTGGCTGCACCCCGAGTCCTGCCCACACCTCAGAGCCCAGCGCCCTCACCTCTCCCACCTCAGCGTTCCTCAGCCCCCACCTTTCCCATTTCGATGTTTCCCATGCCCTCCCCCCCCCACCCCACCCCGCCGTCCCTCACCTCTCCGCCTCACGGGCTCTCAGGGCGGCACTCCCGCCTGTTCTCAGCTCTCTTCATGCCCATCAAGCCACGCTCGCCCTCCTATTGGCTCCCGCAGCTTCAACCGCCCTCCTATTGGCCGTTGGGACGCGCGCGGCCCGCCCACCCACGCCCTACTCTGAGCGCGGCCATCGGTTGTGGCGAGCGAGGCTTCGCGGCTCCGGCCGCACCGGTCGCAGCAGGAGGGACGCGGCGCCATATTGCCGCCCACAGACACCCACACGCGGCTATGGGACCCTCCGTCGTGGGCCGTGGGCCCGGTGCCGCGGCGAGGTTTGCTGGAAAGCCAGGCGGCTTCCCGCGGTGGGTGCTGAAAGCCTGAGGAGGGATTTCTGCCCACCTCCTGCTAAGGAGGGAAGCCGTGAGCCGCCTCAGCATCATAGCGCACACGGAACGCCGTGCAAATCCTCACAGCTTGTGGGGCTCAGCTTCATCTCTGCCATATCTGAGCAGTTCCACTCGTGTGATTTTTCCCCCCCTGGCCGTGAGGAAATGTATTGAAAACCCGGCTGTGTACAGCCTCCATGGCCAAAGCCAAAGCAGCCAGGGCAAACCCTACTTATAGGGTGGCGGTTTCTTTTGGAGCCAAGTTTGCAATGGAGGCATTTGACTCATCGTTTCTAACATTTAAGCCTCCGAACAGTAAAGCCCATTAATCTCGGTCTCGCTCTGGCAGTAATGTGACTCCTTGAGGCTACGGAGCCTTGCGATGGTTCCAGCAACCACCGAAGGGAGCCAGGGCTGCCGGGAGAAACAGCGGGGGGCAACGCTTCACCCCAACCCAACAGCTTCACCCCCATGGCTGGAGAGCCCCTCAACTCCGCCATCATTGGCTGGATGTGGCTCTGGGCAGGCTGGTCTGGTGGTTGGCGACCCTGCACATAGCAAAGGGGTTGAAATTAGATGATCACTGTGGTCCTTTTCAACCCAGGCCATTCTGTCATTCTATGATCAGCTCGCAAAGGCCATGCAAACCCTCCCTGCCAAGCCCCAAAGCCTTCCACTCAGTATTCCAATTCTGGAAGGTGAGGGCACTGCTCCACATCTGATCTCAGCAAGGTTTGCTTTCAGTAACAATTCCTCAACTGTTTCCTACTTGTCCGCCTTGCCCTCTTGCCTAGGCTGCTGCAGACGAGCGCGCGCTTTCTGCCAGGCACTTTACATCCTCCAGCAGAAAGAAGGTTCACCAGCAAAGCCCCAACAGGTCGCGGAGAGCGTGATGTACTTACACAGGCATCCTGCTGAATGCACTGCAGGATGTGCTTGGCTGGAATCAGGAAGTCTATGAGGTAGCGCAGTCCATCCCCACGGTACGTCTTCTCCACCACATCAAAAACTTGGCACAGCACAGTGGCGGCCGTAGCCTCGAACGGAGGGTAGAGAGCTGATAACGTGCTCTGAATGCAGCCGTCCAGCGACTCTGAGTCCTGCCAAGAGAGAAAGCGTGAGCGGTGCGGCAGCGCGGGACGCCCCGGCCAGCTCTGTGCCGGGAGCGCAGCCACCTCCCAGTGCAGGAGGGGAGAGGATCAAAGCAGCAAACTGCCGTCCTTCCTCCTTTCTTTTGGCACCGGTGACTTCAGGTGGAATTAAAAACAAAAAAAAATTAAAATTAAAAAAAAAAACACCTCTCTCAAAAGGCGAGCGAAGCGCTCACAGAGCACTGCGCACAGCGGCGAGATTCCCCAGCTTTTGCTTACGCAGCAAGTCCGTCTTGCTGAGCTGGGTGGGGCTGCTATTAAACCATTACCGCAGCACGTGAGTGCGTGCGAGCGAGCGAGAGTGTCATGGGGTGGATGGAGCACTGCCCTGCCGCCTGGGCACCACTGCCCGGATCCCCTGTGGGCCGAGGGGAGACGTGGGGGAACGCTTGTGCCCATGTTCCTCAGCACGCTGCAACCCACAGCGCTGCCGGGGCTGGTTGGTCGCAGGGGAAGCCGCTCACTGGTGCAATTCTTCATCGTTCTCACGGCAGGCTCTTTTTGGGAGCCGGGAGTTTTCTGCGGTGAGAGATGCCTCGTGCAGGATCACAGCCTGCACCAACAGGACTGCCCCTGGTGCTCCAGCACGCGCCTCAGTGCCCGTTTCCTGCTCAGGTGACGGCTCGCAACTTCCCCTGCTGCTGCTGCTGCTCGGAGCCAGCCACGGCCTGCCCGCATCGTCAGAACCCATTCCAGCGCTGGAGGCCAAATTCTGATCTGCTGCATGGGTGCAAGTCGCGAGAGCTTGCCAAAAAATAAAATAAAGCAATCTGCAGACATCTGCAGAGAGGATCGGGAGCCTTCCCTGCCTTTTTGTTTTACAGGGGACCCCTCTGGCTAACCCAAATCCAGTGGGAGTGAGCTCTGCGACAGAACCAAATGAAAGTTTACTCAGGTGTCTGGCCAGATCCTCCTCTGATATAAATCCACCTCCTTTCACTAGAGGCAGCGAAAGCATTTGAGCCTCTGGCCCAGAAGCCTCCAGCCTCCCGCAGAACAGGAACAGCTGCATGGACATGCCTGAAAACACACCTCGGTTCCACAGCACGAACCTGGAGAGAAAGTTAAACAAAGCTCACGTTGCCAGCCAGGACCAGCAGGAGGAGGGATCGGGAGGAAGGAAGCGTTCACTTCTTCCATTGAAGGAAAGGGTCCTTTGCTCCAGACATCAACTTGAGGAAATGCCTCAGCAACAGAGCAAGCCTAAAGTGACTTGCAGCCATAATGCTCCTCACACAAACCCTCCATCCTTTGCAGCTGCCCAGCTCGACCATCCTTCCATTCCTCATTTTTGAAAGCATGTAGGCACAATGTATTGCTCAGTGGTACAAGCCTTCCTGTAGGAAAGCACACAGGATTGCACAGGAGAGATGGGCACATCCAGGCAGTGCCTGCACAATCCCTCCCTGCATCAGTGCGGGTGACAGCAAGCCACGATCTGCCCATGGCACTGCTTCAGCTTTTCTGATGCTGTTTCTCCTGATGTCAGCAACAAGCAAGGCTGAGTGGCAGCAAGTAAGCAGCTAACATGTTTGCAACCAGCTGCCTCCTGCCATAGCCCTCAAGGTCAGTGTAACCAGCTAAACAGAGGTTTAGGAACTATTTTTCATATTCTTAACCCAAGGACTCAAAAAGCAGGAGCAATTTTGCACACTGACAAATGCTGGATGCTAGACTCAGCGTTTAGGTCTAAACCTAAATGGGAGGGGACAGTTGCTTTAAACAAGCTTCTATCCACCCAGAATGTAAAAGCAGTATCAACCCCCAGCTCTGATTCTATTAACTAAAATGAAAGGCCTCTTCCAGCTGGACCTGACGTAACAAACAGAACTGCTTTTGAGTCCAAACACAGCCAGCTAAAGGCAAGTGCAGCTCTGCTAAGGCTGTGCCACCAGCTTCAGGGCTGCCCCGTGCCTCCGGGGGAACAAGAGGCCTTCACCTGCTGCACTTCCCCCTAGCACCAAAGAGCCCAGCTGTGGGCTCCCACTGGTATTACAGCTGGCAGCATCTGGAAATGATTTCAACCTGATCCTCTCCAGCCCCCAGATTCAAAACCTCAGCCCGTGGCAGCTGTGGGGTTCTGTTCTGCCCTCTGCCCCCGTACCTCTTGCACAGTTCTTGCAGATATTAATCCCCCTTCCCCAGTGAATTTGGTTTACTGTTGCAAATAAAACAAAGAAGTAAAAATATTTGCACATGAGCGGGTGCATTGCTCTCAGGTTCTCACACCATTCCTGCTGCCTGAGTAAAGGCTTCGCAAGATAATTATTAACACTGGCACCGAATCAAAAAGCCTTTATATGGTTAAAATAAACCAAGCCGTATATTATTCTACCTTTAGTAAAATACAGGATAACCATAGCCTGTAGCCATTGTGAAGCTCAGTGCTAACAGACGCTTCCCCTCTCTCTGGTTCACTGTACCATAAAGCCGTGATACCTGTTCAGGCTTGAAGGACAGAGGGCTGCTTTCAAGCCCCACCTTTGGATCATTTCATTAGGTTCTCTGCTAACTCCACTGGAAAAGCCCCAAACGTGGTTGCAAACTCACCCATCCCGTTGGGATCCACCTGATGGCAGAGCCTCTTCAGAACACAGAGAGCGCAGCGTGGCAGAGTGTGGAGCAGGCTGGACTCTGAGCACAGACTTGGGAAACCAATTCACAGTCCTGGAGATGGGATGGGGCTGCTTATTTGTCCTGTTAACTTCTCCAGAGGGAGAAGGAATCGCCTTGGCAAGGGCAGTGGCCCTGAAGGAGCCATGGTTTGGAAGCACAGGGAGCTCAAACAGAACGCCAAGAGAAAGGCACAGCACCCTGCACTCCAGATGCCAATCAGAAGCCCGCAGCCCATCCTACCCACAAGCCACATTCCCTGTGCCACACAGGGTACTCAAGCCCCACCAAGAGGCTCAAGGAGTGAGGATAAGGGATCAGTGTCCCAGGAGAAGGAGAGCAAGCCAAACCCAGTAAGGATCCAAGGAGAGGATGCTTGCACACACCTGCTTGCACAGCAGCCCCAGAGAGCTGGCAAAGCCCCACACAGGGCCGTCCTGGAGAAAGCAGCCCCCTCTGCACACTGCAGATCTCAGGCCGGCCGGTCTCCAGCAGCATTGCCACATCCTGCTAATGGGAAGGGCCTGAACACAAGCTTCTTTCCAGCCGCTCGGCACAAACGCAAACAGGATTGCTTTCCAACCAAGCCAGAGAGCATCTCCCTGAGCAAAATAAAAAACCAAGTCTTGGGACTCAAATGTTTCTTTGTAAATAGCACAGGAGGCCCATGAACTCCTGCACGCTGCCGCCACACCTCCCAAAAGAGAACCAGGCTTTAAAAATAACTGCTCCATAAATCAAGGCTCTAAATAAAGCCCAGGTTAAGGTCACGTCCGGCCACGGCAGCTTTCACCACACCGCAGCTGGGAGCTGGTTGATGTTACAGCCCTGCTCCAGGGACCCATCTACCTCTCCTCGTGCAAGCAGCTGCTGCAGCATGTGAGGAGCCTGCCAGGAGGCATCTGGAGCAAGCAGGAGCTCCTCAGCCCTTTCTGGATGCCTTAGTGGTCAGGAAGAGGGCTCTAGCTACTGGGAACTCCTGCCATCCTGCAATTCAAGTTGGACAGCAGGAAAAATCTCCTCTCTGGAAGAGCAGTGAGGCAGTGGCACAGCTGCCCAGGGAGGTGGGGGAGTCACCGTCCCTGGAGGTGTCCCAGAGCCATGGGAATACGGCACTGAGGGACGTGGGCAGTGGGCACGGTGGGGTGGGGTTGGGTTTGGGGATCTGAGAGCTCTTTTCCAATCTTAATGACTCTATGATTTCCTTCTGACTCAAGTTCTTTCTCTTTGGGACCTGCTGCTCACCAGTCAGGGCTGAGTGCAGAAGATCTCCCTTCAGGTTTTCAGCCCACCAGGGATAAGAGAGATGAATGCCAAGGGTACACATCAGGAAGGTGCCTAGGATGGAAGCTCAGGTGGCGCAGGACAGTGCGGCATCCCTTCCCTGCACAGACCAGCACTGCTCTAGCCACCCGGAGCCACCATTCCCTACAATTCACTTGACCACCTTGGATGGAAGCCAGCATTGTGCTCAAGAACACTCGCCTACAAAAAGTCCTGAACAAAGACAACATGAAGAAGAGGCACAAATCTTCCCTGCTGACAGCCCAGATGCTGTCTGAAGGCTCCTAAAAGTTCTCGGCAAGCCCAGGACTTATGGCAGACAGCACTCCTTTCTGACAGGCCAGACCGGCCCATGCCACATGCTGAGGCATACATCTGGCAGCAGAGGATCTGCAGCTTTGGCAGGGTGAGCATCCAGCCTCCAAACGTCGCCTGCGTGTGGCCCCCGGCCAGGTTTGGGGACTGGGGGAAGGGAGCCCCAGGCAGGCTGTGCAGGGCCGGGTCACTCTGCCAATACAGGCTGCCATGCTGCGCTGCTTGGCTGGGGCTGCTGGGCTCTCAGTTGACGTGAGAAACCTCATTTCCAGTAAAAACAGATCTCTGGGCTTTCCACGAACCCTTTCCACTTTCTGACAGCAAGCTTAAAGCCAGGCTGCTTTTCCTTTGGGGGGAAAAAAGAAAAGAGATATTTCTGTGTTCAAAAAGGTCTCCAGCTAAAAGCAAGGCTTGTTTTTCTGACAAAATCTGAGATTTCCCACTCCCTTTCTGCAGGGAGGAGAACCCTCCCATCCCCATTTCCTGAGCAGCTCTAATCGCAGCGGCAATGAGTTCAAGAGAGGAAAATCTTCCCAGCACAAGTGCCAGCTCCCCCGGCTGGGAGGCTCGGGGGGGAGGCTGGGAGCAGAGCGCTGGCTGCAGCACCCCGCCTGCTTTGGGGTGGTTGGGCCTAAAGAGCCCTGCTTACTGAGTGATGAGGCTGGAATTCACACCGCTGTCCTGCGAGATACCCGCCAATGGCTCTACCTGCTCTGCGGCTGAGCTCTGAGGGTTTGTCAGGGAGAAGCAGCCCAGCAGCGAGCCGTGCTCCAGCACAAGGCTCTCACAAGCCGGCTTCGTGCACAGGCTGTGTCTCCACCGGCCCCTCCGGCCTCGCAGGGAGTGGTGCTCTGGGAATCATTTCCAGATGCCTCCCTGCTCCCCAGCCCTTCCCTGGGCCGGCGCGGCCGCCAAAGCAGCTCCTACTGGGCAGCCGCGCAGGATTAGCATTCCAGGCGCTGCAGGAAAACAAGCGCTTGGAAGCGATTAACTCATGATCTCTTGTTTAATTAAACAAAGGGGGAAAAAATGATGTATTTGCTTTTCGGCTCGGAGGTCCCGCTTCTGCGCATGCGGGAGGCTGGGAGCGAAAGGCAGGGCAGCCCCGCAGCCTGCGTTGGTTTGCACTCAGTGGGGACGTCCTGAGCAGCTTTGGGAGCAGCGCAAGCCTCCCAGACACAGCACTCAGCACATCTTCCTCAGAGAATTCCCTCTTCTCTACCCTTTCCTTTAGGTTTCCCCAGTACCACACAACACTGCCCGCAGCTCCCATCTGTCCACGCAACACCAAGCGCATCAGAAGAGCTGCTGACAACTGCACAGCAGGTGAGGGTGGCCAAACACAGACCCACAGCCCGAGACCTCTGCCAGCCTACTGGAGATAAGCTCCTCCTCACAGGCTGCCCCCTATTAGCTACAGCTCAGGGGGTCAGACAGGTGTTTAAAGAGCATCTGAGAAAGCAGAGCCGAGCCCTGTGCTGCAGCAGACGTGCCCCAGCTGACACAGGGGCCTGCATGCGAGTGAGAAGAGTTGTGCGAGCACCAACACCATACAGCTGGGAACCAGCTTACCTTGCTTTAGTTCAATCAAGGGATTAGGTCCCTAATCTGAAATAACTGTCTAAGCACCGATTTATTTATTTTTTTTAAAACATCATTGGCA
The DNA here is from genome assembly GCF_019238085.1 of Lagopus leucura. Classification (NCBI taxonomy): domain Eukaryota; kingdom Metazoa; phylum Chordata; class Aves; order Galliformes; family Phasianidae; genus Lagopus; species Lagopus leucura. The sequence goes on from NW_024962300.1 coordinate 253,058, forward strand.
TAGCTCTAACCATGCAATTAATTACCGGAGCTGTAATCAGCGCGACACAAAGCCCTGGGCACTTTGGTAACACCCTTCCCAGCAATGGACTGATGCTGGCTGCGCCTGCATTTGCCTGTCACCTCCTTGAGGCCCCAGGACAGAGCTGCACAAGCTCCCCAGGCTCGCTGAGCAGCCAGCACCACGTGCTTGTGCTCCAGCCAGGGCTCACAGCATTCAGAGTGCCACCCGAGCCAGGAACTTCCACTTCTACACAGCCCAAACACTGGCACCTTACAACGTAAGAAAGTGCCCATTCTTTCCAGTCTCTTCCAGTAAATGACTTTAAGAAAAATAAATCACCCTGTTCACTACCACGTTCAGCTGCCTTCATCATCCTTCAGCCAGGAGCATCAGACCCTAACCCACATATCATGCTCAGACACCCATCTGCGAGCACCTCCCAGCAGATGGGCAGCCTCCTGCGCTCCAGGAGAAAATGATAATCCTACAGAGGACAGCTGACAAGTACCAGGAATGATCTTCGCAGGGTCACCATTTAGGTTATTGCTTCAGCACCAGGTGTAAGGCTGCAGCCAGATCCCTTTATCAAGGTGCCCGAGCTGCTGGGACAGGATCCCAAGGGCAGATTTTTCAACCTGCATAAGTGAGGGTTGGATGTCTGAGTGCCTCTAAGAAAAGAACACGAGTTAAATGACTTCCCAGACTTAATGCAGGAGCCAGATAACACTCCATGGTCTCAGCATCCCGGAACAGATGAGCCACGGCTCCTTTTGGTCTCAAAAACCCCATCTCACCACATTCTTGTGAAATACAAGTCCTGCTACATCAAGGAGGGGGGGGGGGGGAAAAAAAGCATTCTGAAGCCAGAGCAGCAATTCCAGCAGGGTTGGCTGTTCATAGGAGAAAACTGAGTGTGCAGGGGCTCTTCCTTGGAGGAGCAAATCCCTGCATGCCTTTGACTTGAGCAGTGGCAGATCAGGTGCCGGCGTGCACCTTACCTCCAAGGACAGACAGAAGGTCAGGGCAGGCAGCCCAGGGACACCACAGACCCTGCCTGGATAAAACATACCTGCTCCAGCGAGCTACATTTGCTCCAAGGCTCTCAGAGCTGGCTGGGAAATAGAGGCAATGCATGTTGTACACTGATGTATAATGCATGTTCTCCCGCCCCTGAGCAGCCAAGCCTGGGGCTTAGAGCTGGACGGAAACGTTTCCCCTGTATTCAGATAAAGCCCTGAACGAGTGCCTCCTGGAGAGCTAAGTACATCAGTCATAAATGCAGTGCATTGCTTTTACTAAATGCCCGAGTCAGATAGGGGTAAACACAGGGCTTTTAAAGCTACTCCCTTTATGGCTCTTTTTTAAATAGAAAAGTCTCACGTGTCCCATTATTTCCATACATATCAAAGAAGGGTGGAGATTTAACTAGCGATTTCTAAAAGACATCTTTGTGCACAGAAGGGATGTGTGCCAAAACGTGGGTGGTTATAAGCCCAAACACAAAGGGGAATACATCCACAGGCATTTTTCCCCTTGATCCATTAACGGGTCTGCATACCAGCCTGCCGAGTGGATGAGAAGGACCTTGTTCAAAAGGTAAATGTATTCTGAAAGATGACAACGGGCAGCAAAGAACCCACATCCTTTCACCATATCTGAGGCTCAGGCTTCTCTAGCTTCTCCTTCCCATGCCAGGCAAGCCACCGCCTGGCCACAGCATCTCGTCCTACCAAGGCTGACCACAAGGCCCAATGGAGGTCGCTTTCCATCACATCCCCCCACACCCTAGAGGAGCCCGTCTGTCCTCAGCTGGTCCCATTCCTCTCCACCTGAGCCCTTTGGTTCCACCCAACCAATGGCTGTGGCCTGGGCCAGGGCATCACCCTGGGCTTCACCCTTGGCATCCCAGACTGACAGCAAGACATTCAATCTAAGCAGACAGGAGGATTTTCAGGATTTTTCCGTGCTACTTTGACTTGATATTTCAGCTTGGCATCCAGCGGTGCAAGAAAACAGGATGTGCATGAAACCCAGCAGGAGCACTTAGCCCAGGAAATGCCCAATCTTTTGTTCTTTTTGTGTTTTACTGAAAGACCAAACCAGCCAACAGGGACATGGGCAATTCATTCGTGACCCAGAGCTGCTAGGCAGGTGTCACACATGGTGCAGACGCACGGCCCCGAGCATCCCGCCATACAAGCAGGGCATCCCCTTTTATGTCACCACGTCTTCTGAGCACCAGGAGGAGGTCTGTTTTAGCAATGGCCTTTCCTTATAGAACCACGGCCGGTGTAGCAGCCACAAAGGCAGCGCTATTCACTCTGAGTGTGCCTCTCCCATGGCATATTTGGAAAGCCAGCACCTCCAGAGCCTGCGACCACAAGGCAGCCCTGCCCTCCTGACAGCTTACAGACTGCCAGCGACAGCTCAAAGAGCAGCCAGGAGAGCTTTCCCTCCTCAGTGCCCACGTGGAGCCAGATTAACCTCCTCCCTGCAGCTGGACCCTGTTCCTACAGGACTGTGGCCACAGAGGCCGTTGGCTGCAGGCTGCCAATTCTCAGAAAAGAAGTGCTGACACTCAGGGTATGTTCCCCTGTGGAAACCTGCAGCATCTCACCAGAAATGCCTGACGCCTTGCATCCCCCTGTTAGAAGAGCAGGTTCTGTGATTGCTGGGTGCAGCAATCTGTGTGGGTGCAGCTGGTCTGGCACCTGCAGACTCATTATTTTCATTGCTGCAAGGAATCTTTTGGCACTGCAGCAAGGGGGAGCACGGTCACCTTCCCAGCACAGATGTCCACCCAGAGAGGACAGCTTTCAGATCACTTCCAATGCTCAGGATTACGCCTCTGGGCTCTGTCTGCGTTCCAAAAAATCTCGCTCATTGCTTTGGCACAGAAATAAAGAAAGAAAATCCCAAACACTTAAAGTTCTTTGCGATTCCCAGACTCATTTCCTTCCCACTCCAGAAGACATAAGGGCAGGATGACACAAAGACCATCCTTTCTGCTGAGATCCTCCTCTCTCCTCAGCACAGAGGTGCCACCTGAACTCATCTGCAGGAAGACACCAGCATTTGCATAAGTTGGGCTATACCCAGCAACCACTGGAAAGCAGCAATCGTCCTATCAAGGCAGAAGAGCAGCCTCATAAAGCATCCTGAGCAGCTTCCCAGGGATGAAGCCATCCTCAGCCTGGAGGGCAGGGCTTTGCCTTTAGCCAACCTCCTCAGGAGTGGAGTTTTGCACTTGCGGTGGCAGCCGCTCCTCAGAAGAAGCAAAGCTGGGGCACTGTGGCTCAGCCATGGGCCCTGACCACCTCCTGTGCCCCAGCCAGCAGGCAGGGTGAAGCCCAGTCCCTCTCCCATGGCAGAGTGATCATTACTGGAGAGCATGAGCAGATCTCCAGCTGTGAAAGCCACGATGTCATGAGGTTTCACAGTTGTAAAAGGCAGTTCTGGGGGAAGCGGGCACCTCTGCCTAAAGGTATCTTGCCCGTTTGATGCTTTAGGCACCCATCAGCTATATACCATGCGTAGGAGAGTGCATTTTGTATCACACTGATACAAAGAGTCACCTGCCTCAGAGCTGGGCAGCCCCCAGCAGGAGCTGAGCCTCCAACAGTCCCACAGGCCAACCCACATCCATTGAGATCCAGATCTTTCGCCTACAGGGTTTGGTTGGTTCACCAGTACACCAGAAGCTCAAGTCCTATGGAACAGCTTGTGGCTGCAGGAAAGGCCAGGAGAGCCGTGGTGTCTTTGGCAGAGGAGATGCAGGAAGCCAAGATGCAGGCCAAGGGAAGAGATGCAGGCCTGTCAGCTTAGCTGGCTGTAGAAACCAGGAGTCAGGCAACTCATCTTTTGATGCAAGCCCAGAAGCTGGACTGCAGTAGCCAAGCAGCAACTCAAGCAAACAAAGCACCAGGAGGCAGTCTGGTCCCTGATCTCTGACCCTTATAGGTGTCTGGCATGGCCAGGCACAAGGCTGTCCCACAGCCACTCCCAGGTATAGATGAGGTGCTCTGCTGCCCGACTGGTTTCCGACATTCTCCAAGTGTGCAGTGCCAGCTCTGGGCAGGGGAAAAGGAGCCCTGCCCTTCCCCAGGCTCTGCAGAGGGGCAGTGCCCACAGCAGGACGCCAACTCCAGCCCCACATCCAAGCGGTGTGCCTGCTCTGCTCCATCCCAGCCCGTTGCTGCAGGGCCCTGAGCAGCACCCCACGGGGGATTGGTGCCGACAAGAGCTCCGAGTCCCCGCAGCCACCCCAGGGCTGGCACCCAAATAACGGGAAGCACGGGAGCACCACTTCCCACCTCCGGCATCACCCCATCACAGCTCCATCCCGCACAGCCCTGCTCCAAAGCCCTCCGCAGCGATTTCCTTACCATGTTCCCGGCCTCCTTTTTCCCCCCCCTCACTTCCAAAAGTGGCTTTTTTTCTCTTTTTCCTCCATGTGTGCGACGGGGCGTCTCCTCTCTCCCCTCCGACGTGAACCACTGAAGCACTTTGAGTCCCGGACTGTAATCCAAGCCCTCGCCGCCCCCAGCACAGCTCCAACTAATCTAACTCATGACACTACGGAGCAGGGGACCTCCAAGGTTTCTCTGACAGCCAACCCCGGTGCTCGGCGGTGGAGGGACATGGCGTGGGGTGCTGCCTCCCCCTGCCCCGCTGACCGATCCCTACGGCATCGCTGCTCCCCGCGCGTCCTTTGCCCGCTCGGCAGGGATGCTCCGTGCCACAGAGCTGCTATCGCCTGGGAAGATCCGAAGAGCTGCTGGAGGAAAGCAAGTCCACCGCAGACATCCCACGGAGGTGGCCAGCTTCTCAGGGAGCTTTCCAGCAAAAGTTTTCTCCCCCGCACTCCTCTTGGCTTTATAAGTTCAGGGAGGATTCTCCGCTCTGCAAGATGCCGAGGAAGCGCTGAGGGTTGGGAAAAACCACCGAGAAATAAGCAGAGAGCACTGAGAAAAAGCTGTTTTCTCGAACTTCTGGGAAGGGAAACGAGAGAGGCAGTGACCGCTTCAGGCAGCGGCAACAAACTGCATTGGGATCAGGCGAGAAGCAGAGACCTCGCCCCCTCCCAAAGGAGGAAGTAATTTAACATGGCAAGTTTCTCCACCCCTCCATTAATTGTTTAAGATGGCCGGGGGCCAAAATACTGCCCCTGAGATCTGGGAAGGTCACAGAGCAGGCAGGCAACAGCCTTCAGAAGCAATAACGGGAAAGGGCAGAGCCGGCGAGGGGGAGGCAGGTGCCGGCGCCACAGGACCCCCAGGAGAAGCTCTGGGGCCGGGCTGCAGGATTTGGGGTGGCGTGGACCTTGCTAGGGATGGACCTCCAAGTCTGGAGGCCAGGCTGCTGGCACCCTGCTGCTGGTGACAGTGAGACAGAGCGGTGCATGCCAAGGGGAAGGGAGATTCAGACCTACTGCAAGAGGGACCACTATCCCCGCAGGGACAGGCTCAGCAAGCTGGGCAGCAGTAGTTGATGCTAAAGCCTCTGCTGCTCCAGCCAAGGGCAGCAAGGATGGATGACTGTCCCTGCAGGAGTTCAGCTTGCTTTCCTTAAGCAGAAAGAGAGGCCCTCCTAGGTGGGATGCAATAGCAGAGCAGAGCAGCTGCATCACTGTTCAGCACTTATCTTCTGAAGTCCTTGCTGGCACAGCCTTTCCCACGGCCGTCTATGCCTACTCGCCTCCTCCTTGCAGCAGTTTCCCACTGCATGGACCTCCTGCCCACACCAAGCAAGGTCAGGCTGGGTGAAGGACAGCATCCCCAATACGCAGAGAGGATCACAACCAACCACCGGTTGTTACCATCCCCAGCATCCTAAGAGGAATCTATAATCCTGCCTCTGTGTGCAGAGAGCCTTCCCCTCCTTGTCAAATTCACAGCGGAAGGATGAAGAAACTTCCCTAGCAGAGCCTCTGAGCGCAGACTTCAGCGTCTGCACAAGGCTACATTTGCAAGCCAGCTTTGCCCTTCATTTATTCCCCAAAGAACATCTCTCAGCTCATGACCACAGCTCCAGCAGGTGCTGGAAGCATCCCCATGGGCCATCCCCACACTGAGAAAGGCAGCAGAGAGTGATGTCTGTGCAGGACACGTGGCATCCAGCTGGCTGTGACAAGTGCTAGCAGAGATGCTGTTCTACTAACAGCTCCAGGAGAGCAGCTATCAGCTCTTCTCAACCCTGGGAGCACAGAGTTGGCTTTTCCTGCAACCCCAGTCAGCAGCAGGATTAAAGATTATCAAACACCTAACTGCAGCTCTTTGAGAGTCAGGCAGAGAAGGGGGGCAGTGCTGAGGGCTGTGTTGGAGTCTGCAGCATGCCTATAAGCACAGACAAGGAGGGCACAATGTAAATGCACACACACACACACCCCAAATCCAGTTTCCCTCACATTTTCCACCTCTATGACCAGGTACAGAGCCAGGTGCTATCTAGACCATCAGCCAGCACTTGCCACCCCAGTGCTACTCATACTATGCAGTCATTAGCACGTGATTTTTGAAGTGCAGCAGATGTGTTAGCCACAGATATGACAACAGAGAGCTCTCTGCAAGTTCCCAGGCCAACACCACATGAAATTCAATGGTTGTATGTGCAAAGGCAGCAAGGGAAGGGGCTGCCTAACAGGAGAGCAGCTCAGCATCTTCCCCCATCCCAGGCTCTGCCCATCGCAGCCAACGGCAGTGATGTGATTTCCTGCGCCCTGCTGCAGGGAACATCATGGTGCTGTTTACTCTTGGCTGGATCCTAATATAGATAATTTTTTTTTTTTTTTTAACTGCAAAGCAGCCTCTCCCTCGTCTGCTGCATCAGAGATCTGTTTCTTCCACCAGCACATGGCAGCCAGCTGCAGCCAGCACTCCAGTGGGTGTTGAACAGCCCCTCGAGTGTGGTGCACAACAATGCCACGCTTGTTCCCCAGCACAGGCTCATACTGTCTCCTTGCAGAGCAGCTCCTCACTCTTTCACGAGCCCCGTGGTTTTCTCGGGTTGAATACTAATTGCTGATGCCAGCGCAGAAGTCTGCTGTCAGCCAGGAAGGGGTGAGGAAGTGGCCGGGAGCCCCTGGCACCGAACAGCCTGCCCAAAGCGTTGCAGGGCCAAGCACGCAGATCCAGGTCCTTTGCACAGAGCCACAGGCAGTTTTACGTCGAGGGAACCACTCTGGCATGCGGTGGTGGGGTCCTGCTGGACGCTTCCCCTTTTCTGGAGCTGGGTTCTGGAGCTGCACTGCTATCAAAGTGCCTGCTGAGGCCCCAGGCAGACAGGAAGAGAGCACAGGCAGTCGCTCTGCTTCGAGCCCCTGCTATTAGAGGTCTACTTCTCAGCTGTGCAAAGCAGGGAGAGCTCAGTACTGTTACCAACAGGACTCAGCTGTTCTGGAGGAGACACAGATGTTTTGGATGACAGATAAGGACATCTTCTAACCTAGGGGAAGTTGTGCAATGAAAGCTAGACAGTCTCCCTCCAGCAGCCAGCAGCTCGCAGCAAAACACCCCATGCACTCCACATTGACTCAGCACCAACAGCAGTGTTATGCTCAGCACCAGGACTTTCCCATGTCTATGGGCACCTCTGGGGACAAGGAGAACCTAGGAGCAGGTGGTGGCAAACCAGATGACTCCAAATCCACTTCCATGCATCTGCTGCACCGAGGCTCTCCGCCACCTCCCATGTCCACACACATGGCTGTGCAGATGTCCCACGGATTAAGCTGTGCTCTCAAAATACAGCTTCACCATGTTATGATCCCAGCAAGCCACCTACTGTGAACCCCATCAGCATGCAGGGACATGGGAAGCCACCAAGAAGCAGCGTCAGATCCTGCAGGTGCCTTAGGTCCAGTGATGGATGCTTACTTGAAATAGGTTTAGTCAAAGGAAACAAGTGCTGCAAGCAGCCCTCAGCACCAACAACACTGCAGGACTGAGCTAGTCCTCTCCCCATTAGGAACACAAGAGAGAGTGAAATGCAGCTTAATAATATGTAAACCTTTATTTCAGATCACAAGAAGGCCTTGGTTTCACAAGAGTACCTCTTGGTTTAACTAATTAATTTGATAATCCTCTATTTGGAATCCTCAAGAGACATTCAGCCTTGAAAGCAAGTAATTACCTCTAAGTGGCAACCTCTTTGTGAGGCCCAGCCTGATCAGGAAAAAAGTGTCTTAAGCCAGAAATATAATCACTGTGTGATTTCCCAGAAGGAGTGGATAAGAGGCAACATAACAACAGCTGGTCACACTCGCAACCTCAAGACACAAGAGCCACTCAATTACCAGGTCTCCAGTTTGCACTTCAAGAAGCCATTCAGTGCCACACACAAACCTGGCACGCAGGCAACCACCAGGAAGCTTTACAGGAGATGATTTATATTTCTTGGCTGCTTCAGACCCCGCCTCCATCTCTGGTTAGATAAGGGCAGACAGGCTTTCTCTGAAGGGCAGCCTGAAAGCGACCCACCTCTCTCCAGATCTCACAAGTTTAGTAGCATGGAACAGTCATCTGTTTACCTACCCATGCTAACCAGCCCTGCTGGCAGCGGTGCTGTGTGATATTCAATCCCAGCAGTGCATGTTTACTCTACTCTCAGATTGCTCAGCTCAAACCTAGACATGCCCATGGGCACCTCACCCTTCCCAGCCCAGCCTGGCAGGGCTGTGTCCCCCACACATGGAGCACAGGGGTTCTTGGCTTCTTCAAACAGGGTCCTTGGTCACTGCTGCCAGGGCCCACTCCTCTTTCCAGGTTTGTGTGACAGAGCACAGCTTGGAAGGATGGATGCCCTCCACCCCATGCTTCTGAACCACCGGCTCTTATGTCACTGCCCTGCATCCAGCTCACATGAGCACCTTCAACATGAGAAGCAGACTGAGCCCTCACCAAGGCACCCAGGAGGTGCCGAGCAACAAGAGAAATAGGCAAGCACTGAGACACACACTTCTGGGCATCCCAAAAGTGATTCAAAATGCAGTTTATACCCAGCTATGGGGGGAAGGATTCCAGCTGTAACACCTGCTTCAGAGAAGGAGGGATCCACCAACAACTGCTGACTTGTGCCCACCACAGCTTGGGCGCTCAGTGGGGTCAGCACCAGGGGCTACCCAGTACCCCAAGAGCACAAGACCACAACACTTCCATCAACCTGCTCCAGGAACTCTGACCCCACGGATTACCATCCCTAAAGGATGAGCATCCTGCCCCAGCCCCCCTCACAAACCCCTCACTTACATCCAGCACTTGTAGAGCAGCCTGCACCCAGCAGATCCCAGCAGATCCTGCAAACCATTCTCCCATGGCAGAGCCTCTCTGAAGAGAAGGAAAGCTCTCACCTCCCTGCAGTCTGCTCCTCCAGAGCAGAGGGAGAAGCAGCTGGGTTAGATCTGCACTCACTGAGACAAAGCAATCGCCCCAAGGTGCAGCTCCAGCTGTGGGCATGTAATCAGTGCTTTACAGAGCTGCATGGGCGTTCCCTGAGACCAGCTCTAACTCTGCCTGTGTTCAGCTGGGCTCAGCACTGGCTGCTTAACACATGCCAGTCCAACCACTGGTCCTCCAGGTGCTTCCTACAGCACTCTTATTCCTGCTGTTATTCCTAGCAGAGGAACAACAAGCTCCCCAGTGCAGGTGTGGGCTTTGCCTTCCTCCAGCCTTACCAGCTTATGCTGAAGTCAGAGATCTAGTTCCTGTGTCTCAGCCTCAACTGAGGAGCTCCACAAGGCTCCAGGCTGAGGTTGAAACAACTTAGCAGCAGGCGTGCAGCAGTTGTTGGGGGGTCAGGGTCTTCTCCCCAAGGAAGTTTGTGCTGACTACATCTCCAGAGCGCAGAAGGAGATGGGAAGGCTCCCTGGGCACCCGCCTGCTCCGGGTTGTATATAGCTGGCATTTAGAGGAGCGAACCCTGCGGAATGCCTGCAGCAGGACACACAGCAGGGAGCCACAGCAGAGGGACATGGGGCACGGTGGGCTCCTGGAAGAGGTCATGGGTGCTACACCAGAAGATCTCTGCTCTCCACGTAAAGCACTTCCCTGGCACCAGAGCTAAAGAGCACTACTAAGTTAGTAAATAAAGCTTGAGATAGGTGAAGGAAGGGGACTCATGCCCCTGCCCTCCTTTATCACTGGTCTCTCCCCTTTCCTTCATCATTGGTCTCTCCCCCTTTCCTCTCGTCTCTTCTCCATCAGACCTGCTCTGCTTATGGATCTCTGCTCCCACATCATTTTAGATTGGAGCTGAGGAAGACGTTCTTTACGCTCAAGGCAGTGAGGCAGTGGCACAGGCTGCACAGAGAGCTGGTGCTGCCCCATCCCTGCAGACAGGGAATGGGGCTCTGAGCACTGATGGAGCTGTGGGTGTCCCTGCTCAGTGCAGGCAGTGCGAGCAGAGGGCGTTTAAGGTCCCTTCCAGTGCCAAGGATTCCGTGCTGATGATTCTCTGATGGGAGCACAGTACGGCCAGCGAGGGAGGGACGAAGAGGCTCAGATGTGGCAGAGATCGATCACGTTATACTGGGGGCCTCCAGGAAAGCCGGGTTATGGGTGGCTGTGAGACTGATACTCCACCTATCCCTGGACTGTCCTGTGCAGACACCCCCTCCACACCAAGTCCAAGGAGCAGAGTGAGCAGCAGGCCAACACACAGCACTGCCAGGACGGCTGCCCCGCACGTCTTCTGCAACCACATGGAGCCCGCGATGCCCCCCGGGGCACCATTTCCCAACCCTCTGCTCACAACCCACGTAAGACTACATGTAGACATCCGCACATCCACCCAGAAGTAGAGGCCCAGCCGCCATCTTGCCCCGCTTCGGACAGGCCGCATCCCCGGCCTCGCGTGGAGGCAGCAGCCCGGGACGAGGCCGCGGTCCGGGGCGACACCTGCCGGCCGTGCCGGGGATTCGGCCGGGGCCTGCTCGGGGCCGAGGGCTGGGCCCAAAACGGGCCCCTCCTTCCCACACAGCTCCCCGAGGCGAACCAGCCTCCCTTCTCCCACCCCTGTGCCCTGCGGGGCCGCATTGATCCCGGCTGCCCGCCCGCCTCAACACAGAGGCCCCATGCAATTAGGCTGGTGGGTGTTAATTAGAATCACAGGTCAGCGGTGCAGACAGAGGCAGCCAGGCTGACCTAGGGCTGTGTGCAGGGCAGTTTCTTGTCAAGCAGCGCAGCAGGGGAGCTGCCTGTAATTAAATGAGGAATGGTAATTAGTTTATTAGCTGCTGACCTTGTGCACGGCCCCTCCTGCCGGCACCTCATAGACTCGAATCATAGAATCATTAAGGGTGGAAAAGACCAATACGATCCTCAAGCCCAACCCCAGCCCACTCCCACCATGCCCACTGCCCACATCACAGAATCACAGAACGGCCAGGCTTGGAAGGGACTCAAGGATCACGAAGCTCCAACCCCCTGCCACACGCAGGGCCACCGACATCCCCATTTCACAGCAGCCCAGGCTGCCCAGGGCCCCATCCAACCTGGCCTTGAACACCTCCAGGGATGGACGGGGCATCACAGCCTCTCTGGGCAGCTGTTCCAGCACCTCACCACTCTCACAGTACAGAACTTCCCCCTGACTTCTAACCTAAATCTTCCCTCCCTCAACTTAAAACCATTTCCCACATCCCTCAGTGCCACATCCCCACAGCTCTGGGACACCTCCAGGGATGGGGACTCCCCCACCTCCCTGGGCAGCTGTGCCAGCACTCTGTCAGAGAAGGAATTGCTCCCAGTACCCAACCTGACCCTTCCCTGGTGCGAATCAAGGCTATCACTCTCATCACTGTCACCTGGAAGCAGAGACTGACCCACTCCCCCTGCTCTGCCCCAACCCTATAGTGATGCAGGAGGGTATTGTGACAGAAGTGCAGGACCCCACACTTGGTCTTGTTGAAGCTCATACAGTTGGCCTCAGCCCAGTGATCCAGCACATCCGTATTCCTCTGCAGGGCCTTCCTACCCTCAGGCAGTTGATCACTTTCTCCTAACGTGGTGTCATCTACAAACTTACTGAGGGTGCACTTAGTCTCCTCATCCAGATCATCAATAAAGATATTAAACAGGACAGGCCCAGTCCTGATCTCTGGGGAACACCACTCACGACTGGCCGCTGGCTGGATGTAACTCCATTCCCACCACTCTCTGATCCCAACCCTCCAGCCAGATTTTTACCCAGTGAAGAACACAGCAGTCCAAGCCACAGGCTGCCACTTTGCACATGAACTTTCTGCCTCTTCCTACCACAAAGTGCAAATAATCAGGTCTGTGGGCAGTTAGCCCACTCCCATCCTGCCTCCCAGTCAATACCTGGCACCCCACAGCTGCCCCATTTCTGGCCAAGCACAGCAGCACCTCAGGGGGCAGCGCGTGTGTGGAGGCTTTCGGCCCCTCTAAAGGTTTGGGGCGGTTTAGTCGCTTTTTGGTAAGCAAAGCCCCGCATGGAGGTGGATTTGTAGACAAATCCAAGCCCAGTGAGGTAGCTGGTTGACTTTCTTTGCTCTTTATTGCACACTGTAATTTCCTGTTTGCTTCAAAAGCTATTCTTGCAAAGGAGAGAAAAAAAAAAAAAAAAAGAAATCAAACACTTATAATAATTCTGCCTGTTCCTTAGCAGGAGAAAACAAAGATCAGAGCGAACCTCTCAGAGGTCACCAGCTAATTCTGCTATTTAGCCAACGCGCTTTCCCCAGACAATGCAGCCCTCCTGCAGCAGGCCGGCTAATCTGCTTACTCAGCCGGTGCTTTCAGCCCAGGAAAATAAAAGCTCGTGTTCCTAGAGCGGTCAGCTCCCAGGAGTCAGCCCCCACATCTCAGCATGAAGAAACACAGCACGTTCTGGGCCTGGGTATTTGCTTTCATTGTTTTCTTTTTGGATTACCTTCCCAAAGCTTTTGCTAGCAGGAGAAGGTTAAAAAAAAGCCACGGAAAATATTTCTATATGTGTGCGTGTATGCGGTAGATGAGATGGAATATCCTGGCTTAGGAGCTGGGGGTCTCTGGAAAAGCAAAGCTCTAACACGGGCTCCATCAACAGTGAGGGCTTAGTGGGGCTGCAGCAGGAGGAGGCCCATGCATGTGCATTGACCACCCGAACACAGCAGAGCTCCAGTGGGCAAGAAGAAGAGGCACTTTGCCCCTTTTAAGCCCTGCTCCATGGCCCAGCTCCTGGGACATGCCACGAGCTTGGGACTATCGGTCCCACCACCTCCATGGGTACCACCTCCCCACAGCATCCTCAGCTCCCACCCGCTCCAGCTCACCTGACACAGGTCCTGTTCACCTGCAGGGCAGCTGGGATGTGTGGCATGGGATGCCAGAAGGTGAGGTGAAAGGAACTTCGATGGTTTCTTCGGGGATCTTTGCCTTCCTTGTGGCTGTGGAGAAGATCACGACTTTAGGATCCGGGACGTTCATGAAATCAAAGCCTCCACACGTCAGCATCCATCCTGGCTGCTTTTTAAGAGTCCCCAATGGCAGCAGCCTGGCCACGCAGTCCTCCAGAGCACGGAGTCCTACTGCTGTGTCTGCTCCTCCAGGCAAAAGCAGAGAAATCCGAACCACGCAGAGGGGTGTGGATCACCCCACCCAGCTCCTACTGGCCTGCAGATCCCACCGATCCTTCTGTCCTCAGCCCATCCACGCTGCAGCTCGCTCCCCTGCACACTGGGACGCAAGGAGAGGGAAGCTCACTGCGAGAAGGCACGGGTGAGCCAAGGAACTGGCTTGACACGCGGCAGAGGGGTGCAGCACGAAGCACAAAGGCAGCAGCACTGCCGTCCTGGCTGCTCTGCCCTGGAACGCAGCATGGGAACCACTGCCCAGTGCAAATCTGTTCTTCATTATCCTCCCCGGCTGCTGATTGATGCCGGCTCAGTCACCGACGACGTGCTTTGTGGCCTGGGATGGCTCACATCCATCAGACAGGCAACTTTTTTGGGGGCTGGCATCCATCCCTCCAAGGTAATTCAGGAGTGACAGTGAGTCCTCACCTCCACGATAGGCTTTTGGTGAAGGCATGGGGCAGGGGTGGCTGCAGGAGAGAAGGGATGCGGTGGTGGCACCGGGGCAGCAGGATGCTTATCACAGATGGTGGCTGGTGGTGTGATGATGATGATGATGGTGAGTTACCACCGTGCCATCCTCTGTCACATCATTGGCAGGTTTGGGCACCAAGAGCTTGGTAGAGCTACGCGGTGACAGAAACATGGCTGGGGCAGGGAGGTCCCTGTGTAGACTGGGTGGATTGGGATGGGGTCTTCATGGAGCTTCTCCTTCACACCCTTTGAGCCTCCCGAAGCGGCCTCCAAGAAGCGGGGTTTGGTTGGGTCGCAACAGACCTGCTGCTTGGCCTGAAAATAGCTGCTGTGAAGTTGTGGCTGTGCAACTCCACGGGCAGAAGGCGGATACAGAACGGCACATGAAGATAACTCATCGCAAACAGGCCAGGGGGGAAGCCAGCTCCTTCCCATCTGCAACAGGATCCCACTCGGGGACATCAGCAATCCTGCAGAGCAGTGGAGGATCCTGTGTTGCAAGTCCCACCACCTAGTAAAAGCCCTCCCCATCCTCTCCATCAGCATCCCATAACACCGACCAGAAGCAGCATATCATGGCTCCCCACGGCTTCTCTTGGCCCCAGGAAATGAGTTATGCAGGAGGGTGGGAGCTGAGTGCCCACACGAGCAGTCAGGAGCAGAATGTAACAGTGAATGGACTGAGGTCCCAAAAATGTGTCCGCCCACATATGGTCAGCCTGAACACCCTGCCTGAATCCCTGTTTGCCTTCCCACTGCTCTCACGTGTATGGCTCTGCTGTGCTTTGTGCTTGCTGAAAAACCTGGGGAGGAGTGGGAGGTGAGAAGCTGGATGCCCATTCAGCAGTTTCCCACCGCTGACGTCTGTGTAGGTCATTCTGCAAACATCACATGAGGGAATCAGAAGTGCTCCAGAGATGGAGCAGAACGAAGAAGAGTGCGAGGTGTCCTGTGGGTCAACAGCACCCTTGCTACAACAGAGAACATGAAGCCGGCAGTTCAAGAAAAGGATTCTTCCCTTCAGTTTGATGCCTAGCTGCGTGCCAGCTCCGATTTGGGGCTCCTCAGAACAAGATACGGATTTGTTCTATTTCTGAAGCTTACCTAGGAGCCCAGTAGTCATGGTGCCATGGGAAGGCTATGGTTTTGAGACGCTGTGCAGTGCTGACCTGGGAGATGGCCAACACCACCCCTCACCCGCAGCTCGGCTCTCGCATCCTGCCGATGCCCCATTGCTGGCGCTGCCTCGCAGCCTCTGCTGACTTCACAAGTTCTGGGAAAAGGGGGAAACTGGGGGAGCCAAGCATCGGAGAAAGTAAATCGTTGTGGAAAAAATGTGCAGATCTAATGGCAGTGCTGGGAGAAGCCTGTGTGCAGAATGGTCTGCAGCAGTCAGACAGCTCCAGGATGGGGTTGCTTATAATAACAGTCGGAGGGCTGTATGTTCTGGGTTGCAGCCTGACAAGCAGCTAATTTGTTGAGCCTCTCTCCGTCCTGGAGAAGCAGAGGTTTGGGCACATGTGCTCGTGGTTTGGCCCGGTTTTTGTGTTTTTCCACTGAGGCACTTTGGTATTTTTAGGCTGAAAGAGATGGAACTGTGCTGTGCTGGAAGGAACAGCTCTGTGCAGGCAGGAAAGGGAAAGACAGAGATTGGAGGAGGAGAATAAGCACTGACAAAACCCCACGGGTGCAGGAGGGGCCGCAAACCCAACCCGGAGGAAGCAAAGCACGCAGAGGTCCCCAGCAAGCCCTGAGTCCAGACCGTGCCACCTGCTCCAACTCTGATTTATTGAACATTACAAAATACTCTGCATATAGTTTCACATTAAAACAATATTCTTGCAAATAAGATACTAAGTCTGGAGTTGTTCGTGGTGCCCACAGCTACAGAAAAAACACTGACCCAGCTAGAGATTTAGTATGGCCCAATATCAGAAATCAAAACTGGAATAAGGCATACAAGAAATGCAAAACTATATAAAAACCTTTTAAAAACCTCATGCTCCAGTTGGCAGGGCAGGTACAGAGCAGAACGGCCTTGCTAGCAGTACCGGGTGCCGCCGCCTTGCCCGACCCATGCTGGGCTCATTCACCCAGTGCATCGAAGCATCCCGATGCCTGCAGACCCAGCACCCCAGGGAGCTGCAATGGGCAGCCATGTGCTTGCTGTTAGGTGTTAGCAGCCCAAATTGGAGCATCCCCACTCCAACTACACCGAGCTCTGAGCAGATCTTGGGGAACAAGATCCTGGGGTCCCTTTTGGGTGGCTGGGGGGCAGGTGCCGGGGCAGAGCTTTGCAGATGCACTCAGCTCTCACCCATCTGCTCTCACCATCTCCCCTGTTCCTGCTTTACCATTCAGCCCTGCTGCTCCCCTTGGTGCCTTCCCAGGTGACGAGCCCTGGGCAACTAGAGGGACTGGGATGCAGGCAGAATGAAGGGTGCCATGCAGGGCTGCTGTCTCCTAGTAAAGCCAGAAAACAGAATGCTGCAGCCATGGGGAGCACACCTGGGTGAGCAGTGTGGGGCTGGCACAGCCAAACGAGTGCCAGAAGTGTCCCTGTGCGTATGCAGCCTGGCTCCCGGTGGAGCCAAACCTCAGTCCTGAGAAGGTCATGGCTTTGCTTCTGCAGTGCCTCCAGAACCCAGGGGACGGAGCTGCCGTGGAAGGGGGCTGATCTCTGCTCTCCCAACGCGCTCTGAGCAACCCAGTTCCTGGAAGCCAGAGGCTGGGTGGGGATGGGCTGTTGTGCAGCAGCCTCCTGAAGAGGCTGGAGGGTCAGCTGGAGGAGCCCATCAGCCAGAACCCCAAACCTCATGCTGGCACAGCCACAGTGGCATCAAGACCACCTCTGGGAGGAACACCTCTGGCCTCCCAGTGCTGCGATACAGGAGACAAAGACCAAAGAACAAGAGAGCCAGATGTGGGGTCTGTGCCCCCTGGGTGGATGGGACTGGTGCCTGCTCTCGCAGCATCATGCCCATCTGTCTACCAGCCTCGCATCAGCATGAGCAAAGCCCCAAAGCTCTCCGGCTGCTCCTGGAGTTGGAGGAGACACGCAGAAGCTTCACGAAGTACAACGATGGAGCAGCTGGTGGGTGGCAGCCTGCCCCACACGCCGTGTGTTTCAGATGTGGCTGGCTCTGCTGAACGCGAGCCGCCGGTGCTCAGCCGGGGGCAGCCCCCTGCCCTGCTCCTCTGTGCCCATCAGGGGCTGCAGCTCCTGCTGCTCCACACCCTCGGGGCTGCTGTCGCTCTTCGACCTGCTGCTCTTGGATATATGGCTGGGGAACTGGAAACGTGAGACCTGCTCCGGCGTCGCCTGGCTTGCTGACTGCGGCTGCTTCTCCAGCATGGGGCGGGCAAACCTCCTGTGCTGTGTTCCTGTCTCGATGCCTGGAGGAGAGGCGATGCTCTCCAGGGAGGAGATGCTTTGGTTCCATGCTTTCTGCATATCCACCGGCACGATTTTGGTGGTCTCCGAGGAGACGTAAACAGCCAGGTCAGCCTGGTCTCCTTTCCATGGCAGCTCCTTCTCTGCCAAGGTGGGTGATGGCGGGATGATGCAGGGGCTGGGGCAGACGTCCAAGCTGCCTGGGGGCGCAGAAGGAAGGACAGAGGGGGATACTGTGTGGCTCCTGCTCTTTCAAACCCTGGTACCGATGGGTACCCTTCTGATCTGGCCCATTTTGGAGGCTCTGCTGTGCCTCCATGGCCACAGAGAAGAGCAGCTCTCCCATTCATTCTCCATTCACTTTGCTCTTGCCCAGCCCAGGCCAACCTTGCTCCACAGGCAGAATAAGAACTGACATGCCTACCTGTGGTTGTCCTTCCCTGCAGGACCTCATCGGTGGCACGAGCGATGAACACGATCCCTTCATCATCCTCTCTCTCTGTCTCTGAGCTATCGCTCTCCTCCTCATCAGAGCTGACCGTCACCAGCACGGGAGCTGCAGCCACACAGGGGGTGTATGGAGGATGGTTACCCTAAGAGCTGCCCCCCTGCACCCATGGGAGAAGGATCTGGTGCCAGCATAACCCAAGCACGGACAGCATGCTGCTGCCATCCCACCCCAACGAGTCCCCTTGCAGGTTCTGAGAACCAATCCTGCGCCCTCCTTACCCGCCTCCTGCCAGGGGACGTTTCTGTGCGTCCTCCCATTGGGTGCATCGCTGGGCAGAGAGATGTTTTTCTGTAGGGGGAGAGGGATCTGAAAGGGACCCGACCCCGTCCCTAGGCTCTGCAGATGCCAAAGCCCTGCAGCACACCACGGACCCCGCAGGACCTCACTGCCCCACATCTAGTAGGGGAGCAGGAATTTGGGGATCGCTTGCCTTTTTCCTGCCCTTTTCCTTCAGCCTGGCTTTGCTCTTAGAGGAGCAGACGTTGTGCTTGGTGGACTTGAACGTCTCCAGGCGCCTCTTCATGTTCTGCCGGAAGATTTCTTTATCTTGGCGTTCTTGTTTATCTGGAGAGATGAAGTGACGGCTGTAGCTGGCCTTGTACTGGCCGAGGGAGAGGCAAAGAGACACAGGGTGAGCAGCCAGCCCCGCGCAGCACCCTCCATCCCTGCTCCTGCTGCAGGCGGCAGCGCTCACCCGCCGCCGGGGCTTGTAGAGGCTCCCACGCAGCACGTGGTGCATGGCTGCATCCTCCTTGTCCCGCCGGCTCCGCACCGTGTCGATCACCTGCAGGTCCAGGCAGGCACCACTCCCGCTCTCCCTCCTGGGGAATTGGAGCATCCCAATGGATCTGGCTCATCCCGATGGATCATGCCCATCCCAATGGATCCGACCCATCCCAATGGGTCCAGCCCATCCCAGGGATGATGCAGCCAGGGAGTGCTGCCCAGAGGCCGGGGTGTAGAGCGATGCTTGTACTCACAGCAGGTTTGTAACCGACGACTCTGACATGGACGTGCGGCTGGGCATGGAGGGCAGCGCCAGCTTGGCAGCTGACAGCACGTGGCCACCCTGGGGGAGTGACAGAGACGGTCTGGAGGGGTTCCCACCACCTCATCCAGTGGGACCCAGCTCCCACCACACACCCCTACCTGGTCCACAAAGCTGATGGCATCGCGGATGTTCAGCTTGTAGTAGACATCCCAGATCTCATCCCGCAGCTTGTAGGCAGATTTCCTCATCAGGAGCTGGCTCAGGTACTTTTTGTCAAACTGCTCCCACCTGCAGCAAGATGGACACGTGGGTGGCTAAAGTCCCACAGGGGATGGATGGATGGATGGATGGATGGATGGATGGATGGATGGATGGATGGATGAATGGATGGATACAGTGGTCATTGGACGTTTTCCCATGCAAAGTCCAAAGTGCCCAAAGCATTGGGAGAGAAGGCTGTGCCTGGGAACACCCTGGCAGAGGACAATAGGAGGGGACAGGACATGCTGCCACGTTGTCCCCAAGCCAAGGGGAAACCGGAGACCCAGTGACGGGCGCAGGGCTGGAGCTGGTGCAGCTGCCCAGACAGAGCTTCTCTCCAGGAAGCAGGCTCTCTGCACGCTTTTCCTGTTGCAATTCTGCAGACAAACACTCAAAATTTTAACACTTCCTTCCTCAGTATCCAGTGTGTCTCTGTCTGGGGAGGCACAGTGACATCATGGCCACCACAGTCCTGCAACAGCTCCAGCATGGGCAATGCCACCTTGTGCCTTGAGTCACCTCTGCCCAACCTCTCGTTAGGACACTTCTGGAGCAGCGGTTTGCATTGGACCATGCAGATGGACAGACATACCCCTTCCTGGTCCTCCTGCCTTGCCTACAGCAGGACTGCCCACCTTGGGATGTCCCCATGGCTGCCATACCACCCCGTCCAGCTGAATGCCAGCAGACAAGACACTCACTTGTCCCGCCAGTAGTGGTAGCCATGGTGTCCCACGATGTCCTCCACTGCTGCCAGGATGTGGTCAAAGGCCTGGAGTGAAGGAGAAAAGGGTGAGAGTGCTGGAGAGTGACCCAGGCTAAGCATGCCTCATCCTGGACTGCAGGGAACACCTACATGCTCATGTAGCTCCTCATTCAGTGTGGGTTTGTGGTGGTCGCTGCGTTTCACCTTCAGCCACGTCACCAGTGGTTTGATGGTGAGGCCCTGGAATGGCAGGAGAGGGCATGGGAAAGATTGGGAGGGCAAGAGGGTGCGTGGATAGGGCTTAAGAGCAAAAGGAGCACAAAGTGACCAGGGCCATTGGTAGTGACAGCCACGTGCAATGTTCCCACTGTCCTTTGGGTCTGTGTGATGGCACTGTGGGGATCTGACACCTGGTACCTACGTCCCAGGTCGTGCTCCTCCAGACCCCAAGGCTGGCATCTGCCCACGGTGCCGCTCCCCAAGGGCAAAGTGCCCATTCTCACCTGCACGATGACAGTGAAGAACACCACCACGATGGTCGTTGCCACAAAGTAGTCCTTGGCTTTCACCTTTGCCTTGTCCAGCAGGATGACCAGGGCGAAGGCGACGGCTCCACGGAGGCCGCCGTATGACATGACCACCTGGTCAATCCTGTCCAGGGGGATGAGGCGGAAGTGGTTGAGGACGTAGGTCTGGAGGACAACACCTGGAGAAGAACGAGGACGAGAGTCTGGGATGCCACCGGAGCCCCATAGATGAGGCAAAGCCAAAGCCAGGAGCCGTTCTTGGAGGCTGCTGCTTTTTGGCAGGAAAATAGCTGGGACAGCAGGACAGACTGACCCACAGCTCTGAAGAGCAGGATGAAGAACAGGGTGCCCAGCACCAGCGCGGTGTCCCATGTCCACTTGGAAGTGTCCACAGCTGACATGCCCAGAAACATGAAGATGATGGTCTCTGAGCTGCTGGCCAGCGTCTTCATGGTGTACTTGACCGTGGTGCGGGATTTCTGGGAGATGTTGGCTTCCACGTACTTCTTGCAGCAGATCCCACAGAAGGTGACTCTGCAGAGGGGCAGAAGGAGCTGGCATGACCCCTATGGTGAGCACCCCTCATTTCCTGGGGCTCCCCAGTACTCACGCCAGGATGGCGGAGAGCGAGACCATCTCAGCAGCCAGGTAGGCAACATAGGCCAGAAGGAAGACAAAGAGCGGCTCGATGATGCGCACACGTTTGGTGAACCGTGTGATGAGGGCCAGAAGGAAGGCGAAGAGCAGCCCCACGGCCGTGCCCCCCAGACTCACCAGAAAGAAGGAAGCTGAGGGGAAGAGGTTGGGTTGCACCTTTGGTGAGACCCCTTGCCAAGCCCCGTGCTCCCACCTGACTCCCCACCAAAGCATCCAGTGATGATGGCTGAGATGGGCTTAGTGATTGCCCACAGCATGACAGCACCCATGCTCCTCCCCTGTTCTCTATGCTACAGGAAGAGCTGGCACGGCACATACTCACCTACCCCCTTCACGTAGTCCGTGGCATGGATGTGTGCTGGGCCAAGCTCCACAAAAGAGTTGAAGACCTTGTACAGCACCTGCAGGCAACATAAGTCCTTTGGAAATGGCAGAGAAACTCCCTACCATGGGAGGGGCAGCACAGGTGGGCAGGATGGACCCAAGCATTCCCCTGAGGCCAGCACAGTGGAAGGACCCAGTGGCACGGGGTTGCCCCCAGACTGGGGAGGTCACCTGCACCCTCTGCCCAATCTGGGGGATTCCAGTGCCTGGCCCATATTGGGCTCCGTTTTTATAGGATCACAGACTGATTTGGGTCGGAAGGGACTCTTATGGGTCATCCAGCCCAGTCCCATAGCATGGGCAGGACACAGAATCAGTAGAATTATTCAGGTTGGAAAAGATTACCAAGATAACGAAGTCCAACTCCAGCTCACCCCCACCATGCCCACTGCCCATCTCCACGGTTCTTGACCACCTCCAGGGATGGGGACTCCCCCACCTTCCAGGGCAGCCTGTTCCAATGCCTCACCACTCCTGAGAATAATTTTTTTCCTAATATCCACTCTGAACCTCCCCTAGTGCATCTTAAGGCCATTACCTCTCATCCATCTTTCACTACATAAAGTTGCCCAAAGCCACGTCACCCTGATGCTGAACACTTCCAGGGATGGGGCACCCAAAGCTTCTCCAGACAACCTGCTGCAGTGCCTACCACCCTCGTTGTCATTAGGACTGCAGGGCCCCCCTGGCTCCAACTCACCACAGTGACAGCATCATTCAGGAGGGACTCGCCAAACACAATGATGAAGAGGGTCTCGTTTACATGGACCTCTTCAAAAACTGCCAACACTGCCACAGGGTCCACAGCCGAGATGAGGCTGCCGAAGAGCAGGAAATCCATCAGCCCAGCTTCCACGCCTGGATCTGCTGGGACAGAAGGATAGAGGTGAGGAGGGTCATTCTCCCCACGTGAGGGACTGTGAAGGTGAAACAAGCCATCAGACCTCTGAGGTCTCCCTAAGGTGATGTGGGGTTTGGCACATGAGGGAAGAAGTGCTTGGACCAGGCACCAAGAGGTTCCTCCGGGCTCAGAGGAGCTCAAAAGAAGGCCCAGGCCAAGCAGGGCCAGCAGCTCCAGCCGAGGACAGGGAACACGGCAGCGAGCCAGCAGAGCTAGCCAAGGTCGGCGACAAAAATAGCAAAGCCATGAGTCAGCCCAATGCTAAGAAGGTCCCCTTTGTCCTCCACACTTGCTGGTCCTGCCAGAACATCATTCCCAGCTCCTGAAAGCTATGGGATCCACGCCAGGGCTGTAAATCTGGGAGCCTTTTGCATCTTCCCACCCCTTTTGGTGACGTGGGCTCCCCCAGCACCCACCCATCAGCCCTGCCTGGTGCAGGCCCCAGAGCGCCGTGCCGGTGGTGAAGGAGTTCCAGAGCGTGCCCACAACCGCGTAGGTGAGGATGGCACCGATGTTGTCGAAGAACAAGCGGCTGGGCATGAAGTAGCCCGAGTCCAGGACGATGGGGGGCAGGAGGAACAGGAAGAACATGTTGGGCTCCAGCTGGTATTTGGGTTTCTTGGCCACGGCCAACACAATGCCGCCCAGGCCCAGCCCCAGCAGGATGAGGAGGCAGCTCTCCGGCACGACGGAGGTCACCTTCCTGGACAGGTGGAACACTGAAGGAAGGAAGAATGTGAGCATCAGCCAGATGGGCATGGGGACAGAGCACTGAGCATCAGCCGCATGGGCACAGGGACAGAGCACCCTGGGTCCACCGAGTGCATGTGAGTACAAGACCTCCCAGTTAGTTGCTCACTTGGCTGCCCTGCTACCACCACGAAGCCCAGTCCCTAAAGCTCTAAATGGGGTGCTTGTGCCAATCAGCCCACCAGGAGGAAGGCTGTGCTGTGGTCTGACATCAACCTTAGGACATTGGGCTCCTTCCCTCCCCACGAACTCCATGGATGGACCGCAGCTCTACCCAGCCCAGGGTCTTTTCACCAATGGTGTAAACCTTGAGAGAAGCTCAGGAACTGGCTTCCATGTCTCTACTGCATGTGCCTGTCTGCTCTGAGCCTGTCCCAGATCAGGATCTCAGGTCCTCCACCTCCCAAATCACTGCCATATAAGCCAAGCAGTTGGGCATTTTGCTTTTTTAGTGCAGTGCTGGCAGGCAGTGCTGGCTGCTGTTCAAGTGAGGCATCCTGCTCACAGGAACACAGCATACCCCACACAGGGATGGAGACGCTCAGCCCTGGTGATGGGTGACCTTGTTTGCAGCTGTCTGAGCATGCAGGTGGAGCAGCATGCAAACACTGCAGCACGACGAGCGCGTCGGCCAGAGTGCTGGCTGACCTACCTGCATGCAAACAGAAAGTATGCGAGAGCTGCAGATGAAGGGATCCTTGCAATAATCAGCTTATTCCAGCAAGCCATGAAAGAGGATGTATTTAATGGAGCAAGCTGATCACACCCTCATATTCATATATTAGCCCTGTGGCAAGGAGCCTGATGGCACAAGGCCACGTCACGCCAGCCAGCAGTGGGGTCATGCTCCTCGTGGCAGCCTTGTCCCCATGTAAACCCAAATCATTGCAGCCTCTTGGCAAAATCAGCAGGGCAACCCACGGATTCCTTTGTATTTCTCCCTCCTCCCACCACTGAGGTCTTGCAGTCATCACTGGTGACACCCCAGGGTTGTGGCACAACTTGGCCATCAGGTGAAGGCATCGTAGGGTCATTAAGGTTGGAAAAGAGCTCTCAGATCCCCAACCTCAGCCCACCCCCACCGTGCCCACGTCCCTCAGTGCCACATCCCCACAGCTCTGGGGCACCTCCAGGGACAGTCACTCTCCCACCTCCCTGGGAGCTGTGCCACCGCCTCACTGCTCTTTGGGAGAATAAATTATTCTGAACATCCGACCTGAACCTCCCCTGGTGCAACTTGAAGCCGTTACCAGGAACCAGCAGGCACCTTGTCTCAAGTAAAGGGACATCACAGTTTCCAGACCATCATAAATCTCAGTCCTGAATGTTCTGGGTGAGAGAAGCCTGTTGCTTGTGCCAATCAACCCGCCAGAAGGAAGGCTGCACTGATCAAAGAAGTTCACAGCATCGATGGGAGAAGCCCTGCATGCACACAGCCAGGGCACGGGAACACTGCTGGCTTTGTTGCTCTGCACATTGCCGCCCTCACAGCAAATCCCAGCACATGAGCTGCTCTGCAGCAGGGACGGGTGGCAAGAGCTCTAATTTTACACCCGCTAGGCAAGAATTTCAGCATTAACGTTCCCACAGCAACAGTAACTCAGCCACATGTGAATTAACTTCAGAGGCATCATCCCCGCTCCAGACATCCCCAGCATGGGATGTGCCATCGGGGGGGACTCGAGGACAAACCCTGCTCCCCCCCCACTGGGCTTAGGGTCAATCATGGAGTCATTAAGGTTGAAAAAGAAAGCTAAGATCGTCAAGTCCAACCACTGACCCATTGGCACCATGCCACTAATTGTGCCCCAGCAGGCTTGGAGACACCAAAACCAATTGGTGCTGGGAGCAGTGGGGTTGGGGTTGGATGCAAAGGGAGAAGGTCAGGACCCACAGTCCCTTCCCTGCAGCCCTTTGTGTGGGTGAGAGGTGGCTGTGGGGCAATGCTCATCACTTCTCCTTTCCCTCGTCCCCGCAGGAAACAGAGCAGGAAAGGCAGCAGAGCCTGGATGATGCCTCGCTGTGCAGGAAGCCAACACTCAGCCCGGTTTTCTCCGCCTCAGGCATTTGCCTGCTGCTTGCTCGGGGCACCCCGGCATCGTGATGGTTTCCAAGAACAAGAGCCTACAGTTTCACTTCCCCATCACACAGCGCTGAAGACGCTTCCGCCCCTGCAGTCACAGGGCTGAGAGCTGGCAGCAGCTCTTCTGCACCAGCCCGCGCCCAGCACCCAGCACCCAGCATGGCCACCCCACCCTTGGGGACCCTCTGACCCCGTCCCCATCTCCTCCCGTGCCCCTGGGCACAGCAGTGCCAGGGCTAGAAGCAGGGGTAGGATGCATCCCCAGGCCATGGGATACTGCTGTCACATCACTGCCAGCAAGCACCAAGCTGTGCCCACCCAGGTGGCTCACGGTGGCTTCTCTCACCCCACAACCAAACGTGGGGTGGGAAAGGGAACGCACCAAGGGAAACCCAAATAGACGAGCTGCCCGAGAATGAGGCATGGAGCCAGAGCTCCTGTCTCTGTGCTGCACTCGGCAGCTGGAGGTGGTGGCACAGCTGCAGGCGGAGGGCTCGATGTCTCAGCTCATGATTTATTCCTTGCAGAGGTTTAGCTGTGAGAAGGCCGAGGGAGGATGGAGCGCGAGGTGCACAGCCGTGGGCTGGGTGATGCTGGAGCAGGAGGAGGGCGGCTGACAGTGACAGCAACACCCTGCCCTGGGTGTTAATGCATCCCCGCTCCCCCAGCAGCACTTCGAGGAGGACACCCGCTTCAAGGTCACTGTCACACCTCCTGGGTGCCCGCTTCGTGCCACGTGGCTCCGGTGTGACCCACCAGCGATGACCACCCAGCACCGCTCCCAACCGTGACAGCAGCTCACCCCACGGGCTGTCCCCTGTGTGCCCACCCTGGGGGGCCACCGATGTGCCTCCTGGGTGTCACCAGCCAGGCTCTGCTCCATCACCGCTCATCACGCCCCCGTGGCAAAGAATGGTGACCCTCCGGGGGCCACCGAGCGCCGTGCTGTCACCTCCGGGGTGACGCGGGACCGCCCTTCAGCCCGGTGTCAGCCCACCCCCCAGCTGTCACCGCTGCCCATCCCGGGGCCGCGTCACCCGCGGAGCCCCCCGTCCCGGCGGCACTCACCGATCTTGGCCAGGCTGGCCACCAGGATCCAGGCGGCCACCAGGCATGGCACCTGCACCTCCTGCCACTGCCACCGGAGCAGCTCGGCTCCCGCCGGAGGGACGGCGGCGGGGCCGGGGGAGGCCGGGGTGCCGCTGCCCGGGGGATGCATGGCCCCGCACCTCCGTCGCTCCGCAGCTCCGCCGGCCCCGCCGCGACGTCACCGACAACGGCGGGGGCAGAGCCCGGCCCGCCCCGCAGCGCCCGCCCCGCCCCGGAGCTGCTCCATCCGCCCCGGTCCCCGGCGCTGCACAGGTCCCAGCGATGCTCAGGTGTCACCACCACCTGCCCCGGTGCCGCCCCCCGCAGCCGCCGCGGTCCCCAGTGCTGCCCGATGCCACCCCCACCTGCCCCGCTACCATCCCCGCCCACCCCGGTCTCCAGTCACCTTTATTGCGCCAGTCCCCCACACTGCCCCAGTGTCACCTCATCTGCCTTAGAACCCAATGCTGCGGTGTCACCTCAGCAGTCCCACCCGCCCTGGTCCCCAGCATCACCCCGATGCCACCTCCTGGTCGCCAGCACTGCCCCGCTCACCCCAAGCAGCACCTCCATGCCACCTCACCCCAGCTCTGGTCCCTCTGTACGTGCCCCAAAGCCTCCCACCCCTCAGTGGTCTCCTTGCACCTGCCTTGATCCCCCCCCCCTTCACCACCCTGATGTCCCCTTCATCTCCCTTGCTATTCCCTCCATCCCCTGCTGTCCCTCTGTCCCCCTGCTGTCCCCTGCATCACCTTCTGTGCCCCCATTACCTGCTGTCCCCTCCATCCCTTGCTGTCCTCTCTATCCCCCTGCTGTTCCTCCATCACTTACTATCCCTCCATCACCTGCTGTACCTCCATCAAATACTTTCCCTTCGTCACCCGCTGTCCCTCCACCCCCCCGCTATCCCCTCCATCCGCCTGCTGCACCATCACCTGCTGTCAGGTGATCACCATCACTATCCCTCCTTCACCTGCTGTCTCCTCCATCACCTGCCGTCCCCCTGCCCCCCTACCGTCCCCCCGAGGGACCATCCCTGCACACCCCACGCACGCAGAGCATCCCCGTGCACCTGGAGCCCCTCAGTGCCTTCGGAGCATTCCTACGTCCTCTCGCCCCCCGCAGCCCCCCAGCCCCCCATCCCTTCTCCCCGCCCCCTTTTAACCTTTTGGAGCTTCCCGAGCAAGGCCCTGCTTACACCCGCGGAGGGCGCCCGAGCGCGGGGCGGTGCCGGCGCAGTGCCGGGGCGGTGCCGGGGGGCCGTCCCTGTGCCACCCCCGGAGCACCGGACGCTGTGCGGCGGCGGCCGTGGCGGTGCCACCATGGCGGAGACTGCGGTCCCGTGCCGGGTGCAATACCTGGAAGACTCCGATCCCTTCGGTTGCGGCAGTTTCCCGGAGCCCCGACGTGCGCCTGTTTACGCCGTGGAGGAAGCGCTGGCCCTGGGAGCTCAGCTGCCCGCGGTGCACCGGCTGCTGGGAGCGCCGCTGCCGGTAAATAAGGGGGACGGGAGGTGGGGAGGGCGCGCTGAGCATCCCGAGCGTGGCTGTGGGGCTGGGGTCCCGTGGGGCTGCGCGGTTGCTGCTTGGGGATAGAGGAGCGGTGGAGGGCTCGGAAAACTCTCTGCAGAGAGCGGGCACAGCCGTATCCACACCCCCACGTCGGAAGGACGTGGCTGTGTGGCTGTAGCCATGCGCTGCCATGGGGACACTGCTGCTGCCGCGGTGACCGGAGCGTGGGCAGTGTCACCGCGTGTCCCCGAGAGCCGCGGGGTCTGCCTTCGTTCCGCCTGATGCCAACCCGCCCGGAGTCGCAGAGGAAGTGGCTTTGCCTTTTCAGGCCGGTTCCCATCCGACTGCAATGGCTTGGGGCTCTGTGTCGGCATCCCACGGCACACTGCGGTGGAGCGCGGTGAGCCCCCAGCACGGCCCGAGCGTGGGATTCAGCCGCCTGGCCGTGCACGGGGCTGCGGGGCTGCCTGCCCCTTGTCCTACTCAGCGTTTGCATGGGCTGGAAGGAAAGCCCCGCAGAAAATCTTGCACTGAGCAACTTCCTCTGGGAAGTGGGGAGGGAAGGAGGCACAGAACCGGGGGTCTGAAGCACTGCTGGCGTCCCAACCCAGGCTGGAGCCTCCTATCCCCACTTCCTTCCTGCCTGGGGATCCCCTGTTGGTGGGTTGCCATCGGAGTGCTCTTTCCCGTCCCTTCCTGTTGGGGGGTGGGGGGGTTTTCTCCCCTTCCTCCCCTTTCTTCCACGGGCCTGGGACACTTCAGCCATGGCTGCGCATCTCCATGGCACCAATGCGCAAAGCTGGGGGCGAGGCAATGGAAAGAGGGTTGCTGCGAGACCTTCCCCTGGGCAAACGAGCTCCGTTCGTCCCCACTTTCATTTTTTCATGAGGCAGAGCAGCAGCCTCTCATGGTGTCCCCGTCATGGGATTTTTGGCTGCTGACTAAATGCAGTTTGTTTGGGAACACGCAGCTCCAGACATGACGAATGGGGCAAACTCAAATTTCAGGCATGCGTCCTCCCCACCCCGGAGCTGTAACGGGATCGGCGGCCCGGGGTGCCACCATGGGGACAGGGACATTGTGGAGCTGGAGCCAACCCCCCTCCCCACGCAGTGCCCACGCTGCCAGGTGCCTCTCACAGCCCCATTACTCACCGTGCTATAATTAGGAAATGAACAGTCATTATTAATTTTTTCCCCTATAAACCTCAGCCCTGGACGCTGCGCTCGTCCCGCTTCGCTCAGCAGCATCCTCCCACCCTGGGTGCCCCAAATCCCCCAGAATGGAGCCGTGCAGGATTTACTCTCCCTGCCCACAGGCCCCTCGCTTCCTCTCCGTGCAGCTGATGGCTTTTTCATGCTTTCCGGAAGCCGTTTGTGCCTGAAATACCTTCCCGGCCCGCTTTCCGCAGCCTCATTGTTCTGGTCCGGGATGATGCTATCGCATCCGAGCTTCCAGCAAGTCATGCAGGGCCCCACTGAGTGATGCTCCCTCTGGGTGCAGGCTTGCTTTCAACCCCTGTGAGTGTTTTGCTTCAAAATCTGTGTTTGCTACAAAAGCACGTGACCGCTGCAGAGGAAATCCCATTGTAAACTACCTGAATTGCAGAGGGCGGTGGCGAGGCCGTCTCCGTGCCACCGCTGTCCCTGGATGTCCCTCTGCATGCCCTGCACCCTGCCCCAGCACTGTCAGTGTGGGGATTTTCCAAACAAAACCAAACTGCCCCCTCCTCTGGAAACCTGCAGAAGAGCAAAACCTGTGTTGGCGATGGGTTTGGGGCTTTCACTTGCCCAAAGTCCTTGCTTCTGATGGGGTTGGGGCCCCCACGTGCCCCAAATCCTTGACTGTGGTGGTTTTGGGGCCATTGAGCCATGGGGAACTCAGGGCTGGATGGAGAGGGCGGCGTGTGAGCAACTCTGGGCCGTGTGTGCTGTGTGCCCTCCAGGGCCCTCCTGCCTTCCTTTCCTTTTTTTCCCCACTGTGGGCACTGTCCCATCCATCTGCTACCATCTGTCAGCAGGAAAGGGTACGGGGCAGCGCCCGGTAACAAACACCTCTACCAGCCCAGTGTCCCAAAGTGGCTCCCACTGCCCAGTCCTTGTGCCTCAGGGTGTGAGATGAGGAGGGGGGAGAGGCTGCAGGCACAGTAGTGTGTATTTCAGAAGTGAGCTGTGCTGGGTTGGCTTGCACAAGAGGTTTGTTGGCTCGCAAAGGTGTCTGTCGCCATGGTGTAGGGTGCAGAGCAATGCTGAGTTATGGATGCTGTGAGCTATGAGCCTACTTCACACTGCATAAAATCCACCCTGAGCTTTGTGGCTTCAAGATCGAGCCTCGACTGCAGAACATAACAGAGATAAATGAGCTTCAGTAAATCCCCCATCTCCTCCCTGTAAGCCATGCTGGGAGTCCTGTGGCACTGCACTCTCTGGTTTGCAGTCCGGGCGTTGCTCTGGCTCTGCCCCAGGAGAAGCCTGCAGCTGAGTTTTAAAGCTCCTTTGGGTTTCTCCAAAAGTTTCTCTTCTTTGGGTTTCTTGGGTTTGGCTGCTGGGTCTCCATCGCCTCCATCCCGAGGAGGTGAGGACCATCCCCACGTCCCACGCTGTCACCAAAGTGTTTCTTTAAATATGCTGAAAGATATCAATATGCCTGGAGGGTTCTGCAGCTCAGCAAAGTTGGGAAAGTGTGGTTGCCAAAAAAATAGCAAGTGTTGGAGATGGGGGAAGAAGGGATGCTTCCGGCACCGGCAGATAGGAAGGATGCTGTGCAGGGCTGTGCCAAGATAGGGCACTCAGCTCGTTGTTGCTTGGATGGTGGGGTCGGTTTGGATGTGTCTGTCTGTCTTGGCTCTGGAGACCTCCAGATGTGCTTGTGGCTCCATCATCTTACAGGTTAGTGGTATCTCCATTGCTGCCCCATGGAGACATCTCCATTAAGTGGCTTGGAGAGGGCAGTCCTGCTCTGGGTGCATCCATGAGCCATCATTTGCTACGTGTATCATCTCTGAGCATTGAAGCTCATGGTGCTGTGTGTTCCCACCTGGCTGGAGCCATGCTCCTGTGCATGGTCCTTGTCCCCTCGGGATAAGTCCCAAAAAGTCCCCAAAACCAGTAGCCAGAGGGCACTGCACTGCTTTGAGAGGCGTGAGTGTGGGATGGATGCTCTCCTCTCTTTCCCCTCCCTGGGTTCGCTGTGATCCCACACCACTCTGTAACACTTTCCCATGCTGGAGGCAAACAAATCAAAGCTGGGAGCAGGGACACAGCCACTGCCACATGGCCTCACAGTGCTGTCCCCATCAGCACAACCCAATCTTGTCCAAGGAGCAACGATGCCCAGCATGGCAATGCACCCCTGCTGTGCCACGCTGTGTCCCTTGTCCCTTTCCCCGGGGGATGACATTGGCCAGGGTAGGCACATCCCACTCACCTGAGCATCCCCTTGTGGGGAGCACAGCCAGGCTTACACAGCTGGGCTGTGTCACCATCCCTGACAGCAGCCAGCTGTCATCCCCAGCTCACAGCAGGGGCCATTTCTTCCCTCTGGAGCTGCACGGAAGCTGCATTTTGGTGCATCCTGGAAGGACACATGGGCAGGAGTGGAAACCTTCCCCCAGCCCTCAGCAGTGTTTGGTGCATGTAGCCATGGCTGGGGGCAGCAAGAAGTGAGGTGAGAATGCTGACAGCATGGTGATGGACTCCAGCCCAGCAGCACTGCCCTGCCAAATTGCTGCTTATCTACAGGCTGAGTCAGACGGCGAGGCGTCACTCCATGCACACACCATGGTTTGGGCTCATTTCTTTTTGCCCTCTGGGTTTGGTGATGATGTCACATATGCAAAGTCTTGCTTGGGACACCGAGCACAGGGAGATGCAGGGGATGGATCCCTGGTGGTGCTGCATGGGGCTGCCCTGGGGCTTCCCCAGACTTTTGGAACGGTGGGGACTCACCTCCTGACCCCTGGAGTGATTTGGGGTTGAAAGTGGGGTTTTGCTGATGATTCCCACGTCTCCTCCCTGGATGCATCACGTGCTGTGTTTGGAGTTTTTTTGGGGGGTTAGTAAAAGTAAAGGGGGTTTATCCCTGCTGCAGGGAGAGACGTGGGAAGGCACACGTGGATGCTGTAGGATGGGAGCAGATGCTGTAGCACCAGGGCTGCCTTTGGCCCTTCCCCTCCCACTGCGTGGCTGGGTGTGGACCTGGGGCTGAGTCATGGGGCTGAGTCAGTGCAGCCCACACATTGGGACGCCCGTGTGGGGCTCACCATGTGCAGGGATCCTGCCCTGAAGGGGACAGCCACTGCCACCAGGCTGGGTCTCACCGAGGGACAGTTGATGGCCTGGGGCCACGAAGGCATGGACCTGCCAATGCATGGACTGCCAAGGCATGGGGCCACTAAAGCTTGAGGCCACCAAAGCTTGGGATCAACAAGGCCTGGGGTCAACAAAGCATAGGGCCACCAAGGCATGGGACTGCTAAGGTGTGGGACCACCAAAGCTTATGGCCACCAAGGCTTGAGTCTACCAAAGCATGGAGCCACCAAGGCATGGGGCTACCAAGGAATGGGACAACCAAGGTATGGGGCCACCAAGGCAGGGGGCCAACAAAGCGTGGGGACACCAAGGCATGGGAGCACCAAAAGCATGTGACCATCAAAGCATGTGCTCACCAAGGCCTTGGGCTACCAAGGCATGGGGCCAGCCTTGCTGTGTGTTTCCCTGGTGTGGGATTCCCCATTTCTCCAGCAGCTCAGTGCTGGTCTCTGTGCAGGGGTGGAGTTCCTGAAGGACGTGGTGGCACCTGCGATCCAGTGGGAGCGGCCTGGGGAAATGGGTTTATGGTAGGGGAGGGTGGAGCTGCCTCCTCCGTCAGCCAGGAAGGACACTGCTGCCACCCCCTGTTGGGGACCTGGGCTGGGCAGGTGGCCCCCATCTCACCCAGCTGTGTGTCCCCAGCTGGAGGACTGCACGCTGCAGGTTTCCCCATCTGGCCACTACCTGGACCTGGAGCTGTCGCTGCTGGAGCAGAAGGATGACCTGGAGGCTTTCTACGAGGAGGTCAGGTGAGGCACGCGGGGGGCACTGGGCACGTGGGGATGGTGCCCCTGTGCCAGCGCTCAGCCCGTATCCCTTTGCCCTAGGAAGGGCCGGCGGCCAACGCTGATCCTGCGCACGCAGCTGTCCGTCCGTGTCCACGCCATCATCGGTGAGCTGGGGGGGGGTCTGCTCACCGCCGGGGCCAGGAATCCATCGCACGCTGCGGGGATTTGGGGTCATCTGAGCGAGTTCTAAACATAGCCCTGGTGAATGCAAACAAATGGCCCACGTGAGGACGAGCGCTCGGACGCGCTGAGGCTTCCCATCTGGAACGAGGGGAAAAGCCAGCAGTGCTGGGAAGGAAAGGACCAGCAATGGGGTCAGGGTCGCGCTCCCCATGCGCGGTTCCCAGGCTCTGGAATGCTCCATCCCAGCGGCTCCGGGAAGGTTTGGCAGAGCACTGGTTGGCCTGGCCGAAATACATAGGAAAACAGTAAAAAATAGACAAATGGGTTTGGTGAGCTGCGTGCCTCCTTTGAAGGCTGCCAGCCGTGGGATGGGGACGAAGGGCAGATGGGGTTCCTGTGGGTAGCTCAGCCCCGGGGCTGTGCCTCCTGCCCGGGTTCCTGTTTCGGTTCAGCGCAGAAAACCAGATATTTGTGTCATTGCCGGGCAGCAAAAATAGAAAGAAAAGAAAATAGGGAAGTGGCAACACTGGAAGAAACGGTGGTGGTGGAGCTGCTGCTGCTCCCGCCCCGATGTGTGTCCCACACCCACCACTGCGCCGTGTCCCCGTGTGCCGCTGTGCCCAGCAGCCCGTTCTCATGCCTTTGCTTGCAGAGAAGCTGTACAACTCACAGGGCCCGGAGCTGCGGCGCTCCCTCTTCTCCCTCAAGCAGCTCTTCCAGGTAGGTGGCTCCGTGTCCCCGCTCTGGAGGTGCCCACGTCCCCCCAGCACCTGCGTGGGGACATCACTGGGCTTTGCTCACAGGAGGACAAGGACCTGGTGCCAGAGTTTGTGAACCTGGATGGGCTGACGTGCCTGATTAACGTGGGGGCAGAGGCGGACCAGAACTACCAGAACTACATCCTCCGTGGTGGGTACATGGCGTGTCCCCCCCCACTCAGTGGCACCGCTGATGGAGCGTGCCTGATGCCACCACCCCTTGCCCCTGCCTTGCAGCCTTGAGCCAGATCATGCTCTTCGTGGATGGGATGCAGGGTGTCATCAACCACAACGAGACCATCCAGTGGCTGTACACGCTGTCAGGAAGCCTGGTAAGCTGCCGTCACCCCTGACTGTGACTGTGCCCATGTGCTGTCCCTTGGGGGTTCACACCGTGCCTTGCCTTCAGGATGGGCTCAGTGCCTTGGGCTCATTGGGTGCTGCTCTTCAATGTCATCAAGAGTCCCCATGGCCCCTTTATGTGACCTGGGCACAGAGGTGGAATGTAAGAGAGGGCCCAACTTTGGGTACCAGCACCCATTGGCCACCAGGATGCCAGCTGTAGGACCCTGAGCCCACAGCACCCTTCACCAAAGCCATCAGTGAAGCCAAGCCCTGGAGAGCGGGTGCAGCCCCCTGTACTGCCAGTGCCCAGCCACAGCCACTGTCCTTTGTCCCAGTTTCGCCTGGTGGTGAAGATGGCCCTGAAGCTGCTGCTGGTCTTTGTGGAGTACACAGAGCCCAACGCCCTGCTCCTCATCCGCGCCGTCAATGCCGTGGATCAGGCGAGAGGTGGGTGCAGCCCCAGCCCCCAACCATGGATCTTATCTTGGGGATGGTTGGGTGCAGAAGACGTGGGTTGTCCATGCCCCATGGCAGCCACGGAGTGTGACAGCTATGGCACGTGCCAGCCATGGCCAACGGGAGACCGCCAAGAGCCCTCCAGTGGGGATGAGGAGGGGGTGAGATGCTCAGGATGCAGTGCTCCGTATCCCAAACCCAGTGCCTTGGTGCTACCTACACACGTTGCTTGTCCCAGGTACGTGCCCATGGTCCAACCTGATGGCCATCCTTGAGCAGCGCAATGGGGCTGACACGGAGCTGCTGGTGTTCGCCATGACACTGATCAACAAGGTGAGCACCAGGGCTGTGCCACAGGGCCACCTCCTCCCCGTGTCCCCGGTGCCAGCCCCGTCCCTTTGCCACCACCCAGACGCTGGCTGCCCTCCCAGACCAAGATTCCTTCTACGACGTGACCGACTGCCTGGA
Source organism: Lagopus leucura (assembly GCF_019238085.1). Taxonomy (NCBI): domain Eukaryota; kingdom Metazoa; phylum Chordata; class Aves; order Galliformes; family Phasianidae; genus Lagopus; species Lagopus leucura. Next base: position 288,118 of record NW_024962300.1, read on the forward strand.
GCAGCAGGGCATGGAGAGGATCGTGCAGCAGTATTTAAGCAGCAAGGGCACTGACCTCGACCTGAAGCAGCAATTTGTCCTCTATGAAGTGAGTGGGGCACCCAGGGTGACGGCAGTGTGATGCATCTCCGGGGTTCACAGCACGTCCCCATCCCACTGCAGAGCGCACTGCGGCTGGAGGACGGCGTGGAGGAGCCGCCAGCAGGCGGGCGCAAGGAGCGCAGGAAGACAGACGAGGGGCGGCGGGGGTGGAGGGCACAGGGGGGCAGTGCTGAGCTCGACCCTCTGCAGAGCTCAGAGAGTCCCGGATCCCCATCAAATGAGACCCTCAGTACTGCGAAGGAGCCCCCTGTTGAGGACAGCCCTGAGCTGAGCATCCCAGTGGAGTAAGTGTGGGATGCGGGGATGCTGCAGTGTGACATTGGGAAGTCCTCCATGGCACTGTGCTCTGTCTGCATCTCCTCTTTCTCCAGGCCCTGCCCCAAGAGTGTCTTCAGCAGCGCGTCCAGCCTGCGGCTCAGCCTGTCCAGCCCCCCAGCTGAGAAGGAGCCCCCCAGCATGGGGGAGAGGAGCATCTACAAGTAAGGGATGGTGCCCTGGGGGTCCCACCACCACGTCCCCTCTGTCCCCAGGGCGCGCTGGGGCTGGTGAGGTTCACAGGACAGGAGAGGGCAGTGTGAGATGATTCAAGTGCAGGGCCTTCACAGCATCCTTAGCCTCACTGGGGTGCACACACCTCTGCTCCAGCTCCATCTCTTCCCCCTCACTCCTCCTCTCTGCCCACGCTGATTCTCTCCTCTGCCCACTCTTTCTATCTTTTCCTTTTGCAGGCTGCACCAACCTGCTGCTGTCTGGTAAGTGCCCAGGCTCTGCGTGACACCTGCTTGCTGTTCCCAGCCCTTCATTTCCTCTGCTTGCACCCTGTCTGGGTGGCCAGGATCTCCGTACCACAGCTGTTCCACTTGGGGTGGCACATGTGGCTTCCATGCCATCTCCAGCCTGCAGCATCCTGGTGGCAGGTCGGGTGGCTCTGATGACAGGGACAGTGCTCCCAGTGTCACCAGCAATATGCACGAGCAGTTCTTGCTGTGGGTCCTCATGCCACACCATCGGGAGGGGGGTGGGAGACAAGAGATCTCCATTAGCAGGGGCTAACCCCTATTTTCCCTCAGGCGGGAGGATGCCCCCTCCTTGCATGGGGACAAACCTATTCTGAAGAGGTTTGAGTAAGTAGAGGCATGCGTGTGTCTCCAGGCATGCGCTTCCTCAGGCTGGATGCTCCCAGCTGTGCAGGGCAGGAGGAGCAGGAGGGTGCCACGAGTCCCAGCTCCAACACTCGGTGCCCTCCTGGGAGCTTGTTCTTGCTGCTTGTTGTGGTGGATATCGGCTTGGGACCAAGTGGCAGAGGTGGTGGAGGGAGGTGGTGGAGTCTCCATCCTTGGGGATGCTCAGAAGCTGCCTGGACATGGTGTTGGGCACAGCTCAGGGTGGCCCTGCTGGACCGGGGTGGCACCAGGTGACCTCCAGAGGTCCATGCTGGCCTCAACAATTCTGTCCCCATGCTTCCCTTGCCTCCCACTGGGCCATTACATCCTTGTCTTGCTGTTCCCAAGCCATGGTGCCCTTACCCACCTTTTTGAGGTGCTTGGAGGTGGCTGGGGCCATGGGTGGATCCTGTTGCGGTGTGGCTCATGCCAAAGATTTTGTTGTGGGATTGGCCCCATGCAGGGCTCGTTGTGTGGTGCTGTATGGTGTGGTTTGTCCATCCCCATCCTCACCATGCTCCCAGACAATAGCTGTCCCTATCTCGCAGAGCTCGCTTCTTGGAGAACCTGGCTGCTGCCCAGAAGGAGAAGATGTCTGCCATGGCCAAGGGACGGATCAACATCCTCAGCGATGTTGCATCACTGGAGCATCCCATTGCTTGGGATGGGGACAGCAGCAACCCTGATTCCGGCACAGAACCACGCCACATGAGTATGTGCAGGGCTGGGTTGGGAGTATGTCCCTACTAGGAGACCCACGTGGGCATTAGGAGCCCCTCTGGCCCCAGCCCACCCCATGGTACTGGGTGCTGTGGTGGTACTGGTGCCATTGAACAGCTCAGGTTGGAGGGGACCTTCAAAGATCATCCTGTTCCAATGCCTGCTGTGGGCAGGGTGTCCCCCACCAGGTCAGGCTGCCCAGGACCCCATTCAAGCCTGGCCTGGCCAGGGATGGGATGCCCACAACTTCTCTTGGCAACCTTCTCTGGCCATCCAGCACCCACAAGGAATGGGCTCCTAGCCCTACGTGCAGCCCAGCAGCACCTTCTCCAACAGATGGGCTCTCTCTCTCCACAGGATCCCACGCAGGCCGGCAGGACGTCTCCGACACTTGCAGCACCATCTCCTCTGATACCAAGTTCATGCTGGACATGCTCTATGCCAAGGGCTCCTCAGAGCCAGGGAGGCAGAAGGTCTTCCCCAAGGAGCCATCGTTGTCCCCACACCAAGGAGAGCTGGATACGGACACGGGGTCCAGCTGTGCCGAGGGACCTGGTGGTCAGGAACAAGAGAATGGCCGGCCCCACGGTGGGCTGGTGGCTAGCGCCCACGCCAAGCTGGCACGTGCTGCATCCAGCATCGATGCCGAGAGCCACACGCAGAAGCTGGAGAGCACCGTCATGATGCCCGTCAAGAACGACGTGGAGTTGTCATGGGAGCGCCTGGAGGCTGGCCCCGTGCAACTGAAAATCAAGGACTTGGACTTCACTGACCTGGGGGAGGAGGAGGACTTGGACGTCTTGGACTCAGGGCCCATTGCCAATGGCTCCTTCCTTCCTGCCAGCATCGAGGCAGCGAGTGCTGGAGTTCTCATGGCTCCCCCTCCTCCTCCAATGGTCCCTGGCTGCCCACCACCTCCACCTCCACCACCCATGGCTCCTGGTTGCCCACCACCTCCACCTCCACCGCCCATGGCTCCTGGCTGCCCACCACCTCCACCTCCACCACCCATGGTCCCTGGCTGCCCACCTCCCCCTGGTTTCTTAGGCCCCTCAGCCGCTGATGGTCCTTCCCAAGCCAAGAAGAAGAGGACAGTGAAGCTCTTTTGGAAGGAGCTGAAGCAGCTGGATGGCACTGTTGGGTCAGGAAGATTTGGGCAGGCGACACTGTGGGCATCCTTGCAAAACGTTGAGGTCAACGCTGCCAAACTGGAGCATCTCTTTGAGTCCCGTGCAAAAGAGATGCCAGCTTCCAAGGTACCAGCAGGCCAGAGTTTTTGGGGGTGTTGTGGTCTCAATGTCACCCCATGCTGTCTTGAGGATGGGTAGCTAGAGCCTTGAGGCTCAGTGGGGAGGATGGGGGAGGGGGTGATGATGATCAACACATGGGTGTGTGTGGTTCACCCTCACATCCCATGGTGTTTCACAAAGGTGAGCCCTCTGCCTGGCTGCCAGCCTGCTCCCTGTTACCTTTGCAGAAAGTTACTGATGGAAAGAAAGTGGTGGTGGTGCTGGATCCCAAGAGGAGCAATGCCATCAACATTGGCCTCACCGTGCTGCCACCTGTGCACATCATCAAGACAGCCGTGCTCAACTTTGATGAGTTTGCAGTCAATAAGGAAGGGATTGAGGTGAGCACTGGAGAACCGGCCCACCAGGGTCCCTGCGTGGGTCATTTCCCCTGGTCAGGAGGTCTCTGTGCCATGGTGCCCATGCTGTAGGTGGCCCTGATGTGACGTGTCCCATCTCCCACCATCCTGGAGGAACAGTGACGTTGCTGGTATCTGATGTGGTTTTCTGCCCGCCTTAGAAAATCCTGACCATGGTCCCAACCGAGGAGGAGAAGCAGAGGATCCAGGAGGCCCAGCTGGCCAATCCTGATGTGCCGTTGGGCTCTGCGGAGCAGTTCCTGCTTTCATTGTCCTCCATCAGCGACCTGACGGCCAGGCTCCAGCTCTGGGCCTTCAAGCTGGACTATGAGAGCCTAGAGCAGGTATGAGGCCACATACCTCATCTTCCCCTCAGCGGTGCCCTTGGGATGAGCTGTGGGGAAAGTGGCATCCAAACATGGGGCTGCAGAGCCCCAAGGCAAGCATGGGCTGCTTGTGCCCATGGTTGAGGACACCAGGATGTTCCTGGTTGAACATCCCCCCAAAGGAGGTGACTTCCAAGGGATCTCACCTGCACCTGTCCCCCATCCAGGAAATCGCAGAGCCGCTGTTTGATCTGAAAGTGGGCATGGAGCAGCTGGCCAAAAATCACACCTTCAAGTGCATCCTGGCCACGCTGTTGGCCATGGGCAACTTCCTGAATGGCTCCCAGGTGAGGAATGGGGTGCTGGGGGATGCAGCTTGGGTGCTGCATGGAGAAGACCAACCATGGCATATGCGTGCCCAAGACCACAAGAATCTCGGGAGGTGGTGTGGGTGCTGGTGATGGTCTTCTTGGGGAAGGTGGTCACTCAGCGGGAAGGTGGCAAGATGGAGAGGCCCCACTGAGCATTGGGGTTTCAGAGCAGAGGCTTTGAGCTGGGCTATCTGGAGAAGGTGTCGGAGGTGAAGGACACGGTGCACCGGCAGTCCCTGCTCCACCACCTCTGCCAGATGGTGGTGGAGAAGTTCCCAGAAACCACGGACCTCTACTCAGAGATCGCCTCCATCACTCGCTCTGCCAAGGTGAGACCAAGCCCAGGCCCTACGCCTTCACCTCACCACCACCAGCACCAATGGACAAAATCTCCCACTCCCCCTAGGTTGACTTTGATGAGTTGGCCAACAGCCTGGTGCAGCTGGAGCGGCGCTGCCGGGCGTCCTGGGACAACCTGAAGGTGATTGCCAAGCACGAGGCCAAGCCGGTGCTGAAGAGCAAGCTGACCGACTTCCTCAAGGACAGCACCCAGCGCATCGTCGTCTTGAAGGTGGTGCACCGGCGTGTCCTCAACAGGTGGGTCCCAACCCCGGCGCATCACCGGCCCCAAAGCCAACCTGTGGGGGGATGGCCGTGCCTTGATGGGTGTCCCTGCAGGTTCCACTCCTTCCTGCTCTACCTGGGGTACCCGGCGAGCGTTGTGCGGGATGTGAAGGTGATGCCCATCTGCAAGCTGCTGCGGGAGTTTGCCCTGGAGTACCGCACGTGCCGGGAGCGAGTCCTGCAGCAGCAGAAGAAGCGTGCGGCCCATCGTGAGCGCAACAAGACGCGCGGCCGGCTCATCACAGAGGTATGGGGCTGAGCATCCCACCACTGTGCCCTGTGCTGATAGAATGAGAGGGAGTGGCCTCACGTTGTGCCAAGGGGCGTTCAGATGGGATATTAGGAACGATTCCTTCTCTAACAGAACGGTGAGGCAGTGGCACGGCTGCCCAAGAGGTGGGGGAGTCATCACACCTGGAGGTGTCCCAGAGCTGTGGGGATGTGGCACAGAGGGATGAGGGCAGTTGGCACGGTGCAGGTGGGCTGGGGTTGGGCTTGAGGATCTGAGAGGTCTTTTCCAAGCTTAATGATGAGTGATTCAGCTCAGAAAGCAAATGGAATCCTGGGCTCCATCAGCAGAGAGGTGGCCAGCAGGGCAGGGAGGTGATCATCCCTCTCTACTCTGCTCTTGTGAGGCCCCATCTGCAGCACTGTGTGCAGGTCTGGAGCCCCCACTACAAGAAGGGCGGAGAGCTGTTGGAGAGGGTCCAGAGGAGGGCAAAAAGATTATCAGGGGGCTGGAGCACCTCCTGTACAAAGACAGGCTGAGGGAGCTGGGCTTGTTCAGCATGGAAAAGAGAAAGCAGTAGGTGACCTCATTGCAGCCTTCAGTACCTAAAGGGAGCCTACAGACAGGAGGGAGTCAACTTTTTGAAAGGGCAGATAACAGCAGGACAAAGGGAAATGGTTTGAAGTTGAGGGAGGGAAGATTGAGGTTGGATGTCAGGGGGAAGTTCTGTACTATGAGAGTGGTGAGGTGCTGGAACAGCTGCCCAGAGAGGCTGTGGATGCCCCGTCCACCCCTGGAGGTGTTCAAGGCCAGATTGGATGGGGCCCTGGGCAGCCTGGTGTAGCATTAAATGGAGAGGTTGGTGGCCCTGCCTGTGGCGGGGGAGCTTCATGATCCTTGAGGTCCCTTCCAACCCTGGCCATTCTGTGATTTTACAATCCTATGATTCTGTGAGTGGTCATGGTGGCGATGGGCTGATGATTGGACTTGATCTTGGACTTCCAACATTAATGATCGCGTGATTCTGAGCTGTGTCCCCAATGCCTGCTTCTTGTCCTGCTGCAGACCGAGAAGTTCTCTGGCATCACCGAGGCATCGCCACCCGCCGTGGTGTCAACCAGCCCCGCACAGCAGGAGCAGGCAGAGGTGGGCCACGAGAGCATGAAGAGCATCCTGAGCTCGCCCACGGATGTCCCTGCCCGCCGCAGTCGGGGTGGCCGCGGTAGGAGCACATCGGAGATGGGGTGGCAGAGTGGGGTGGCCCCAGGGAGCGCCCAGTTGATGCCAGCATCCTCATGTTCCCATGCAGTGACGGGGCTCTCCAGCCCCAGCCAGGGCTCCCCAGCCCAGGAGGATGTCCCCAGCTCACCCGACGACGCCTCAGATGAGATCATGGACCGCCTGGTGAAGTCAGTGACGCACAGTGCCAACCCCCGTCCCTGCCCCAGCCGGGAGCGCAGGAGGTCCCGTGGCAACAGGAAGTCCTGTGAGTCCCCAGTGCCACTGTCCCCACACCCTGTGCCCCTGTGTCCTGGCCGCTGTGCCCTATCCCCATGTTCTGTCCTCAGCATCCCCATGCTCTGTTCCATCCCTGTCCCCATTCTGTGCCCCTCTGATCTTTCCTGTCTCTGGAGCTCTGCTCAGATGCTCTTTCCCAACTTTTGTGTCCCAATCCCAACTCTGTGTCCCTGTCCCCGTCACCCTATGCCCCATCTCTGTCCCAAAGCCACCCCATGCCTTGCCTCCTTTCCCTGACCCCTCCAGACCCCTAACCCTGGCACCCACCCATGCCACCAGGACCCCTTATACCCACACCAGGGCCACAAAGCCCAGTGCACAGTGACCCAGCAGCCACTCTCCTGTCCCCACAGTGCGACGGACACTGAAGAGCGGGCTGAGCGATGAGCTGGTGCAGGCGCTGGGCTTGGGACAGGCACCGGGCATGGAGGTGTGATGTGACCACCTGCATCCCATGGGGAAGGACATAGGGACGCTTGGCACGCTCCGCACCTTTGGTCTCACCTTCAGCTCCAGAGCATGATGGGAGCGATGCTCCAGAGCTGCTCTGTGCGGTCAGGATGGAGAATGCAAGGTGGAGGATGGAGGATGAAGGATGGAGGAGCATGTGCTGCAGTGGGAGTCGGAGCAGTACTGGGGGGAGAGGGGCTGGACCCGGACCCCCGCTGGGAGCTGGGTCTGGCTGCTGTGACAATAAAGTGATGTGACGTGTGCTGCTGGCGGTGTCCCTTGTCCCCATTCCTGGGGCATGGGGTGATGCTTCCTGCAGCATCCCCGGGCAGCCCGGTGTCCCCGTGGAGCAAAGTACCAGGGTGGCACGGCACTCCTGCATCCCTCTGCCCCACCTCCATCCCCGTGGCTCATGGCTCAGGGGCAGCCTGATGTCTCCATACCGGGATGCAATGCCCCCCCCTCCCCCCCCAGGAGTCGTGTCCTCACCGAAGGCCTCCGCTGCCCTCTCTCTGTGTTTTCATTACAGCTGTTTTTTTGGCTCTGCAGGCCTTGGGGATATTTCCAGGCCTCCCCGGCATGCGCTGCCCTTGAGAGGCGCCTGAAGTGCTTGGCTTGGCTGTGGCACGCACGGATTGTGCCAAAAACACCACGCGGGTGGAGGGGGGGTGGTGGGGCCGCAGGTACGCCTGGGTGCCACCAGCAGTGCCATGTGGGGTGCTCCAGTTCCCATCCCCATCTCCATAGGGTGCAACCGGTGGCACCTCCAGCCCCTCTCCTCGTCCCCAAGCTCTGTGCCACCCGCTGTCCCCGTGTCATGCTGCCACGAGGGGGCACGGCGGCCACGTGCATGGCACTGCACAGGGATGTGTCCCCGTACATCCCATATGTCCTCACCTCTTGAGCAAGGCCGGGTGGTGACACGCTCAGCTCAGCACGGCGGGTGCATGGAGGTGGAGGACAGGAAATGGATCACCGTGTCGTGACCCACTGTCCCAGTGCTGGGGTGGAGGAGGCAGTGTGTCACTGGGGCCGGGAGGAAGGCAGGTTTGCTCCGTCACCCTAAGAGTGAGGTCCTGCAGATGCCATGGAGAAGGGAGGTGGGAGGCGACGATGGGTTGATGGGATGGAGAAAAGGGCTGAGCTCCTGAGATGAGCCCAGATAGGGATGGGGATGCTGAGCAGGGCTTCTCCACCCTCTGTTGGCTGAGATGGGGTGCGGGGACCTGGTACCCCTCCCTGAGCATCACCAATGCTTTGCAGCCACAAGGGGCCCCCAGCTCTTGGCAGTGCATTTGGGGTGCTCAGTCCTGCTGACCCACAACACTGTAGTGTGGGAAGCCCAGCAGGAGAGGAGAGATGGGAGTGGGAACGTGAGCTTCAACTGGGAAGCAGCTTTCCAGAAGGTGAAACCTCTCCCAGAGCCGTAACTCCAGCTGGAAGTGGAGATGTGTTCTGTAAAGGGCTGCACAGCCTAACCTCACAGGTCAGAGCCTGGGATTTTCCGATGAGAAGGGGAAACCTGGCCATGGATGTCACTGGGCATCCTTCCCCTTGGGTGGGGATGGACATGGAGGTGTTCCCTGGGGAGGGACTGGCGAAAGGAGAGGATGTCCTGGGCAGGATGAAGCACCTGTGGGAGCAGTGCTGGGTGAATCACATCCCTCCCAGCCCCAAGCCCCTGCAAACGGCCCGAAAACAATGCGATGAATCTTCCAGAGATGAGATTAGGGAGGGGAACAATTATCTCCAAACCTGTTCGTCATGGGAGGCTCCACCGAGCTGTAGGAACAGCCTAGGGCAAAGGGGAGCAGGAGGAAGACGGATCCCCCATAGGGACCGTGCTGAGTTCAGGTGTGACCCACCCAGCCCCACTTCCAACCCGCAGAGGTGAGCCACAATTAGCGAAATGGGCACGGAGGGCGTCAAGTAGGTCAAAAGGTAATGAGGATCTCAGCAGCATTTCCTAACAGCGAGGGGTTGAGCAACGGGGAGATGAACAAGGGCAGGCATTGTGTGCAAAGGAGCAGCCAGTGAGGGCAGCCGTGGTGAGAGAGATGGCATGGGGGAGGGAGGAGATGCTGGGAGGATGGGTGGACAGATGGGTGGGTAGACGGATGGGTGGATGGATGGACAAATAGATGGCAAAGGGATGAACAGACGGATGGACAAATGGACGGATGGATGGAGGGAGGGATAAACGGTGGATGTTCGAATGGGATGGATGGGCAGACAGATGGACAGCTGGTTGGATGGATGGACGGACGGACAAACGGGTGGATGGACTGAGTCAGAGCAGGTAGGCTTGGTGATGCTCAGCTAACAGCAATGAGCACAAGGGCTGCTTTGTGGGTAAATCATCAAATTACAGAAGGAGGGACCTTACGGATGGTTGGGTGACCCCTTCTCCCACAGATTCAGCCCTGCATGCATTTAGAACACTACTTGGCATCCAAGCAGGAGAGCCTCCAAGCAACCTGGGGTGCTGAAAGCAGCTGAAGACCTCAAGTAGTGCCATATTTCTTCTAGAGAGCCATCTCTGATCCAGCCAAATGAGAGAGAACTGGTCAAAAATTACTATTCTGCCCTTGGAAAAATAACATTCTTTAGTGAGGTGCTTCCAAGCCTAGTGAAATTGAGGTTCCTACGCACGCTGCTTTGAAGTTTGCTGCTGGGAAGGACCCTAAGGACCCCACAAACCACATCCCAAGATGGGAGATGCGTTGGGCACATCCCTCCTCCTCTACCTGGCCAGCATTCCCCACATTCCCCGGCCGGGAAGAGCCAGGCTGCAAACCCAACCGGGTCCCACCACCACCACCACACCCCAGAAAAACCACCCCAGCCTGTTTGTTGGCCACTGCCCTCCCGCCAAGCCTCCTGTAGCTGATGAAATCTGTTTTTTCCGATGGGACCAAGGGGGTTGCATCCATACCGCGTGGTTCTACGGCGAAGGACGGCGCAGGCATCCTCCATCCGACAGCAAAGCTTCTGGAAGCAGAACCTGGCAGATGGAGCAGCGATGCTCCGTCGCAGGGTCACTGAGCACAGAGGGCTGGTGGAATATTAAAGCCTGGCAGAGCAATCAAGCCAAGTCATAAAGGTGGGAAGGGGAGGACTTTGCCCCAGCACCTGCTGCTCGTGGCACGCCTCTGGAGCAGCGCTGGGTGCACTCAGCATGGCAGGGAGCAAACGCAGCAGCGGGTTGGGGGATGGTTTGGGATCACCTCGGTCCCAAGCCCCGTAGGGCCTGGAGAGCACCTGGATGTGGTTCACACCTCACCTGCTTGGGGTCCGGTCCCATGGGGTGGCTCTGGTGGCACCGCACACCCGTGTGCCTGTGGGAGGGGATGGAGACCCCCAGCCCGGCCATGGAGCTGTGGGGCTGTGCATCTTTCTTTAGGGTGCTTGGCCTGGGAACCGAGCCCCGGGGTGGGCACAGTGGCACCGGTGCCACGGGCACTGAGCTGGGCTGAACCCAACCGAACCGAACCGTGCCACGCTGAGCTGAACCGAGCCAACTTGAACGGAACCAAACTGAACCGAACTGAACCGAAACGGAGCAGAACCGAACCGAACCGTGCTGGAGCGAGCTGGAGCGCACTGAACCGAAATGACCCGTGCCGAGCTGAGCTGAGGTGAGCCCCGCGCGGTGCCGAACCGCGCCGAGCCGCTCCTACCCGCGCCGAACCCAACTGTGCCAAACGGAGCAGAACCGAACCGAACCGAGCTGTGCCGAGCCCGCTCCTCCCTCCCCGCCCCTCCCTCCGCTCCCCCCATTGGCCGCCCCCCGCTCCTCCCTCCCCTCTCCTCCCGCCTCCCCCGGCTATAAGCTCCCCGCGGTGGCACCACGCGGCCGGTGCGGCGGGGCCGGGCCGGCGCTGAACATCCCATCCCATCCCATCCTTTCCCATCGCATCACATGGAGCGAGCGGAGCGGTGGGCGTACGGAGCGTTGTGGGCGGCGCTGGGGGGCGGCTTAGCGCTGCGGGCGGCGCGGGGAGACGTGGTGCTGGGCCGGGCGCTGGCCGTGCCGCTGGCTTTGCTGGCCGCCGTGCAGAGCCTGTGCCGAGCCTGCCTGCCGCTGCCCCTCGGGCTCGCCCTGGCCGCGGCGTCCGCCTGCCTGCTGCTCCGCTGGGCGCCCGGCAGGAGGCTGCTGCCGGTGGAGGGCAGGGCGGTGCTGGTCACAGGTGAGCGCGGTGCGGTGCCGGGGTGCTCCGGGTGGTGCCGGGGATGCGCTCCGGGGATGCGCTGCTCGCCGGGGAGACGCGCGGACGGCGCCGGGGTCGCTCCTCTCGGAGGGGGGTTGCGCTTCCGTGGGGTGTCCCGGCGTGTGCGGGTGCCTCCCAGCCCGGGGAGGGTTCGTAAAATCGCCTGGGTTGGAAGGGACCCGAAAGGCCGTTTGCGCTCGTGGTGAGCAGAGGCTCCCGCGGCTCCATCAGTGCTCAGAGCCCCGTTCCCTGACCTTGGCTGCCTGCAGGGATGGGGCGGCATCAGCTCTCTGTGCAGCCGCTGCCTCACCGCCCTGAGTGTAAAGAACTTCTTCCTCATCTCCGATCTAAATCTGTCCTCTTTTGGTTTGAATCCGTTTCCCCTTGTCCTATCGCAGCAGACCCTGCTAAAGAGTCTGTTCCCTTCTCTCTCGCAGCCCTGCGGAGGTACTCAGGGTGGCTGAGCTCTGGAGAAGGGCAGCCCCAACGAGGAGGGAATGATTCAACCCTAAAGTCCGGGCCGCGGGGCAGCCCGGTGCCGCGGGGCACTGACATCAGCCATGCACAGGTGTGTACAGTGCCTTCCTCCTGGCCGTGGGGCTGCAGGGAGGGAGCTGTGGGCACACTTGGTGCTGCCCTGACGTCCCGTTGGGCTCTGGAGAGCAGACCCAGGGAATCACCGAATCATTAAAGCTGGAGAAAACCTCTCAGGTTCCCCAAGTCCAAACCTACTCTCACCACATCCCTCAGTGCCACATCTCCACTGTTCTTGGACACCTCCAGGGACAGTGACACCCCCACCTCCCTGTGCAGAGCCTCGCTTCTCATTCTCCTGACATCCAACCAGCTCCAAAGAGAAGGGGAAAGCTGAGCCCAGCCGTGGGGCAGGACGGTGCCATGGGGCTCACCCAGCCTGGGGTTGGCATCAGCCATGCGACGGTGACTCAGTGCTGGAACACGGTGTTCTCACCCTGTAGCACAGTGACACCTGCGGCCCCGCCGTGTTTGCTCTCGGCAGTAAATGCTTTGTGGTTGGGCAGGTTCGATTTGTGGGTGCTGAGGTGAAGCACCTCCAGGGGAGAAATGCGGCGCTGGCGGTGCCGGGCTGCACATTTCGGTGCTTTGCATCTCTTTAAGAGCAGAGCGGGACGTTGCTGGGGCTCACGGTCCCTGTTAAGGACCTGAAGTGGGTCAGAGCTTAACACCGTGCTCAAGGTTAGCAGCAGCTGCGCAGCCCCATCCTGCGGCCTTGCCAGATGCTGGAGCAGCTGGTGGTTGCTGGAGGCAGTGATTCCATCCAGATGTTGGGGCTGTGGAGGTGCAGATGCTTCCCTGTGGTCGCAGCAGCATCCTATCTCTCCCAACCTCGGGGCTCTGGTGCTGCCCCACACCTGATTTCTCGGTTTTGAGTGGTCGAGAGTGAAGATTTGGAGCCACTCAGTGATGGTGCTTGTGAATAACAGCTGGGTGCAATGGGTGCTGTGCTCAGTGTGCATCCAGGGTTGTGGGTTCTTCCTTTGGAGCCACGCCACGGAATGGTTTGGGTTGGAAGGAGCCTAATAATGCCATCCTAAGGCTACTACAACTCCTGGCTGTTCCCTTCCTTGGCTCTACTTCCAGGCAGGGTTGTGGCCCATGGTTGGGTGTCACTGCTCTCCACACACCAGCTGTGCCTGTCCTGCGCAGGAGGTTGTGTGTAGGAGTTGTACCCTCTGATCGTTGTGGGTCCCCTCCAACTTGGGAGATTCTGTGATGGGGTGCTGCCCTCCTTCAGCCCAGCTCAGTCCAACTGCTCCTGCGTATTTTTGGGGAAAATACCCCCAAGGTGACCTTGTGAGGCACACAGCCCTGCGCAGATTCAGCTGCACGCAGTGTTGGCTAGGGGGTGGTCGTGAGAGATGGGCTCATAGCTCACAGGTCCCAACAGACCGTGGTTCCAGGAGCTGTTTCCAAAAATACTGAGCTGCCCGTGCACTGCAAGAGAAAACGGGCTCAGCCCGATGGCAGTGTGAGGATGGGCAGGATGTGTGATGGGCGTTTGGTGCCATTCCAATGGGACAAACAGGACAGTGCCTTATACCCCGTGTAGAATTCTACCCCCAAAGTACCCCAGTGGGAAGGACCTTACAGCCCACCCAACCTCTCCATGGCAGGGGCGCTCCCATAGACCTCATCCCCATCCAGCCTGACCCTGGGCCTCTTTATGGATGGGTCGCCCATGCTTCTCCAGGCAGCTGTGCCAGGACCTCACTGCCCTCATAGTGAAGGATTCCTTCTGGTATCTAGCATCAATCTTCCCCTTCTAGTTCGGAGCTTTGGTTTGCCATGGCCGTGGCTTCCCTGGTGCTGCGTGTCCTTCCAGCGACAGCTCCTGCTGATGGATCACCATCGTGTTCCCGGCTCGCCGTGTTCCCTCTGCTGGCCATTATTCACCCGCTTATCGCTGAGGCTCTTCACAACAACTTCCTCTTTTGGGGGGACATAAATCCCACATTAGCTCTGATGAAAGGTACAGCCTGTGCCGCTGCCCGATGTTTGTGCTCAGATCCTTGTCACCGCTTGTCCCTGCCCTCAGCATCCCATCGCTGCCTCCAGCAGCAGCACGTGGACACCGAGCACAGAGGATGCTCAGATGTTCCTTCGGGGAGTGTGATACCCTGTGCTGAAAGCTCTGCTCCAGCACTGAAGTGCTGCTTCTAGGAAATTCCCTGTATGCTCTTTCTGCGAAATGCTGACTTCGTAGCAGCTCTGGCTCAGGGGAGCTGCTTCCTCCCCTGTGGTTGTTTTTGAGCTTCCCCATGGCCCCAGTGGGACTCACTCAGTGTTGTGTGTCCCGTTGCTCCCCTGCCTGGCTGCCTTCAGCCCATGGTGTGCCCCATTGGGTTGAGCCAACTCTTGGGCTGCCCTCAGCCCACAGTTTTCCCCATTGGGTTGGGCCAACTCTTGGGATGCCTTACGCCCATCACTGCTGCACCTGCTGGCCCCGTTGGAGCGTGGGTTGGTCCAATTGGAGCCTCTCAGCAGGCTGCTGGTGACTTGTCCTCAAGCATGCTATCGGCACTGCTTGGGCTCATCCATGTCCTGGCTGCACGAAAGTAATTGCATTACCCCATAACTCCATTAGTGACCCCATTAGCAACCCACGGTGACGCAGCCATGCGTGTTGGGGTGCAGGAAGGCAGCTGGGTGGCCTTGGTGACAGTGACCAGCACACTGTGTCCCCACTGCTCTGGTGATGTTGGGGCCCTGATGCTGACGTACTGCAGCCAGTGCCTGCTTCTGCCAAATGGGCCTTAATTTGGGAGCCCTGCTCACATCCTCAGGGCTCTTCTCTGTCTTCGCTGCTGCCTCTGGTTGTCAAGGCAGGAAATCAGATTTTCCCCCGCTTCTCTCAGGTTCGTTAAGTGAAACATATCCTCCCAGGCGGAGGTTATGGCACATAATGCTCCGTAAGCGCTCGGCTGATCCGTTGTAATTCATCCCATCTGCCTGCCACAGCCGGCCACCTCCTTTCCTGGCCCCTCCTCAGGGTATCAGGTCCCAGAGAGCCCCTGTGGGGTTGTTTTGGTTCTTTCTCTTGTGGCTTTCTGCATGTGGGGGACGTGTGGATAGTGCACCCTATGGATGATGTGTCTCACAGCTGCTGTATCCTGTGCTGTGCGTTCCAGGGATGGTGCATCCCACAGCTGGTGTGATCCACGTGTGGTGCGTCCCGTGGATGTGTCCCTTGGGTGTCCAGTCCCATGGGTTGTTTATCCCATGGATGACACATTCTATGGTCGGTGCATCCCATGGATGCTGTAACCCACTGCTGATGTGTCCTGTATGTGGTGCACCCCGTGTGCGCTATAGCCTATGGTTGGTGCATCCTCATGGTTGATGTGTCCCACGAATACTAAGAGCAGCCAACCCAAAACATCCTTTTCCTGTAAGAGCTGGGTCAAATGTGAGCCAGGGCCGATTGCACATTAATCCTATTGAAATCCAGGCATTTAACAAAAAGGAGCTGTGTGACCAGCCTTAAAAACCAACCGAGGGATGGGGTGCACCTCCTGGCACCCATGGGCGCAGGGCAGCTCCCAGGACATGGCGAAGGCGACGGAGAGGCCAGGGTGGCTCAGCTGCTGTGGGCACAGGTGCCGTGTGGTCCCCTCCCTCGCCGCAGCCCTGCCAAGAATGTGTTCCCTCGGCGTGGGCTGACATCACCCGCGGAGTGCTGCTCTCTCCAAGCGCGCCCGGCATCCGGGAGGTGTTGGCTGCAGGGCTGTGCTCCACACACACACACACACACACACACACACACACACACAAGCTTTTGTTCCATGCCTCCTCCTACCCACCCCATGCCTTTGGGGTGGTCCCCAGCAGGGCTGTGCAGATCCAACTTTCGCTCTGGGTGTTCCCCATTGGGTGGCTGTGCTCGCTCTTCCCCATCCTTTGGGGTCTGATCTGTGCCTTAGTGTCTTCTTATCCATCCAGATGATGCATGCTGTACCCCTCCGTCCTCACTGATATCTGTGTCCTTCCAGCATCCCCTCCTGCTGTTCTCCCCTTATCTGTGAGGTTTTTGGGGTGGCACCGCTTGTGGAATCCTTCTGTCCCTGCCTGGCCCTGGCAGAAGGGCTCATCTCAGAGCCAACCCTCTGCCTGTTTGCCTTGGCATCCCGGGCAGGATTTGCACATGAGCCCCTGGAGACAACAAGCAGCTCAGCTCTAATCCTCTTGGCTTCAGCGCCCGGCTCCCCTTGTGCTGCTCACGGCCTTGAGGCTCGCACCATGCACACTCTGTGGCTGCAGTGCAGGAGCTGCTGCTCTGCACTCCTCGGGTTTTTTCCACCTAGAGGAGCTCCGGGTGCTGCAAGTCCTTGAGCGACTCCCAAAAATGTGCTGGGAGAAAAGTAGGTGAGCGGTGATGGATGTGCAGAGGATGAGTGTGCCATGCAGCGAGCGTGCAAGGTGGGAAGTGCACAGGGTGATGACCGTGCAGTGCATTGCACGTGATGATTGTGCAGTGCAACAAGCATGCAGGGTGTGAGAGTGCCACACAATGGGAATGCAGAACGATGAGCGTGCAAGGTGAGGAGAGAGTGACCGTGCATAGGGACGAACAGGCAAGGTGATAAGCACATAAAAGGATGACCGTGCAATGTGGTGAACGTGCCAGGTGAGCATGCCATGCAGTGAGCGTGCAATCTGCTCAGCATGCAATGCAATGAGCATGCAAGAGGGTGAGCGTGCAACGCTCGTTTGCTTCGAGGTCTTTGCCAGCCCCAAAGCTGCTGCTTTGCTCATCAAACTTCAGGAGCCCTGCATGATGCGTGGGACAGGTGATCAGCCCCACTTGCAGCCTGGTTTTGCAGGACAGGGTTTGGGGCTCCTGTTGGGTTTCGGAGGTGCTGCTGTGCTTTGAGAGCAGGACAGATTCTGTGCCCCCGTCCCAGGAGGCAGCCGCTCACACTATGATTGCCATTGATGGCGTTATCTTTATTGTGGTTTTCTCCTGCTCCATTGGGTAATGGGGGGACGCACCCCAGCTTCTTTATGGCTTTATGGCACTGCAGTGAAGGACGTGGGGGCACGATGCTTATCGGGCTGTGGACTCCAGGCACAGCATGTGGCCGTTTACAGGTCCATGCTTTGAGTTTTCTATGACTGAAAGTGGGGGCTGGGTGGGCTAACCCTACGTGGTTCCTCCTGTGCACAGCGTCCTGTGTGGCGCAGCTGTCCCCAGGAGCACCCGCGGTGCCCAGCTAGGGTGCAGCTGGGGCCAACCCAGCAGCACTCCCTGTTAATGGTTAATGGGGCCACGCTATCGGCGCTGCCATCAGCTGGGAACGCGCTGTTCCACGGCGCCTGTTTGCTCTCAGCCCCATCTCCCACAGGGCTCCCTTGGGCACGGGGCCGGCTGGGGTGCTGCCACGTGGGGCATCCCTTGGGGGTGCCCCGGAGCCTGGGAAGGGACAGGAGCACACACAGTCCCTTTCCCCTCGCCCCCATTATTCCCAATCCCCTGGGGGGTTTCGGCCATCTAACATCTCCCTGGCCTCGCAAGAGGTGGAAGTGGGGACACTGCAGGTCCCCGTGTGTCACCGCAGGGCTCAGAGCCCATCGTGCCACCATCTCGTGGGTCCCCCCCGCGCTCAGCCCTTTATCAGCTGTCAGCATCAGCGGGGCGATGGGTTTGCTGATAAGGAGTGTTTTCTTCCTCCCGTGCGAGAGACAAAAAACAACAGCGCCGTGACCTGCAGGTGCCCTGGGACAAGGTCACGTCCCTGTGGGGTCCCTGCATGGCCGTCCCCAGCCATCACAGTGCTACCATTGGCTCTTGCAGGCTGCGACTCAGGCTTTGGGCAGGCGACAGCGCGCCACTTGGACTCCTTGGGCTTCCGTGTCTTCGCCAGCGTGCTGGATCCACGCGGCCCTGGCGCCCAGGAGCTGCAGAGGAGCTGCTCGGCCCGGCTCACACTGCTACGCATGGACCTCACCAAGCCTGAGGACATCCAGAGCGTTCTGCAGCACATCCAAGCCCACACCAATGGCACAGGTGGGAGCTTGTGGCATCCCCATACAGCCCCTCCTCTCGTGTCCTATCCATGGATGCATCACAGAAATCCCTTACAGCCCCCCAGGACCTCCAATGGTGTCCCATCCATGGATGCATCATGAGAACCCCATACAACCCCTCAGGACCTCCACTGGTGTCCCCATCCATGGATACATCCGTATGGGCCACCAAGTTGGCTACAGCCATGCCAAAGGTGTAATCCCAACACTCCCTATATAGGGCTCCTGTGGGTGGGAGCAGCTGGTGCCCCCTGAGCACAGTGCTACCCCCCAGTATCTCCACTTGTGTCCCCATCCATGGTTACATCCCAGGAACTCCATACAACCCCAGGACCTCCCATCCATGGATGCATCCTGGGAACCAACCAACCCATGCAGGTCCTCCACTTGTGTTCATGGGAACCTCGCTATGGGCCACCACCTTGGCCATGCCAAAGGGTTTGTCTTGATGCTCCCCACATAGGGCTCCCATGGACAGGGGAACCATCTAAGCCCCCCAGCACGGTGCTATCCCATTTTTCAGAGCACCCCCTCTCCCGCAGGTCTCTGGGGCTTGGTGAACAACGCCGGTTTCAACGACATCATTGCCGACGCCGAGCTCTCTCCATTGGGCAACTTCCGCACCTGCATGGAGGTGAACTTCTTCGGCTCGCTGGAGCTCACCAAGGGGCTGCTGCCCCTCCTGCGCTCCGCTGGTGGCCGCATCGTCACCGTCAGCAGCCCAGCAGGTGAGCAGCCCCATGGGACACAGGGATGTGGGGCTGGGAGCCCCACCAGGATGCACCAGCTCCACAGCACAGACGGTTCAGGTGCACGATGAGCATCACTGCTTGGGTTTTTGGTACCCATAGGCGTTGTGCAGAGTAGAGTTGAGCCACGGAGTGCTCGCTGTGCATGTGTGAGAGCCGTGGGTCTGTGCTTCTCCCTACAGGTGACCTGCCCTTCCCCTGCCTGGCAGCCTATGGGGCGTCGAAGGCTGCGCTCAGCCTGCTCATGGACACGTTCCGCAGTGAGCTGCAACCCTGGGGTGTCAAAGTCAGCCTCATCCTGCCCGGGTACTTCAAAACAGGTGAGAGAGGGGCAGCCCCAGCCACTGTCCTGGGATTATGGCTGGAATCACAGCATTATGAAAGTCGGAAAAAACCTCCAAGATCACAGAGTCAAGCTTCAACCCATCCCCACCACCCTTGGGCTCTCCCTTTCACAACACCCGCTATCACTCCCACCTCACGGCCAACCTCCACTGGGTTTTAGAGGGATCATCCTGGCAGGTGCTCCCTTCTCTCCCTGTGGGCACCCCTATGAGCGTGGGCCACCTGGGACCACACGCATCTCACACGGTCCCTCTTTCGCAGCCAACTGCGACCCAGACTTCTGGAAGCTGCAGAAGGAGCAGCTGGTGGCCCGCCTGCCCCGGGAGCTGCTGCAGGCTTACGGCGAGGACTATGTGGAGGAGATCAACCGGCAGTTCATCCAGTTCATGAAGGTGGCCGTGGAGGACCTGAGCGCGGTGGTGAACAGCATCACGGACGGGCTGCTGGCTGCCAACCCAGCCGTGCGCTACTACCCAGGGCAGGGCCTTGGGCTCATGTATTTCATCCACCGCTACCTGCCCTATTTTGTCCGAGACTTGTTCCTCAAAGGATTATTCATCAACCCCAAGCTGCCCCGGGCGCTGCGGCCGGAACACAAGGACGCCAAGAAGCCCTGACCTCAGCCGCGCGCAGGGCAGCAATCAGCACTAGACCTAAAACCAAATCGCTTTTCCCAAATCAGGCAGATGCAGATCTATTTTCTATTGTGCGAGAATCAACGTTTTCTAGAGACTTGGGTGTTTTTTGTATTATTATTATTGTATTTTTTTTTGTTTTTTTTTCTAACTACGCACTCCCCACGCCTGACTCCGCGCGCTGGGACGCACCTCGGGCATTTCTCAGCCACGTGGCTGCTCGGTGAGCACTGCCAGAGCCCTGCAGCCACTGCAGGCCAGCCCCTGCCTCCCCATCCCATGCTCCGTGTGCCCACAGCGATGGCAGGGGCTGAGGCCACAGGCTGCAGGTGCCGCAGAGCTCCACAGCGAATGAAATACGTGATTGTCACTTTTTAAATAAATCTGTTCTTGATAAGCCACTGGGCTCCGTGGTCTCATTCGGGGCCGTCCTGCCCTGGACTGGAGCATTCCAAGGTATAGAAGCAGCTCCAGGGCGCAGCAGGCTGTGCAGTAGGCAGATATTTATTGGTGTAGAGAGGAGGGAGGGTCACAGGAGAACAGACACTCAGAGGTGACCGCAGCACAAAGCCAGGATGGAGCTGCTGCTGCTGGGAGCACCAGGCGTGTGTTCCCCACCAGCACCCCCCCCCCCCAGCTGTGGACAGGACTCCAGCTCTGCCCTGGGCCCGGGCCCACAGGGCGATGCAGCGCACAGCACCATCCCAACAGCTGGGGAGGACGGGGAGCTCCAAGCCACAAGCGTTTGCAGGGAGAAAGAAGCTCAGCTGGCTCCCAGAGCCATTCCAAGCTCCAGCAGCTGATAGAGGAGCTTTTAAGGACACCAGCACTGGTGTGAATGCTGCTGGAGCTGGAGGAGCACTGCACATGTGCTCTGGCTCTGCCCTGGTGTTCCCACAGGCTCCGTCCCAGCTCTGGCTGGGGCTGCCCGGTCGCTCCCACAACAGGGTTTTGCTACGGGGGATGCAGGGATTACACAGCAGCACTGGCTACGCTACAAGTTACATTCAAACTAAACCTCACAGGGACAACACGGAGGAGGAAGCGTGCTCAGAGCCCTGACAGCAAGGACTGCTGGTTGGGGCAGAGCTGCCGTGCTCCTTGCAGTGCCGGGAGGCAGCGAGCCCCAGGCTCAGCCAGGGGAAGCGCATACAGCAGATGAGTACAGTAACACAGGTACTATGGGTACACAACAGGAGGCGTCCCTCCCGCTGCACAGGGCCAAGCCTGTGCCACCAGCCCCTCTGGACCCCTCACTGCACACACAATCTAACTTCAGCTTGAGAATAATTTAACTAGCAACTGTACAGTTCCTCCCCTTGAGCCAGTTCAACACCCCTGGAGTCTAGGCAAGGGGTAACTCAGGGAGCACGTGGAAGAGAGGCAAGGGTCCCTCCGGGCTCCAGGGGTCGGACAGGAGCAGAGCAGGGTTAGAAGATGGGAATGTAGTTGTCAATCTTGGTCCTGTGCCTCTGGGCGATGCACTCTGCGATCCACACGATGTTGCGGCACTCCTGCTCCTTCAGCTTCACAAAGGCGTAGAAGACTCCAAAGTGGAACTGATTGAGGAATGCCAGCTTGTTCAGCTTCACCTGGGGAAGACATGGCACCTGTCCACCTCTGCTGGACTGTCCTCTGCCAGAAGCCAGCCCAGGGAAGGATGGAGCAGCACTGACTTCCCCAGAAGGCTCAGGGCTCAACCAGGAGGGGTCTGACACACAGAGGAGGAATTTATACCCTCACATGCTGTGAGAACCGGCCTTTCCCACATAATTACACTCTGCTTTCACTTTTGGTGGACCTAGCAGCAGCCTACAGGCACACTGCTGTAAGCTTCTGGGTGACGAGGACTGAGCCTCATTCCCTCCTTGGAGCACATGGCTAGCAGCCTCTTCCTTCCCCCAAACTATTCTTGCAAAGCACTGATATTCTGGAGCTCTACCACCAGGGCAGCAGCCAAGCCTGCTGCTTCCTCGAGTTTTTCAGAGGGCAAAGGCAGACACAATTGCTGGGAAGCGTCTCAGGGCTCACTTACCTCATGCTCAAAGAACCTGTCTTCAAGGGTCTTGTCTCCAGGGTTGCTGCCAGCCCCTTCAAACAGCAGCTTGTACTCCTGAGGGAAGATGGTACAAAAAGATATATCCACACCCTGGTACCTTCCGAGCTCAGCAGCACTCCTGGGCCCCATGCACCAGAAACAGCAACAAGACTGGGTCAGCAGAGAGCTGCCCTGTGCACACACACGAGCACTGACATGTGTTGCTTCAGCACAGAGACACCAAGCTCTCCGACTCCAAGCAGCATAAGACAAGCAGTCCTTTCCTCATGCTGCCTACTCCTGAGCTCCCCCAGCCCCGATGCACAGCAGATCCTGGTGCCAGCCCCGTGCCCTCACCCCAAAGCACTCACAGGGTAGTAGTCGGCGACATTTTTGACTTGCTCGTAGTCATCTGCTCTGGCTAACTGAGCCAGCCCCTCGGGGTAGAGCTTGCCACAGTGTGGGAACAGCTTTGCTCGGTCCTCCTTGGACAGCTCAGTGCCAAAGGAGTTGATGGTGATGATGAAGGCCCTCCGGTCAGCTTCAAACTGTGGGAGAAAAGAGAGCTTCACCTCAGACTGCAGTGAGGTCAGCAGACACCGGTGCTGCTCTGAACAGAGCCACATCAGAGGGCAGCGTGAGCAAGCCTGGCTCGCTGCCTGGGATGCACAGCTCTACATGTGTGGGCTCCTTGTACAGCTGATGCCTGGGGACTGCTGGGCTGAGGAAATCCCTACTTTGGGAACAAACCAAAGCGCTGAGCGGAGCTCCGGGAGTGATTTTCTCCCACCTACTGCCCTCGAGCCCAGCACACCCACCAGCTGGCCTTGGCACACTGACCAGCCACGCGCAGAATGGTGCTGGAAGTTCTCCTGCTTGTTGGATGGAGGTTGCCAAGATGAGGTGACCAAGCCTGCCCAAAGTCACGTGCAGACAGTGTTCTCCTAGGTCAGGCTGCAGTGGGATGCTGACAAGGATCACCCTTAGTGCTGGCAGACAGCATCACAGAGCAATGGGTGCCCCTGCAGGGTGTTCCAGACCTACCTCCAGGATGGGGCACATGGCGTCTGCTGTGGTACCTCCCAGCGCCTTGCAGAACTTGTAGAAGGACTCCAGGTATGCCTGGAAGACAGAGAGGAATGAGCACGTTTCCACACTGCTTCATTTACCACTCGCAGGGCCGTTCAGACAGCAAGCAGGGACGCTCCCAGACACTTTATAACACAGCACAGGCACTCTCACCCCAAGTGAACTTGGATGCCAAGCCCACACAAGGGACAGTGCTTCCCCAGGAGCCGGAGACATGAAGAGCTGTGGTTTGCTTGGTTCAAGGGACTGGATGAGCTTACAGCAGGCAGAACACCAGGCACCAACATTCAAGCCTATTTTGCTCCTTCGAGTGGTCTAACTCCAAAGCATCCGCTCGAGTCTCACATGGTTTCCTGACCCTGCTCTGGCCTCTACAAACATGCCAAGCCACACAACCATAGCTGCAAGACCCAAGCTCAGAAAGGAGCGCTGTGTAAGCAGAGTTGAGAGATGAGACGGGACATCTGTGAAGGAAACCAGCCGTCCTCTGTAATTCTCTTCTCACACTGCAGCCGCCGGGTCTCCATCCCAACTGGAGCACTGCAGAAAGTATCAAGCTAGGCACAGCCATGCTGCCTCCAGGAAACGTAATCCTTTGTGGAGAGGTACCAGAATCCAGCTGGAGGATGACTGCATCCCCCAAGGGGAGCCGTGGATGCAGCGCAAGGCTAAAAGTGCTGTTCAGCAAAAAACTTGCTCAGAGGAGACCATCATGTGATAAAACACCTCCCCAGACAGAGCGCTGCAGACAGAACCGCGTAAAGGGATGGAAAAATAACGATGCTGAGACACCACAAATCTCTGCCCTGTCACAAGATGGACCACATCCTCGGCCTCCGCTCTAGGAATGCACCTGGATGAGTGTGTTCTGTAAATACAGTGCCAAAGGGCACAGCTGGGCCAGCACCACGCATCAAGAGACACCGTGGCCAGAAGGCTGGAAATCCTCTTTGCCACTGCTGGAGCACAGAGAAGAGCAGAGCACTGGCCTGAAGGAAAGGAAGGCACAGACACTGAACTTTGCCTGAGGCTGGGTGAGAGGCTCGCTCACCACTTTCTGCCTTTCTCAGAGTTCACATGCAAACCTCAGGCCCTGCAAATAGAGGAGGTGTGCTCAGATATCCAGCACTTCGTGAGGACCCAGCAGCACAGACACCATGCAGACTGCAGGACAGCCATGCTGGGTGCCCTCCCTGGGGCCCCTCACAGATGACAGCAATTTACAGGAAGCTCTCCAGAGTCCCGAAACCTGTATCCCTGAAATGGTGGTGTGCTCACATTTAATAGTCCTTAATGGACTTTCACTTCCATGACGCAATTCAATTACCCTCTGCCTTCTGCTAGTCTTGTTTGTGCTTCACATCCAGGCTGATCTGTGGCCTGTCCATCCTCGTTGTCTTGTTCAACATTACCATCACAGTTCACTTCTCTTCCAGCTGAGGAATCCCAAACCTTCTTTCTGGTTTCCCACATGGAAGCATCTAAACCTTTACAGTGCCCTTCTTAGCAGCTTCTCCTGTTCTGCTGTTTGCATTCTGAGATGAGAGAGAGGAACTGGATCATGAAAAGGTGCAGTGTGCAGCACAAACACGCCGCAGATGTAGGCAGCGGCACAGGGCTGTTTGTGCAGTTCTCACTGTGAAGAGCCAACTGCTCACAACCCAACATTTAATGTAGCAGTAGCAGCAGGGAATAAGGAGAGCTTCATAAGATCACCTCTTCACGCCTCCCATGCATCGCTTCACATTTATCCACAGCGATCTCTGTGCTGTATTTTAGTGTCCAGCCACAAAGTTCCTCCAGCAGGTTCCTATAGGCAGGCTGCCAGCAAAGGCCAGCAGCCAGCCAGCTGCGTTCCAGCACATCCACTCCAAGATGGGAAAACACGGAAGAAAGCAGTGAAAATGATGATGCCAGCGTGCCTCCGCTGCTGACCTCCCTCTGCTCTAAGAGCTGACCACTTCACTTCTAACTCCTGCTCCCTTCTTTTAGCACATTTCCACTCAAGAACCTCCCCAGGGGTTGAATACCAGTGAGAGCCAGTCCCAGAGCACTGAGAGGCAGACATTCAGTTTGGGAGCAGCAAAAGCAGAATGCAAAGGAGCACCCAGCCTCTGCAAGGAGACGGGCAAGGTAGCGGCAGCTGGGACCCAAGGTGAAGGCACCCACCAAGCTGCAGGCACCCACCAAACTGCCTGCTGCATGCTCACTCTGCTCCCAGCCTTCCCCCAGCTCCATACAGCGAGCTGCAAGCTGCAAAGGTGCAGGTATTTATGCGTGCCAGCATACCTCCCTCCATTACAACAAAAGATCAGTACATGCCAGAGGCCACGTGCAGCTGGGCATGACTGCCGACGCGCAGCACCTTCTCCCCTCCCTTTGCCTCCTTCCCTTCATGCCTGACCTGCTCTCCACCTCTCCCAACGGGCCAAGGCTTCCTTGGGAAGCAGAGGTCACGCTGCCTGCTAGCTGGCTGTGACCAGTGCAAACAAGGCTGGCAGATACAATCTGCATCCCACCCTTAATCCAGAGAGCTGAGATGGAGCGATAGCCACAGCCTGCACATAAACACACACTTTTATGCTGCCAGCTCAAACCAGACGGGGCCAGAAGAGGAGCTGACAGTTTCCCGTGCAAGCTTGGGACAAGGAGCAAATTTATTTTTGTATCTACTCTAAGGGGGAAATGCATTCTTCCCTTTATTTGAAGAAAGTCAGCCTCTCGGTTGGAGCTCCTGGCCAGACAGAGCTGCAGGCACACTAGGAATGAATGGGGAAGCGAGCATCTCTTTCCCTTCCCAGAGTCTCAGTTACCTTATACAGCGTGTTTCGAATGATTTCAATGTTCATTTCGTCAAGATCCTGTTCGGATATGCAGTCTTGGAAGAAAGCAGCTGAAAGAGAACCACAGACACAGTTGGTGCTGCCCTGACCAGACCCACACACAGAGCGAGCCCTTGAAAACAGCAGGCAGGAGCACAGGTTGTGATGAGCTGCTCTGGCCCTTGTCTTCAGTGCCACCAAACTGCCATAACTCAAATCTCAGGCTTCACCATTGCTCCCCAGGCCACAGCCATTTTTTGGAGCACTCAACCCAATGTCCTTCTTCACCCCTGGAAGACTGTGTTGATCCCTCAAGTCCTACCATGCTGTCAACAACTCATTCTCAGCTGAAGTTCTCATCTCCAGCCACCACCATCAGTACCAGAGCAGCCCACATTTAAAAAAAAAAAAAAAAAAAAGGAAAAAACAGCAAACAAATCAACCCCAAACTGCTCCCAGATGCAGGCTCTCAGAACTGACAAGGTAGCTTCCAAATTGCCTGCTACAGCACAGCAGCAGGGAGACAGCAGTCCTGGTGTGCTTCTCCTTCCTCCTCCAGCACCTTATGTGGGTTCAGGAGATGTGGGGATACGACAGCTCCTACAGCCTGGAAGCTTGGTGGGGATCAAAGAGCCCTGAGCAGAGGATGACCCCCACAGAGGCCTCTTTGCTATGCAGCAGCAGCAGCGGGCAATGCCACGTAGCTAGAGGCACACTGCTCACTATGGCTGGCAGAAGTGAAACCAGAGAGTGCCAGGACTGGTTTTCACTGCAGGGCTCGCTGGCTAGCCTGAGACCAGTGGCTACTTCAGAGTAGCAGAGGAATGAGAACACAGCTATTTCAGTTCTTGGCCCTCCAATATCCCAAATTAGGCTAACAGCAAGACTTATTTTGCCCTGCTAACCTATGAAAGCCATTTGGGGTTAGGCATTCCTACCAAGCCACGTAGCTGCCCAGGCACTGTTAGGAGATAGAGCTGCTGTTTCTTCGCGTGTGGTCACTGGAAGGAGTGCAAGTTAAACAACTGGAGCCTGCGTGCTTGCTTGTTTAGGCAACACTGCTACTCCCCACGTCCTCCTGCTGAAGAAATGCCACACTAGATGGTACATAGGCTCAAGGGCACAGCCAGGGCAAAGGTCTGAGGCACTTGGACCAGCCAGGGCAGGGGCAGGCAAAGCTCACTCAGGGACAAGTGCACGAAGGCAAGAGGCAGAGAACCTCCTCTGCAATCTCCTCACCAGTGTACCAAGGTGAAGCTTTTAGGTCTCTGGGAGCTAATAATACCTTTGAACACTTGGTTCTATCTTATTCCTGAAGTGGGAAGGTTCATGCTCACCCTTGAGGAGGATGCTCTTCCCACACACCACCCCTACAGCGGACTTGGCTCAGCTGCAGGCAGTCTCCTACCCAGCAAGCCAAGCACACCATGCTCAGCTGTACTGGCACTGGCCTTGCTGCAGCAGCTCCATTCTCCTCTGGACACTCAGAGGTGGCCAGACCCCTTTAGACACATTCTTCCTTCTTTGCTGGGCTCTATGTGGCAAATTGTTTTTCCATGACAACAACTTGAGTTACCCCATTACTACAGCAAGCATTTTAGTGCCAAAAATGACAACTACCATCAAAGACAAAATGATGATTTAAGTGTTTTGTTCTTTCCAGCAACTCCAAAAAGAGTGATTAATCACTGACTCAGGCGTAGCTCATTACCTTTGCCCACAGATACTAACTTAGAAGGTCTCCTGTGACTACCTCTCCTACTACAGCAGAGTCTCCTGCGTTTTCTCCACAACCACTTCCTACACCTTTTATCTTTAAAGACCAGATCTGCCTGCATGGCTGTTCACAGAACTGTTTTTACAGAGTCACATGCCTCCTGGTCAAGGCTTGTAGCCTGTGACAGTGCCTCAGTGCAGGATCCTGCTATCCAAACAGCTTATGAAGCTTTGGCATGGGTTTTTTGTTGTCGCCGTCTGCTTTTGGGAAGTTAGTATATAGATGGTTACAGTTAGATAGTAGAGATTGTAGCTTAGATAGTACTACTAGTTAGCTGGATAGTATAGATAAAGTAGCATAGATAGC
This sequence comes from Lagopus leucura, assembly GCF_019238085.1. NCBI lineage: Eukaryota > Metazoa > Chordata > Aves > Galliformes > Phasianidae > Lagopus > Lagopus leucura. The sequence goes on from NW_024962300.1 coordinate 315,805, forward strand.
AGTACAGATAGTAGAGATAAAAGCTTGACCCAGAGCTAATTTTATCCATCTCAGAACAAGACAGACCATGCGTCAATCTCTAACAGTTATCTCCAAGCATTTCCTTCAAGAAATTACCCAATGGTCCAACTGGAAAAATTGGAATAGGACAGGCACAGAGGTGAGCTCAAGCCCAACCACCACAGGCACTGCAGCCACAGCTGGGTGTTACCCACTGCTTGGTCTTCCAGGGCAAAGGGACTTCTGCTCACCCAGGGGAGTGTCCACCAGGATGGCATTGTAGAGCTCTGCAGGTGTCTGCGCAATGTTCACAGCTTCCATCTGCTCAAAACTTCCCAGAGGGTGGCACTTGGGCACCAGTTCAGAGATGGAGCGCTGGTGCAGCGTGCCAGTGATCAGCAGGATGACGTTGTCGATCATGTAGCTGTACCTGCAGGGGTGAAAGAGGAAGCCTGTCACAAATAGCACCACAGCAGCACCAGGCCCTGCGAGCATCTCCAGGAAGATGCACCCTTCCCACAAAGAACAAGTGAGGCACCTCCTTAATGCCAAGTGCAGTCCCAAGCCCAGGCTTATGCTACAGCTCAATGCATCATTTTGGCAGCTGCAGCCGACCGCTGAAGAATATTAGATGGGAAGGGATTTCTGGAGGCTTTGGGCCAAACCTCCTGCTCCAGGCACGGCCAGCTCAGCTCCTTACCAAGCTGAACTCAGTCACTTCCAACCACGTGCATCATACAACCTCCCTGGGGTTCCGTCCCTGTTGTGTCTGGCCACGCTCACTACAAGAAGTCATTGCTTTTTATGATGGTATAATGCACCAGTGGACAAGAGAAGAGCCGCTGATGTCATCTATCTACTCCAGTAAGGATGATCTCCCACATCTTTCTCTCCAGAGTGGAAAGATACGGCGAACGAGAAACTGGTTGCAAGATCATACCCAGAGAGGGGTCAATGTTCAGATGGAGATCAGTGCCCAGTGGTGCCCCTCAGGGGCCACATCTTCATCAGTGACATCAACAGGGGAATCAGGTGCACCCTCAGCAAGTTGGTGGATGACCTCAAGCTGTGTGTCCAAGAGAACCTCATCAGATCCAACAGAGCCAAGTGCGCAGCCTGCACCTGGGTCGCAGCAACCCCCACTGTCAGTGCAAGCTGTGGGATGTAAGGATGGAGCACAGCCCTGCTGAAAAGGACATGGGGGACTGGTGGGTGGCAGCTGGACACGAGCCACTACTGTGCCCCCCTGCATCCAAAGCAGCAAAGCCAGCAAGTCAGGGAGGGGATGTGTCCCTCTGCTCTGCACTGTGAGAGCTCACCTGGAGTGCTGCATCCAGATGTGGTGTCCTCAGTACAGGAGAGACACGGATGCTGCACAGGATAGAGCTGCTCCTAGAAGGGAGCTGTTCCCATTGCTCTCCCAGCATCGCTTGCTCTGCAGAGATCAGGTCACCAAAGTGCCAAAGGACCAGAGCAAAAAGGAATCTACTGATAACCTGTCTCGAGTTCAGCTTTGGTGCCAACAGCACTGCTCAACCTCGCCAAGAGCATGGAGAAAGGGTCACACTCCTGCAGTTCCGCTCCCTTCTGAAAACAATGGGGCTGGCAGCTTTGGCACAGCCTTTATTTATACCCTCCCAGAACCACACACAACTATTTCCACTCCTCAGCAGCAGAGAAGGGGCAAAGATGCTAAAGGAGCAGGGCACTCGGGGCTTCATGCTCCTGCACTCTGACTCCTTGAACTGTAAAAGCTTAGCAGGCAGCTGGTGCGAAAAGTCCTGAAGAAGGTTGCTCTGCAACAGAGAGGACTGGGCCTCAATTCCAACACAGAATCACTCAGGTTGGAAAAGACCTTAAAGATCATCGAGTCCAACCACGACCTAACCATACTGCCCTAACTCTAACAACCCTCCACTAAATCACGTCCCTGAGCACCGCATCCAAACGGTTTTGGACATCTGAACATGAGAAGGAACTGTGTGAGTTTGAAGCAGGTGGGTGCTGAAGCATTGCAGCCAGTGGGGCAAGGCTGGCGGGACAGCAAGGCAGTCAGACAGTATGGGGATGCTGCTGCTCATTGCATCTCTGAGCTAACAGCCACACAGCTGCTTCCCTTGGAAGCCCAGGAAGGACAGGCGAGCAGAGCCAGCCAAAGGCAGGTGTCTGCAGTTTTATTAGATGGGCTTAACAAGCTCTCAAATGCACTCAAGGGGAAGGCCCATGAACAAATCCACACCTTCGTTCCTCAAACAGGTGCTGCCCCTTTCTCCAGGCAGCAGGTAACACTCCTCCAACCATCAGTTCTGCAGAGAACCCTTCTGACTTGCAGGGATGCTCAGTCTAGAACTACAGCAGTCACACAGCTACCAGGGCACTGGGAAACCTCCACCACCCTTCAGTCTGCTAGGTCATCACCTGTCCTGTTTGTGCAGCTCTCACCATGGTTGCAATCTCCTGGCAGCAAGAAGTGCTCCTTGGTAAGAACCATGAGCAAGTTCCCTGCAGCCCTCAGGCAATCAAGAGCATCTTATTGGCTCATTGGATCCACATTCAGAGAAGGAATTCCCTCTGCAGGAGACATCACCACTTGCAAAGCAGAGGGAAAGTTCACTTTTCAATTTCCATCGTGGTGGTGGTGTTGCTCTAGCGAGCAGGACAAAGATCTTCCCACGGCTGCGAGGGCAGGCAGACAGCAGCACACCCACATCACCCTTCCTGATAGTGAGCTAAGGGTGAATCCCATTTCCTTCAAGCAAGCCCAGACCACACTTACTCAAATGCAGCCTCTGGTTCGTCTCAGTCATTCTGGCTTAGTCAGTCACGGCGATGAGGCAAGTCCTCCAGTGCCAGGGCAGCTGGAAAAGCCTCTTCCCATTTCTGGAAGGGGCAACACTTGCCAGTTCCCAACAAGAACGCATCTGCTTTCAGTAGCACAGCTGTACTAAAACCAGAGGAGAGGTCCTGGCCACTCCAGCATTTCCGCCCAGCCCCAGGGGATTAGATTGATTATGGTGGCAGCAGTTTTCCTAGAACCTCCTCCAACCCCTAGTTTAATAGAGCAGCCTTTGTCATGGTTCTCCCCATCTCCTATCAGGTTCTTACCAGCTTCATTACACTCCTGCCACGAGCTGTTATCTGCATCTGCAAAGGCTGGACAATCAGCAGGAGCTCCACTGTAGTCACATCCTGCCTCGCTCTGCCCTCCTCTCACTACACCCAGGTGTGGTGCTACACCAGAAACTCACATTCACAGAAACACAGCGCTGGCTGGTTCCTAGAAGCAGCACTCACGTCTCACACTGCAGCAGAATTTCTGATTTGGGGACAGGAAGGAGTCATCGTGTTCAGAAGCACTGCTGTCAGCAGGAGATGCTGGCTTGCAGCTTGGATGAGCGCCTAGAAGTGAGGAGGGCAGCACCCATGCGATGGCTGTGTACAGGTAGCACAACAATGTGTGTTCTCCTCCTTTTGGATTTCTTTCAGTACAATCACTGATTAGCAAGAGATACAGGAAAGATTATAATGGCTTTCCACCAAAGGAGCACATAAAATGCATGAAAGCTCCTCACGTGGGACACCGACAGCCTGAAGGCACCAGGGCACGGCCCTGCAAGGCAGCAACCCCAAAGCAGGCACGGCTCTGCCCTCCCCCACTTCCTAATCTAATCATAAAGAGTCATTGTCCTGCAGCAGATAGGTTGGCTTTTTATTGCTTTCTGCTCTGGGATACTAAAGAAGCCGTAAACAATACTGCAAGTGGTCACAAAGCATGACTAATGAACCCAACACTGCATGACCTGCGTTTCTCAGGGATCCTCTGAGAGCCCTGCCAAGCTGTGGTTTAACAGCTGCTTGCTGAGGGGTCATGAGGACAGCCCTGCACAGGAGGCAGCGGGCTGATAGTGGGGCAGGGCAGCCCTGGGGCTCTGCTCACACCGGTGTCCCCACTGCCAGACCTTCCCCTCAAAGGGAGATCACAGAATCATAGAATGGCCTGGGTTGAAAAGGACCACAGTGATCATCTAGACTCAACCCCCTGCTGTGTGCAGGTCACCAACCAGCCCAGAGCCACATCCAGCCTGGCCTTGAATGCCTGCAGGGATGGGGCATCCACAGCATCCTTGGGCAACCTGTTCCAGTGCCTCACCACCCTCTGGGGGAAAAACTTCCTCCTAATACCCAACCTAAACCTCCTCTGCTTCAGTTTAAATCCATTCCCCCTTGTCCTATCACCATCCAACCTCATAAACAGCCGTTCCCCCTCCTGCTTATACGCTCCTTTCAAATACTGGAAGGCCACAGTGAGGTCTCCCCAGAGCTTTCTCTTCTGGGGAAATGCTGGGGATGCTGACCACAGACCTCCTGTGCTCTCCCACGTGCAGTAATCTGTGGCTGCAGATGCTGAGTGTTTGCTTTGAGATAAAAGAGGGGAAACTCCAGCAGGATCAGAGGAGTGCTCTGAACCCTGTGCAAATTCCAGAGACAGCCTTAAATGACAAATGAAGTGGCATTGGCTGCAGTCACTCTTATGTTCAGAGTGGCTCACCCAGTTCATGCACTTAGGGCTGAAGATGTTAGCAAGGTGCTGGCATGTAGAGCACAGGGTTACCACTTTCTGAGCTCTGAAGTGAGGAAAGGAACGCCCGGAGGAGCAGTAGCTGACATAGAGCAGCACTGACAGCTGAGAGGCTGGCACATGGAGCAGATCACTGCAAACTAATTGCCCTGCTGAGGAAAGGAAAAGGGACCTCACAGAGACCTCAATGCCTCACTGAGGCTCTCCTGGAGTAACAGACAGCAATAGAACTGAATTAAATCCTCAGGTTCCATTTTCAGCTCAATAACAAATCAACCTGTGGGCTGGAAGCATCGCCTGCCGTGCTGCTGAGCTCAGAGGGCAGGGCAGGGAGCAGGCAGCGTGGACACATGCTGACCTCTCCCTGTCTTTCCTACCATCACACCATCAAAACCACACCTAAGTGGTCACTTTGCAGACCTGCCAAAGAGAAAGCTGTGAAAGTCATGGTTGCTACCACAAAATGGGAGCTCGGCCAGAAAGTGAGTGCTCTGCTAACCTTAGATCAATGGGACCATTTCACAGCAAAGAGGTATAACTTCACAGCACTGCAGAGCCTTTCACATCCGAGCATCCAGAAACGCTCTCTATATTTAGCTCCACGTGATTATTACCATCTCTTGAGACAGAATTCAGTTTCCTAGTGGTATCATCCAGCAACCTGCAAGCAGTCGTACAGCATAAGTCACATTAAAGCCTAATGAGCAAAAAAAAACCAAACCAAAAACAACAGAAAACCCCTTCAGAAGCACTGCAGCATTGAGGATTTACAAACACACGTCGCACTCTAGATGCATGCCACCCCCTTGAGACATCATGAATGTTTTGAATGCCAAGCAGCCTCATGCAAGAGGCTCTGGTTTCTTAAGCCTGATGCCTTAAGCTTGACCTCAGAACTTGAGAAACATTAGGCTGGTCTGCTGGGCTGAGCCCTGGCACTGCACTGCTCCTAGGAGACTTTAGCACTAATCGCAGTTTAAGTGTTGATCAGGGACATCTAATCACTCTGCTCACACATAAACTTTGCTAAAGCCAAATGGAAAACAAAAGCTGCTAACAGTGGAAGACCTTGAGAATGGTTTCTATGAAGGAGCAAAGCACATCATGTGGATTCAGGAGTGCCCAGTGAATGCTCATCCAATTAAATGCACCGCATGCACGCAAGCTGCCTTCTGGAATCACCACAGCCAGGCATAAATCCACCAGGGGAGCACGGATAACTTGTAAAGTACTCCTTCCCTGTTCTGCTTTAATGCCCCTAGCAGACACGCTACGCAGCTGCAGAGGAAGGAGTGGTGAGATGGAACACAAGGCAAGCATGAGAACAACCAGAGGGATTCAGCTGTAAGCAAAGCCGGTGAGGACAGGGCTAAGCCCATGCCTGCCCCTGGGTGAAGCAAACCAGCATGGATGCAGTCACCCAGGAACAGCACGTTCCCCCTCCAGTCAGCTCCAGTCTGCCTGCGAGGGCCATCCCCAGGGCCACAGAGCTTCGTTAGGAAGAAGTGTCCTTAATTACAACTGGAACTTATCGCTACATTTTGCTGCCTCCAGTGAGAGCACCCTGCTAGCATGAGTAGCGTGACTCAGCGTGCCTGCCTGGCACCGTGCTGACACTTCCCAAGCCAAGAAAAGCACCGGTCAGTCGAAGCAGGGTTCCAGTTTAAAGGAACTGGTGAAAGGAAGCATCTTCCAGGTGCAGCAGGGAATAAAGCCCAGTGTGATATGCAGCAAAATCCACCTTCCAGAGAGCACGCTGCCCTTTCCTAAGGGGACACCCGCCGTCATGCTGTTTTGAAAGATGACTCCTGCAGCCACCAGCGAGGCACACAACCCGGTTATCTTTGCAGACGTTGGTTCTGGGAAACAGGCACGAGCCCTGTATCCTTTGAGTAAGCATGGGAACAGACGCAGTTCCAATGCCACCATCCAGAGGCCGCGAGCCTGTGATCATTTCCAGACCATTAGCTCCATGCCCTCTCGTTTTGAACGTTGCACAATCCCTCCAAGAACTTGGCTTATCAGTTCAACTTTGCACTCTCTGCAAACAGGGAAGCTGTTTGTCAGGAGCCTGTGCTTCTCTGCCAAAACCATCTCTGCCAGAAGAGGCTCGTAAACCTTTTACTGCAGGATCCCCAGCTGCTCTGGTAATTTTTTGCTTCCCGATCTCACCATCACGAAGGTCTCAACAAATAAATAGCGCCGTGCAGTTTTAAACCGCAGAAGCAGCGGGAAAAGAAACTTCAGATTGCTGCATGCACCCCAACAGACTGTCAGCACCTAATGTAAAGCTCCTGGAGCTCTTTCTTTTGTAAGAAAGGGCTTCGAAAGGACGCAGTCATATTTTGTAACCTCACACAGCTATGCCAGCATGCACACTGCAGTACATTTAAAACAAAGACAGGCAGCTTCCTACTCCAGAGGAGGGTAGGAAGACTTGAGTCTTCAGCTCAAGTAGCAATTGAAACAGTTTGGCTCTAGAAAAGCACTGCCATTAAGATTAAGTTTCAACTCAAAGCCAGGCAGTAGAAACTAGATCTATCCAGTGCAGGGAGAGGCAGAGCAGGAAAGGGTCACAGAGAAGGTACTAGAAGGAAGTGTCAGCTACAAAAAGGCATGTGCAAGTGGAAAAGGTACACGAAGCCTCGTCAAAAACAGGTCCTGTGACCGCAAAAACGTACCGACAGCCAAGTTCCCAGGGACATCCTCAGGGCAACCATGTTCCCAAGGTCTAGCAGACTGGGGAGGTAAAGACAAATGATGTCTGAGTCCATCCTCTGCAGACAGGTGTGATCACGAACCTGGAAGACGTGTTCAGACCCAGCTCCACCCCAGGCCTCGCTCCTATGTGGGCTCAGAGCTGGCACCAGAGCCTGGCCATGAGGCAGAGCCCTTCTGTGCCCAGCAGCTTTACTGCCCAGAAGCTGACAAAGCCTTCAGGTGAGGCTGCTGTGAAATCAGGCTTTCCCAAGCAGAGAAAACACTGCAGTAGTAAGGGGAAAAAAAACAACAAACAAAACCACACTCCTCCCAACTCCACTGAAAAAAACCCTACAGCTGACAATCCAATCGGGCTACAGCTGGCTAGAGCTCAGAGTAATAGCACAAAGGACAGATACGAGTCCTGTCTAAACTGCATAGACAAGCACTGGAAAGAAAGAGCCAGGACATGGCACACAGCAGCAGGCTGGCACAAAGAACAAAGCCTTTACAGAAAGGCAGGGCAGCACATCACCGAGAAGAACCTAAAACCCACTTCCATCCCACAAGTCAATATGTGCTTGTTGAAATCAGGAAGTGGGTTTTGCTGTTTCAAGTACACTTAATACCTGTTTGTTGCTGCCCTACAGCATGTCACTCCATTCCCTCGGCCAAACAGACAATTATTTGTGCTGGAGCAAAGAAACTAGCAGCCAGCTTGTGCCCATCAGTCAGACCCACTGAGGTCGGCTGAACAGCACAGGGGAGCAGCAGCCGTGCTGTGAGGAGCTGCACAGCAAGGCACAGAGCTAGCAGGTGTTTCACATGGACTGGGGCAGGCTCTGATTTCCCTCACCGCGATACGCAGCAGCACGGGACGCTACCACTTGAACAAACAACACGGAAATCAGCCAAGTAACAATGCACCACTTGCCACAGAAGAGATCCTGGAGAGGACTGGAGCCAGGAAAGCGTCACAGTGGTGCCAGGAGAGGAGCACACCAAGACAGAAAGCAGCAACGGCAAGCAGCCCTGCGAATGACAACCTTGCACCGCAGTTGCTGCATTGCTGCGTTCTTGGCTCAGCGTGCTTTTAAAAACCCTCCTTTCCCCTAAGCTTTGCAGGGAGGTCAGCTCTGCCCACCCTGAGAGGTGCCCTTTCTCAGCCCTGGCACTACTGCACGGGGCACAGGCAGCACAGGGCTGGAGTGCCACCTCCCGGCGAGCTGCAGGCAGCACTGCCTCGGCCGTGAGGACAGCACACCTAAAAAGCACCCTGCACTGGAAAGTGCATTTCAGAGTTGCACCAAATACGCCACCAAACATCTCCCCTTTTAAGCCTGACACAACTCCTACAGTCCCACCTGACATCAGAAAATCTAAGGTTTACAACCCATCACACCTCTCTTGGGCCATTCCCAGTGAACTCGCTCTTCCCTCCAGCAGCAACCGGTCCCACTCAAACCTTCCACATCTTTCTACCATTTTCTATTCCAGTTCAGCCTGGGAGGTTTTAGCACACAGTCACATTCAGTTACACAAGTTCCTTGCTCTGACCACCTCGTGTCTTGCTGGCACTGAGCTGTCTAGCAGGAGCAGTCTCTGTCCCACACTCATTACCTACCCTGCAAAAAAGGAATGGGAAATAGTCCTGTTTAAAAGGCAAAAGGTAAATCATTTCATTGCGTGCACATGTGTGGTCACAGAGGGACACCACCTCATCCTGGGGTCACCCAGGTCAGGTGGTGACGCAGCATCCCTGCCACATGCATGGGCACAACGTTCCCAGCACTGCCAAAATCTTCTGGCTCCGTATTTCTATGATGTTATCCCCACAAACAAAGCAGTTTGAGATGGAGGACACATGGCACAAGGAGGCACTGCCTGCCTCTGAACTGAGCCATTTGCCACTGCAGATATTTGGGATGTGCACAGGAAGCTCTGTGCTGTCAGAAGTACAGCTCTGAAACTCCTGCCCCCTGCCTCAAATCAGCATTGTTTTACTCACTGAACATATCAGGATTATCAGCAGATTATTATCATCAAGACCTGCTGGGCAAAAACAGTAGAATCCTGCTCTTTGAGTTTCCCTGTCCTCCTTCACCTGTGGTTACTTGTCTGTAGCACCACTAGAAGTTACTGAAGTCCTCAGTGTCTAAGAAAGAAGGGGACAAATTCTTTAACAGGTGTGACTGTGACAAAAGAAGGGGGACATGAGTTCAAACTAAAAGAAGGGAGGCTTAGGTCAGAGCTAAGGAAGAAGTTCTTTATACTTCAAGTGGTGAGGCAGTGGCACAGGCTGCACACAGAGCTGGGCTGCCCCATCCCTGCAGACAGCCAAGGTCAGGGAAAGGAGGTTTTGAGCACTGATGGAGCTGTGGGTGTCCCTTCTCAGTGCAGGGAGTGCCAGCAGATGGCCTTTAGGGTGCCTTCCAACTCAAACCATTCTACAATTATTTGAGGTTCTAAGAAACAGACAGGCACCTTTGAGCAGCTGAAGCTGTTAACACACTCTGTTTCATCACCACTGCATACCCACAGGAGATCTCTCCATCATGGTGCACCAGAAATACAACGGAGAGCTTGGACTCCAAGCACAAAATGCTCCCTGAGAGGGTGGAGACGCTTCCTGGAGGCAGAGAGCTGCATTCTGCTTCCTCCAGGCAGTGCTGAAGACAATGCCATTAAAAAAAAAAAAGAGCTGTGAGAAAAAAGAGGTGAGAGCGAAGACAATTTGAGGAAGAAACATTCTGTACAAATGGGAGCAATGCATTTAAAAAGAGATCATGCAGTAGGTGAGATACGTAGATATCATCTGCACAGAGCTGTGTTCTGCTCTAGACAGCTCATCAAGGCTGGGGAGACAGAAGCAGAACAAGATCAAACATAAGTCGAGCTGATTGTGAACACCAGTTTTAAAGCTAAGTCATTCAAATGCTGCTAAGAACCAGCCTGCCACATTACACGTGGTGACCTACAAAGTGCTTCCACCATTACCAGTGCTGCTGCAAGGTGAGGCCTTTGCCATATCTTGCTGATGTGCTGCTCTATATCTGGAGCCAGTTTTACAGCCAGGTGTGCAAGAAGAAGCTTAGAAACCACAAAGGACTTAAGAAGATGGGCAGCTTCAGCACAGTGACCCAGAAAATTACAGCTGTGAGGCACCGGGTTTGACAAATGAGATAGTGGCACTGTCCAGACATGGCAAGGATACAAGAGGAAGGATTTACAAGGATGCTTTGCTGTTTCAAGCCTTTACATCAGCTGACCCAGCTGTGGGACTGCGCACACAAGAGCCCAGTGTCTTCTGATGCGCCAACAAAGGCTGCTGCAGCCCTGCTGCACACTCCAGGCCCTCCCTTTCTTCAGTGATTGGATCCCCACCGAGCTAGCTGAGGAAACAGATCAGTGAAAGATTAACCCCAAATGAGAAAATCTGTTCCATTTTGGTCAGCTCAGCTCCCTGAACCAGTTTATGATGGGGACAGGACTACAGGCAGCAGAGTGGGATGGAAGGATCCCTGCGGCCCTGATGAAGAGTCAGAACTGGCACACAGCTGCTGTCATGCATAGGCTGATGTTTTTGAAGAGGGTCACACTGAAAACCCAGGAAAAAATCAGCACTGGGGACAAAAGTAAATGCCTGGGCAAGCAGAGCCAGAAGCAGTTCAGCAGCAAAGGCAGGTAAACGTGCAGAAAGCGGGACTGAGAGACCCAAGGCTGGAAGGACGAGGTTTTAAGCACTGCTCGTGAACAGCTGTACTCACGTAATAAAGTCCAGAAAGCTTGCCAGGGGCTCGTATGCGTGGTTCCTCATGTGACGGAACTCCACCACCATCTTCTCCTTCAGCTTGTCATCAATGACAGAGACGGTGAGCGGGGAGGCTTCGTTAGCCAGGAAGTTCCCATAGTCTGTGCTCTGGAGGTGCAGCTTCAAGTCTGGAAAAGAAAGCACAGTGCCACTGCACAGGGTTTGTTCTGAGGGGCTCAGGGGGTTTGATGAGCTGTACCTAAGAAAGGTTGTGTTCAGTGCTTCCCTCACTGGGAGGCAGGAGGCACCTGAAACGTTTTCAGAGCCAAAAAGAAGCAGGCAACAACCCTAAGATCATAAAGCAGCCAGATGACTGCATCATCAGATGGATCCTACTAATTGCACGGTTGAAGATAAGTCAGGCATTAAGAGGTAGAGAGGGGCTGAAGAAAAGCCCACTTAAACACACCCCATACAGCAGCCATTCCCTGCTCTGGATGAAGGAAAAAGGCTAGAAACACCTTCCCCTCCCTTTACAAGCTGAAGAAAGCTTTGTTCCCCCCAGTGCCCTCGCTATAGGTCAGGTGCCCAACCACGCTGTGGTTCTGGACAAGCAACTACAACTTGCTGGCTCTGTCCAGACAAAAAGCCCTATTTGAGCCAAATGCAACTAAACATCTCTATGGAAAAACTGAATCCAGAGCTGAGGAACGTCTCACAGTCCCATTTCTCGCAGCATGACTAGCTGTGCTGGTACATGATGTTCATCTCCCTTCAGCTTCACCCCCAAAGGGCCTGCAAGGCAAGCATCCTCCCCAGGACTCGAGGCCTTTATGGGAAAAAGAGAAGAGCTGAAAGAGTTTAGCCAAACCAGATGTGAACGCACCGTCCAGAGAAAACAAACAGCAATCATCAAGGAGAAAAATAAATGAGGAAACCAAGGCACTTCTCCCTGCTTCTTCTGATGCCAGTCCTCGGCACTGCGGGGTGAGCAGGACACACCTTACACATGTGGCACATGCTAAAAGATGCACACACATGCTGTGAGTCAAGCCTGGCTGGAGGAGTCTGCTCTTCTGACACCACATCCAGCTACAGGCAGAAGCTGGACAAATTCCGAATGCTGAGCTCCAAGCTGAGCTGTACTGCACAGCGTGACACCGGCCTCATCCAGAGGGCCAGCAGGGTCAGACAGCTTTCAGTTCTTTGGGGTATTTCCAATGGGATCTAGCAAGACATTTCTGACCCGGTGCTTTTCAGCTAGGAGGACATTACCACTGCTGAGTCTCACAGGAAACAGATTGTGGTTACAGAGGGGGGAAAGAAAGGCCAGGCACTTAATAGCACTCCATTCTGTTGTGTTTCTCAGCCGTTTCCAGGAGAGTTTTGTACTGCATTTACTTTTAATAAGGAATCCTGGATGCAGCAGAGAGCTCCTTGCCCAACAACACGCACCATGGTTGAAGCAAAGCAGAAACTTCACCCAGATCTCTGCTCTCCAGACACAGTTAACAGCTGTGATTTTTTCTACCAGACATTATGAACTCCTGAGATGGGGAAAAACACAGTCTGGATAACTGTGACAGTGGAGTTTTCAATATGATCCCCATCACAGAGTCAAACACCCTAAAACTGGATTGCACCAAAACTCAGAACGTCCTTCAGCTCAGTTTGGCACACGTGGAATCGTTATGGATGACAGTCAGTAGCATTCTAAGCTCTGTCATTGCTCAGAGCCCCCATGAAAGCTGAGTCTGGGCAAGCACCACATGATTTTGTGTTGCATCTACAGGGGAGCTTGGAGAGAAGGCAGCTACTGCACATCCTATCACCTCTTATTTCAGTAGGGACACTTTCAAAGCGCTCAGCTCTGACACACAGCTCCAGTTCCTACCTTCCACACTGCAAGAATCCACCTTGCTGCCTGCTTACCTGATGCCAGAGAGCCACCACCAGGGACTAATGGACTGAAAAGGGCAGCTTGATGCACACCAGGCTTTGCTTGGACAGTGTCACCACCCACAGCTCAGAGCTGCTTTCTGTCTGCTCAGAAGGGGCTGCCCCCACAGCACAGCACAAGGGCCAGCACGAGGCCATGTAACTGGAACAGGGACCATGTTTATATAACACTTGGAAACAGCTTCTACAGGGAAGGCCAGCCACAAGCTACAGGAACTGACCTCCTCTGCATCTCTCAGCATCCAAGCGGACAGAACTTGTTTTCCAAAAACTGGACTGGGTTTACAAACCCTGACTCAAAGCATCCCCCCAGCACAAGGCTCAGGCTCTCCCAGAGCCCAGCCCCCAGCACAGCTCAGACCTGGCAGCAGCAGCAATTGCCTGAGATCCCCTCTGCTGTGTGTCGGCAGCCCGGGGCCAAGAGGTATGCATGGCTGTTCCAGCATTTCCCCCAGCGGTTCATGCACTTTGAGAACAGACTGAACCAGCATTTGGCAAGGGAGCTCCTGAATTACCACGCTGCTTTTGTTCTCTCCCCCACCAAGCTGGGTAAACGATGGCCAGGTCACAGCTCCCAGAAAGCTGCTCCATGCAAGAGCACAACAGCACAACGGAGCCTCATCCTCTTCCTGCTGGGTATTCATTGCAGCAGAGCTCAAGGTGGCCATGCTGTGCAATTCCAGCAACCACCTCTCAGCTCAGGCACTCCCAAACTGATGCTGCATATATAAAAATTGAAATTTGCTTTGCCACCTCCCAGGCCTAAGGTAGCAAAGTAAAAGAGGGAGGGATGCTGCAGCAGCCTGCAGAGCAGCTCATCGCCCACATCTCCTTCTGAAGGCTGCAGCTTTTGCTGCTCCCCACGTCACTTCTGTTTATGTGGTGGTTTTAACCACCTCAGATGCTTCTGAAATGGATTCTCTGAAAGCAGGCTCGAGGAATGCCCAAAAATCATTCATTTTCTGCAGAATTTAAAACCTTTTCTGTGGTTGCAGCACACCAGCAGCAGCGAGCTGCCACCTCTCCTCAGCTGCCAGCCAGCAAGTTACACCACACCAAAACTAGGCACAGAGCAGCCCTTTCCCTATCACCTTTAGCTCTTTAGCTTCTGAAGGAGAGGCTGCTAGCACAGGCTGCACAAAGAGGCAGTGCTGCCCCATTCCTGCGCAGACACCCAAGGTCAGGCTGGATGGGGCTCTGAGCACTGACAAGATGTGGCTCGTTGCAGGGCGGTGGGACTAGATGACCTTTAAGGATCCCTCCTGACTCAAATGATTCCATGATTCCTACAGAGGCACGGCTGTCAAATGCTAGCAACAGTTTAATATTCTGCAGAGCAGCTACCAGACCTCTAAGAGCCTATGGCAGCTTCTAGGAGCTGGAGACAGCGCAGCACCCTTCTGACAGCAGGAATCTAGGTGAGTCATAAGCCCGGTTAGCCAAGGCAGACTCTGCACAGCAGATCTAAGCTTGCACGAGGGAGGCAGAGGAAAACAGCTCCAAGTCCTTCGCTGACACCTTGTGTCAGAAGCAGGAATCGGCTGCAGCAAGCTCCAAGTGCACCCAGCAGAGGCACCCAGTGCACGGGGACCTGTCTGAGGAACCACTAAAGCATCAGGACTTCGGTGCTGAAAAAAAAGGATTAAACATTCTTGATTTACACAGAAAGCTTAAGCCAAAACAGCTTAAGCCAAAACAGTTACGCCTGGTCTGCTGGTTGGTAACCCTGAACATAGCAGGGGGTTGGGACTGAATGAGCAGTCCTTTTCAACCCAGGCTGTTCTATGATTCTATGAATTCACATTAAAGCCTGCAGAGCACAGAAAACAGACAGCAAAATCAGAACCATGAGGTCAGAGGAGAGAAACTGTCTGCCCACAGACCTACATGAGTGATCACGAGCAACATTCCTTTGAAGGAAAAGCCTTCAAATCAGGCAGGAATACAGAAAGCAAAGCAGAGGAGGAACAGGAAGAGCAGAGAACTCAGAACAGCCCTTATGGTTGGAGAACAGCAGCAACCACCACAGAGCTGTCTGGAGGAGACAGTAACAAAAGCAGAGCAATGATATGGGAAGTTCAAATTGATTCATTTCAAATGCAGAAAGTGCCACACCAAGGGAGAGCTAGGTTTACACAACTTGGTTTAGGATGCAAAAAGGGGGAAAGGAAAAAAAAAAAAAAAAAGGAAGCTGTAAATACAGAAAGACCCCAAAGAGGAAGAAGCCTGCAGCGATAAAGTCCAGGGCTTGCTGACACTGCTGACCAGCAGGAACATTTCCCAGAAACCTCTTTCAGGCCTTGGGCAACCTGATCTAGTGGGGCAGCCAGCCCACAGTGGGGGCAGCCATTCCATTGTTCTAATCACACTCCTACTGACAAAAAAAAAAAAAACAAAAACAAAAAACAACAGACACCTTGGCACATGTTCCAACCTATCTCCACAAGCTGGTTTTGGCCCTCACAATTTAGAAGCAGGTTGCTGAACCAGGCTCCTGACACATATGAGTGACAAACAAATGGGGCAGTGGCACAGGGGAGCTGCACAGCACAGACTGGTCAGGATGAGCTGACCAAGGGCGATAAGCAACACAAACCCACCCCAGCTTTGTACACACCGATCAAGAAAGAAGACAGTGGCTGAAGCAGGATCAGCCCAAAGCTCACGGGGAAGGGCAGTTCCCGTCCGAGTTTACCAAGCTCTGCAGCGCTGGTTTGGTTTGAACATAAGAAACGCCTCCAAAGCTGCCGGTGCCCCCTGCGTGCTGCCTGCTCCTGTCAGAAGTGCACACCTCAGGCAGGGATCAGGCCATGCCAAGCACCTCATTTCTGGCCCCAACGTAGCGAGCAGGTTTCCTGGCGTGGAAACACACAGCAATGCCCGACACAACCCCAAAGTCCCCCTCAGAGCAGGCTCTCCCCTCAGCCCTCGGCCGTGAAGGGGCGGCGGCTCCGCCCGGCCCGGCGCTCTCCCGCTCACCCTCGAGGCTCTCGCACTGCACCAGGTTGACGTAGTCGCCCTGCCGCAGCACGCCGGCCTTAAAGCCGCGCACCAAACCCTCCAGGTAGCCGTTGTCCACGTTGAAGTAGAGCTCCGGGAAGCACGACATGATGGCGGCGGCTGCGGGACCGGCGGCGCCTCACGTGACCCGGCGCTCACGTGACGCAGCTGTCAATGCCCCACTTCCGGTTCCGGCTTGCTCTGCGCAGGCGGGAAGGGCTGAGGCGGTGTGAGGCGGAGCGCCGCCATCACCCCTCAGTGCGGGGTTGCTGCTGAGAGCAGCTCTCCCTGTGCACTGAGCCGTGACTTGAAGGCTTTTCACGCTGTCGTGGCCCCCTCCTCAGCTGTGTTCGCTGCCATCTCGGAGTGTTTGAGCTGTTTGGGTGGGGGAACGCCCTGTGGTGATGGGGGAGGGCGTGCAGAGGAGGCCCAGAGGGTGGGAGTGCCTCTCCTGTGAAGAAAGGCTGAAAAGGAGCTGGGCTTGTTCAGGCTGGGAAAGAGAAGGCTGTGGGGACACCTCACTGTGGCCTTCCTGTACTTCAGGGAAATTTACATGCATGGGGGGTGGCTTTTTATGCAGTTTGATAGTGATAGGACAAGGGAAATGGCTTTTAATAGAAAGGAACTACAGAGGGTGGTGAGGGGCTTCCCTCAGAGGGTGGTGAGGGGCTGGTATTGCTGCTGTGGGTGCCATCCCTGGACGTGGAGGTGCCCCAGGACGTGGATGGGCATTGGGCAGCCCAAGCTGAGGGGTAGGAAGCCCATGGCAGGGGTTGGGCTGGGTGGGCTTTGTGGTCCTTTCCAACCCAACCGTGCTGTGATTCTATGACACGGTACTGAACACAGCTGTAGGTGGCCCTGCCGGTGGCACTCGGTGACCCCCACAGTTCCAACCACACCGCATTGTGCTCCCTGGGCAGGAAGGACATCCCACATCCCCTTGTTCCCAACAGCACGAGCCCAGTGCCCAGCACAGCCCACACTCAGCACTAGCAGTGCTATCTATCTGCTGCTTTATTGGAGCTGCAGAGGGGGAGGCTGGTGGGGACGAGTGGGCAGCCCTGTGGCACAGGCATTAGTTCTTGCCGCATGGGAAGGTGGTGCTGATCTTCCTGCAGTAGCAGAAGGCGTTGAAAAACCGGCAGTAGCAGGTGGCACAGGGGTCACAGCAGGGGATCTGGTGGCCCAGGCAGGACTCCAGGAGACGGACACAACGGCGAGGGGAGCTCCGCTCCTCCCTGCCTGCAGCTTGCAGGGCCGTGGACAATGCCTGCAGGGGAGAGGAGGAGAGAGAGTGCTCATGGTCCACCCTGCTGCCAAGGAACTGCGTTAGAGAGCCCAGAGCCTGAGGCACCTCCATCTCAAACAGGAGGCTGAGATATCCGAATTCAGCTTGCTCCTAGAAGATACTTGGGGCTTGGTGCTGGACCCTGGTGATGCCAGTTCCTCTTCATGCTTTGCTTGCAGACCCCTGAGCGCAGGGGACCTAAGGCATCATCTGTGAAGACCTGCTTGGGATTCCCCTCTTCCCATCCAGCTGAAGCCTTCCTTCCCCTTGAGGTTACCTCCCTTCAAGGATCCTTGAATTGTTTGTCCATAGGAAAACAACCCTGGTCTCTCCGATCTCTCATCGTGGGATATTCCCCATGCCCTGCATCACTTCAGTGGATCGGAACTTCAGAGACTCAGGTCTCCATCTGTCCCTGAGATGGAAGTCTGGTCCTCTGCAGGGACAGCAGGGGCAGATTGCTTACACACCACAAGAGGAAGGGAGGTTGGCATTTCCTCCCAAATGACCTGGCAATCGTTGATTCACTGTTCCTATTCCCCTTGGCTGGGAGCGTTCTCACAGTCCCCTCTGATTTTTGGCTGAACAATTGGTCTGGCTGGAGCAATTTCGAAAGAGGATGTTTCACACCCACTTGTCATTACGGTAATGTGCAGTGGGAAGGTTGGGTTCCCACAGTTTCTTAGGAAATGAAGCAGGGAAACCTCGTCTGCCTCCAGCCAGCTCACCTCCCAGCTCCTGCAGCAGCATCCCTGAAGGCCAACCCCAAACAGAGGGGCTTTCCTGGCCCCTCCGTTTCCAGCTTCCCTGACTCCCAGCATGTCCACACCCTTCAGCAGGCAGCAAAGGGATGCAGCATCTCGTGAAGTGTTTACTCCCAACCACCCCGGGGCACAGAGAAGCCTGATGTGGCTCAAAGCAACCCTGTTTGGGGTGTTTTTAGGAAAACAAAGACTCTCGGTGTGTTACCTGTGGTTCCAGCACGCTGCTTTTCTGCAGGAGGCTACCATCACCTTCATGCACCTCCATCTGATCCGAGTCCGGCCTGGGAATAGCTCCTGTGAAACAGAGAGAGGCTGGGCAAGGAGGGCACTGCGGGCTGAGCAGGAGCTCCCTGCTTCAGTTCTGGGGAGCTGGCTGTCCCAGGGAGGGCTGAGGACCGCAGGACTCACCAGCAAGCTCCACTGGCAGCTCCTTGGCCTTGTGCAGCAGGCTGGGGTAGCGGGCTCTGTCTGCCTCCTCCAGCCCGGAGCTCATCTTCTGCAGGGGGCTGTGGCTGAGCTCCGAGCTGAGGATGGCCTGGATCCCCTGCAGCAGCCCGTAGCACAGCAGCAGCGCGTTCAGCATGGTCCTGGGGCAACGTGCACAGAGAGCAAGCAGCCAGCGTCAGCCCGGCCCCTCTGCCAGCAGGGCTGCCAGCTCGGCTGCCTTCCTGCACCCCGGCTCTGGGCTGTCTTCTCCGTGATGCTCCCCAGAGGTGTTTGGCAGCCAGTCTTACAGACAGGTACGCAACACCGTGGGCAGGAGCGCGGGGAGCGGATGGGAGCAGCTTCCTATGGCTGCAGCCAGGGGCCTCCTGCACTGCCCTGGGCATTGCAGCTGGAGGCACAGTGACAGGAGTGTCCCCAAAAAGGCCATGGGACATCCCTGTGTTTTGTGAAAGCTCCTGCAAGGGAGAGGCTGAGGCTGCCACGGGGTTTGGGCACAACAGACAACAGTGGGGCTTTGGGAAAATCACTACAGGGCGATGTGGAGCTGACAGAGAGCGGGCCTGGATAGAGGACCTCCAGGTCTGCGTGTGACAGCAAAGGTCCTTGCAGTGGCTGTGGCAGCTCTGGGCCACACATTTCCCCTAAAGAACCCTAAAAAGACAAAACAGCTTTCATGCAAAGCCTCCAGTCGTGCTGCCAGGAGCATCCCCAGGCAGGACCAGCCCCTCTCCCCTCCCGTCCCTCACTCACAGGGGAACCCAGAGCTCCTTCACCCCGCAGTGCCACCCCACTCCATGCCATGGGCACCCAGCAGGGTGCTCCAAATGCTCCCCACACCCACCCCTGCTCCACAGCCCCTTCCCTGCAGACCCACTGACCTCCAGGCGGTGTGGGGCTGCAGGCACCACTCTGCAGACTCGCTCGGAGTCGCTCTGCCTCGATGTCCTCCCTCCCCACATCTCGCCGGGAACTTATATCGGCTCCTCGTTAATTAAGTGCCTCAGCCACATGACCCCGCTAAGCAGCAGGTAGGTGGGCTCTGCTGCAGATGGGGCTTTGTCTGGATGGCAGAGCACCGGCGTGGCGTGGGTGGGATGGAGTGCTGCTGTGCAGGGCTGTGGCCAGGAGCTGGTGCCCACTCGTCCCAAAATCCAAGCAAGCCTACACAGCGATGCTGTGTTGGTACCCAGCGACAGAGGACCAGTGACGGACACGCAGCTTCCTCCTGTGTCCTCACACACCAGCAATGCTTCTGGCCCAACATCTGCCCCTGTCCCCTTCCTCCACCAGCACTCTGGCTTTGGGAAGCCTGCTCTAAATGCCCTGTGTCCCTACAGCCAGCAAAAGCCACGGAAAGGAGCAGCTCTGATGCCAGAGGAGCCTCTGAGTACACGCAGCCCCACTCCCTCATCCTTCTGCATGCTTTGGAGAAAGCCCTGTAGCTCCTGACACGAGCCCAGCCACGGTGCAGAGCCCATTACAGCCTCTGCTCCCACCACTGCCCAGCCACAGATCCTCCAGGCACTGACTGTGTCTCCTCCACTCATGCTTTCCAGGACCCACGGCCTCAGATCGCTCAGCATCCCAGCCTCAGCTGCACCCCAGGAGGAAGGACGAGTGCTGTGTCCCACAGCTGCGTGCGGATGTGCTTCCTTTGGCTTCTCACCACACCCAAACCCAAAGGAAGCTGCAGTGAGTCTGGTGCAGCCCCAGCCCCACAGCCACAGGGCCAGGCAGGGATGGAGGAGTCACCTCTGCATCCACCCTGCTCACATCAGTCCTCCTGCAGCCCCATACCCATTGTGGATGCCCACACCTCACACCCATTTGGGATGCCAATACCTCACACCCATTTGGGATGCCCACCCCCCCACCCAGCACAACATGCACAACACCCCCTCAAGCCCCCTGCACAGCACCCTGCTGCCATAGTGGGATGCAGACCCCATTCCTGTCCCCTCAGCCCGCAGCAGTGACGCCAGCCTGGAGCGGGGCTCATTACGGGCTGCGGGCTTCTGGGAAGGCTTTAACATTGCCGAGGCGGCCGAGCGCTGAGAGCTTTTTAATCTGCAGGTGCTCGGCCGGGCAGTAACGAGCTAAATGAGCAGCCCGCATCGCTTCCAGGAAATGAGCGGCCGCAGCGAGGCCATCCCGCACGTGTCCGTATGGGAGAGGGGGAGAGGAGCGGGCTGGAAGCCGAGCCGGGTGCGATGAGCTGCGCCCGGCCTCAGCCAGAATGCGGGGCGGGGGTGCGGGAGGGACGGGGGCCCTTTAAGGCTGCGGGCCGGAGCACGCTGACGTCAGCGGGGCGGGCGCTCCGGGACGCCGCAGCCCCGCGGCCCCGAGCTCCGCCGTGCGGTGAGTGCGGGACCCCCGGGGGTACGGACGGGGGCTGAGGGATGGGGGGACGGGGGGAGCGAGGGCGGATTGCGAGGGGTTGGACATGGGGTTTGGGAGCGGTGTTTGGGGGCTGGGGGGGGAGGTTGGAAAGGTGCGGTGGTTGTGTTGGGGGCTGGGAGTTGGGGTGCGCTGGGGATGCGGAGCTGCGGGGGTTTGGGGCGCTGGGATGCTACGGGTCGGGATGGCAGTGGTTGTTTTGGGGTGCTGGGAACTGGAGGGTGGCGTTTTGGGGTGCTGGATGGGGATTGGAGATTGGGGTGCTGGAGGTGGGGATATCGGGGTGCCGAGGGCTGGTGGTATTGGGGTGCAGCACGGGGTACCGGGGGTCAGAAGGTTGGGGTGTCGGGGGGCTCAGTAACACCCTCATGGTTGGGGGTGCTGGAAGTGGGGCTGTTGGGATGCTCAGGGTGCTGAAGACCACAGGGGTACTGAGGTGTCTGGGGACAGGGCTGGTGAGGCACTGGAACAGGTTGCCCAAGGAGGCTGTGGATGCCCCATCCCTGCAGGCATTCGAGGCCAGGCTGGATGTGGCTCTGGGCAGCCTGGGCTGCTGGTTGGTGACCCTGCACACAGCAGGGGTTGAAACCAGATGATCATCGCAGCCCTTTTCAACCCAGGCCATTCTATGGTTCTATGATTCGGGGTGCTGAGGTGGCAGGGATGCTGAGAACCAGGCGGGATGTTGGGGTGCCTGGGGATGGGGGAGGTGGGTGCAT
Organism: Lagopus leucura; assembly: GCF_019238085.1. Taxonomy (NCBI): domain Eukaryota; kingdom Metazoa; phylum Chordata; class Aves; order Galliformes; family Phasianidae; genus Lagopus; species Lagopus leucura. Next base: position 337,409 of record NW_024962300.1, read on the forward strand.
TAGGGCGCCGGTGCCGGGGCTGAGGTCCTGGAGGTGCAGCGCTGTGCTGCTGGGGCGCCGAGGGATGGAGGGATGCGCAGGGTCCCTGTGGTGGGTGCTGGGGTGCTCAGGAATCGCGACACCCTTTGTCAGCACCGTCCGCCCCGCAGCGCCCGATGCCCGTCCCCACCCGGCGCCATGGCCGAGAGCAAGATCGCGGGGCTGTACGACCTGGAGCGCACGCTGGGTAAGGGCCACTTCGCCGTGGTGAAGCTGGCCAGGCACGTCTTCACGGGGCAGCGCGTGGCCGTCAAGGTGATCGACAAGAGCAAGCTGGCGGGTGAGGCGGCGGGGCAGCTGCTGCAGGAGGTGCGCTGCATGAAGCTGGTGCAGCACCCCAACGTGGTGCGCCTCTACGAGGTCATCGACACCCACGCCAAGCTCTACCTCATCCTGGAGCTGGGCGACGGCGGCGATATGTTTGACCACATCATGAGGCACGAGGGCGGCCTGGCCGAGCCCCGCGCCAAGCATTACTTCGCCCAGATCGTCCACGCCATCTCCTACTGCCACAAGCTGCACGTGGTGCACCGCGACCTTAAGCCCGAGAACGTGGTCTTCTTCCAGGAGCAGGGGGTGGTCAAGCTGACGGACTTTGGCTTCAGCAACCGCTTCCAGCCCGGCAAGATGCTCACCACCAGCTGTGGCTCGCTGGCATATTCAGCACCGGAGATCCTGCTTGGGGATGAGTACGACGCTCCAGCTGTGGGTAAGGGTCTGGAGGTCTCCCGTGCCTCCTGTGCTCCCGTTTATCCCCATCTTGGCATGCACGTGGGCTTGCGTTTCAGTCCCCTGTGGCGCTTCGGGCATCCGCAGAGCCCTGTGGGACAAATCCTGCCCCTGGGATGCTCGGCTGAGCACATCGTGGCCCTGGCAGCAATTGGATGTGGGAAGGAAACCTGCTTAGGATGCAGCCGCCTCCAGCTCCCAAAGTTTCCTCCGGGCGCTTCCTGCTGGTGCTTTGGGCCATGGGAGGAGAAGGAGGAGTGGGAGTCTGGCCAGCCCTGCGGGGAGCTGGGGCAGGAGGGCTGGGCAAAACAGTGCTGGAGCTCTGCAAGGAAACAGCCCGGTTTCAGCATGGGGCGAGGGGAAGGATTCAAAGCTGAGAGCTGTCAGGGCTCGGAGGGGTGGTGGGAACATGAATACGTGGCTCTGCAAAAGCAAATCAAGCAAGGAAACTGGCACGGATGAGAAATTTTAAAATGCAGAGGCACTTAAGAAGCTGAAGGTATTAAGGGAGAGCCTGCGCTCAGCATCCTAAAAATAAGTGGTTTTGCAATAGGAAGAAAATCAGTCTCTGGGCTGCCAGGCGGGGCGGGAGCTGCACACGGGGCCTCTCTGCAGCGGGGCTGTGTGTGGTCACAAGGAGGCACGTGAAGATGAGTGCTGCTGCAGCTGGCACAGGGCTGGCGCCCACCCCGGGGCAGGCCGGCCCATCCGGGGTGTGCTTGAGCAGCTGGGAAGGGCTGACCCAGCACCTGGGCTGTGGGGAGCTTTGGTGACACTGCTGCCCTGCTCCGGGGACGTCCTCCAGAGGGGCTGGCACTGAGGTGAAGGCTGCAGGTGCGTGCTGGAGCCCCATCCCTGTGGCACTTGGGCTCCAGCCCCACGGCCAGATTTGGGAGGCCTGCATGCAGCCGTCCCTATGCGCGTTGGGTGCCACAGTGCTGAAGTGCCACGAGGGGCTGTGTGCCGTGGGGGTCCCCGATCCCTGCCGGCTGGGATCCTTCCCAATGGAGTGGCACATTTGAGCTTCCTCAGGAGCTTACTGACTCTCGTCTTCCTCTTCCTCTTGCAGACATCTGGAGCCTGGGGGTCATCCTCTACATGCTGGTATGCGGACAGCCGCCCTTCCAGGAGGCCAACGACAGCGAGACGCTCACCATGATCATGGACTGCCGTTACACCGTGCCCCCGCACGTCTCCGCGCAGTGCTCCGAGTAGGCGCCTCTCCCCGCTGTCCCCGCCCCCATGGGAGCCCCGCGGCAGCCGGAGGGATGGGGCCGGGGCCGGGGGAAGGCGCTGGCCGCACTCATGCAGGTGTCCCTCCCTTCCCCGGGCAGCCTCATCTCCAGGATGCTGCAGCGGGACCCCCGGCAGAGAGCCTCCCTGGAGCAGATCGAGGGCCACGCGTGGCTGCAGGGGGTGGATCCGTCCCCCGCCAGCCGCTGCCTGCTGCCCCTTACCTCGCACAAACGCGTGTCCCAGGAGGAGCACGAGATCATCATCCAAGCCATGACGTGCGGGCACATCGCTGACCGCGACGCCATCCAGGAGTGAGCGGCAGCCGGAGGGGGGCGGAGGGAGGGAGGGAGGAAAGAGGGAGGTCTGGTGGTGCCAGCGTGAGCGCGGCCGTCGGGTTCTGATGCTCGTCCTTCCCGGTGTCACGCAGGGCGCTGGAGGCCGACCGCTACAACCACATCACGGCCACCTACTTTCTGCTGGCCGAGAGGATGCTGCGGGAGAAGCAGGAGGAGCAGAGCCGCCGTCAGAGCCTCCTCTACGACCTGGCCAAGCAGGTGCAAAGCAGGTGAGCTCCAGCCACCCCTCCACCGCCCCAAGCACCACGCAGCCGGGTGCCGACCCCCCCCTCTGCCCTTCCCCACGCTCAGGACCGACCTCTCGGACACGTTCGGCCCCGGGGGTGGCACTGCGGGCTGTCAGCCCGTAGCAGAGGTTCCTGGTAGCTCCCAGCCCAGCGGCGGGGACGGCAGCCGCGGCCGTCAGGCCCCCCGGTTGCTGCTGAAGGCTCCCACCATCGATACGGCCATCACCAAAAGCACCCCGGCCCTGCAGCAAATCTGCGAGGAGGAAGAAGAGGAGGAGGAAGAGGAGTGCAGACCCAGCGTGATGGAGAGGAAGAGCAGCTCCTTGAACCAGGAGCAGATGCGAGATTTCCTCCGTGCCGGGGCCCGTCGGCCGCCGTGCCGCGGGGAGGTGCTGGGCTGGGGGGCCGAGCCGGGGGGCCGGGCGGGGTACCGGGCCGCCAGCGGAGCCCGAGGGCCCCCGGAGCCGCGGGGGAACAGGAGGGGCGGCGCGGGGACCCCCGAGGGCAGGGAGGGCTCGGGGCGTCCCGGGGAAAGGGGAGGCGTCCCCGCAGCCTCCCCAGAGCCGAAGGAGAAATGCCCCGGGGTCCCCAGGGGGGCGGGGGGCAGCGAGGGGGAGGCGGAGAACGTGATAAAGCTGGACCCGGGTAAAGGCAAGAGCGGCAGCCTGAGGGAGCGGCTGATGCAGTTCCCGCTGTGCGAGAAAGCTCTGGCCTTCAAGATCCACCCCGGCCCCAAGGAGAGCCTGCTGTCCCTGGGGCAGTTCAACTGCTGCCACGTCATTTAGCCCCGCGGCCGGACGAGGGACGGCGGGCGTTTTTTAACTCCTAGAGATGATTTTTTTAAATAGTCTATTTTAATGTAACGACATGGAGACGCTGCATCCCCCGCTGAGCTCCTGTGGGCCACGGCCTCGCGTCCCCAGCCTGCGCTGTTACCCCCCGCCCCCCACGACGCGCTTCCTATTTATTACCTCTTTGTTTTCTTGCTGGCAAGAAATGAACGCACGAGGCGGGGGCCGCCGCTCGGCCCGGGCTGCGCTGCACTGAGTGGATGGGAGCCGCCGGGAAGCAAAGTTCGTCGGTGCAATAAAACCGCGCTTCGGTTTGACGGCTCGGCTGCGTGTGCCGGGGCTGCGGGAGGGAGGAACGGGGAACGCGCCTAAAGGATAAAGCGGCGCCTGAACAGGGGCTTGAACCCTGGACCCCCAGATTAAAAGTCTGATGCTCTCCCAACTGAGCTATCCAGGCTCACGTAGGGCTGCTGGGTGGTGCTCGCCACGGCCCGCGGAGGACCCCAGAAGGATGCGAACGCGTTCTCGCTCCGCAGATTCTTTTTGTCCCGCCGTGGCCACCGTCCGCAGAGGGGCAGGGCTTGGTGCCGCCCGGAAGTGCGCGCCGCCCACGTGCGGCCATGGCGGCCCCGGCTAAGCGGCGCAGGGCGGCGGGGCCGGACCCCACGGCGGGCTTCGTGGCGTGGTGCGAGGCGGCGGGCGTGGAGCTCAGCCCCAAGGTGAGCGTCGGCGGGGAGCGGGCCCGACCCCAGAGCGGGCGGAAGGCCGCGGGGCTGAGCGGGGCTGTCCCCGCAGGTGTCCATCAGCCGGCGGGGCACGGTGTCGGGCTACGGGCTGCTGGCCGCCGCCGACCTGGAGCCGGGAGAGCTGCTGTTCTCCGTGCCGCGCAGCGCGCTGCTGTCCCAGCACACGTGCGCCATCCGAGCCCTGCTGCACGACGGTGAGCGCCGCGCGGTGCCTCCCGGTGCTCCGCCTTACCGCGTCTTGTCCATAAGCGGGGCCGGGGGGCGGTACTGGCTCTTGGGTTCTCTGCTTTGTGTATGAGTAGGGCTGCGGTAAAGCGCAGGGCACGGTCCTGCTGCCTGCACCGCGATGGGAAAGCTCCTCTCTCAGGGGACAGCGCGGCCCTCCCTGCCCAGGGCTCGCTTCAGTGCTTGGAGGAAGCCGATCCGGTTTCACGCACGTGAGTGAAGTGCCAGCACGGGGCGGCAGCTCCTGGTCCTGCAGCAGCCAGGCCGGGGGGAAGCACAGAACGGAGTAAGAGACCTTGAAGGTCGTCTCATTTGCCGGGATTTTGCTCACTAGCAGTGAAGGCAGCCTATAAGCCAGGGCGTTTTCTCATTGCTCTGAGTCACTGCTGCACACTTCAGTTCTGGGAAAATATATTTTTCAGAGCAAACGTCAGATCAACCTCAATTATTTATGTTTTCTTTGTTACCTCTGGTTGCGTAGCCCAGGAGTCCCTGCAGAGCCAGTCTGGGTGGGTGCCACTCCTGCTGGCCCTGCTGCACGAATACACAACCAGCACCTCCCGCTGGCAGCCCTACTTCTCCCTCTGGCAGGACTTCAGCAGCTTGGATCACCCCATGTTCTGGTAAGGCGAAAGCCAGCAGCTCTGCAGAGGGCCCCGTGCTGCAGCTGAAGGGAGGTGGGGGTGCTGGGTGACTCCAGCTGCTCCAGCCCTGTGCAGCGCTAAATGAGGTTGCAACTCCCTGCAACAGAACACAGAGCTCCCCAGAGCACAAAGCTGCTGTTTTGAAGGAGTTCAGACCCTTCTTCCTAGGGGCAGATGGAGATAGAGCTGCTAGTTTTGTTTGCAACAGGCCAGAAGAAGAGCGAACGAAGCTCCTGCAGGGCACTGGCATCCCCGAGGCAGTGGACAAGGACCTGGCTAACATCCAGCTGGAGTACAGCTCCATCATCCTGCCCTTCATGAAGTCCCACCCCGACATCTTTGACCCTGAGCTGCACACGCTGGAGCTGTACAAGCAGCTGGTGGCTTTTGTGATGGCTTACAGGTGAGTGGAGAGGGTTTGCTCTGATGCAGGGGAGGAAAGATGAGCGAGGGGAGAAGAGGGTGGTGAGTGATGACAGGCTGTGTGATCTAAAAGAGTGCAAGAATCAGCTAAAGCTTGCCCCGTATTGCAAGGTATAAAACAGGATTGTCTTCATGTGCCTTGTCGTAGCTTTCAGGAGCCTTTAGAGGAGGAAGATGAAGATGAGAAGGGCCCCAATCCTCCCATGATGGTGCCTGTTGCTGATATTTTGAATCACGTGGCCAACCACAACGCCAGCCTGGAATACGCTCCAGTGAGTGCCGGGGCCCTGCGCCCCTTCCCTGCATGGCTGCCTCCCTAAGGCCAGGGCAGCGCTGCCACTGCCAGGGCAACAAGCGGGCCTGGATTCATTGTAAGCTGTTTTGTGTGACACACACAGCTGCTGTTTGCTTTGTTACAGCCAGGAAGAATTTAGGAGCAGGTGAACCTTCCTAAAGATGCTCTTGCTGCAGGGCAGGACCCGAGGCTTGCTTCTCCTGTTACTCACTGTTGTTGTACAGAGAATATCACACGTTAGGCACATACCTGAATCACCTTCCTGGGGAAAACCAGCACCCTGCTCCGAGAAGCACCCCATTAAGGAACAGTAGGATTGCCACAGCTCTCAGAGCCTCTACTCTCTCTGCTTGCAGAGGTGTTTACGGATGGTTACAACACAACCCATCAGCAAAGGGCAGGAGATCTTCAACACCTACGGGCAGATGGCCAACTGGCAGCTCCTGCACATGTATGGCTTTGCAGAGCCATATCCAGGCAACACCAACGACACAGCTGACATCCAGATGGTGACCGTACGGAAGGCAGCGCTGCAGCGTGAGTGGCACCCTGGCAAAGGATGGGGCAGGGCTCGCTCCTGTTAAGCAGTGACGTAATGAAACGGGGCTCAGGGTGAAGGGAAACGAGGCTGTTCCACGGCACTTCAGGTGCTGGGGCGATGCTACAGCTTTCTGCTTCCTGTTTCCCCTTCTGCTGTCACTGCTACTGCAAACCGAGTTGGGTTTGCAGCTCTGCTGTCTTCAAAGCAGGTGCCAAAAGCGAAGCACAGCAGCAGCTGGTGGCTGAACAGTGGGACTTCTTGTGCCAGCTGGAGATGGTGGGGGAGGAAGGCGCCTTCGTGCTGGGCTGGGATGAAGTGCTGACAGAGGAGGAGCTGTCCACGACCCTGAAGGTGAGCGGTGTTGGGTGGTGACCAGCTGGTTCAAGAGCTGCACAAGAGAGGGCACAGGCTGTGCTGCAGCTGTTAGAACTGTGGCAGAACAGTGAAATGAAGGCAGACGAGCACATGAACTCTTGGCATGTGACTGCCCTCCTCTCCTGGACTAACCTTCCCCTTCCTCCCCTCCATACTTAAGGTGTGGCTGTTTGGATGCTCTCCCACATCCCTTGGCATTAGCTATTACTCTCTCACTGAGGCATAATTCCTCAGCTGGGGAATAACTCACCTGCCCCACAGACTGTGCTGCTCTAGGGAAGGAAGCTGAGGTGCTCACACTTCCCCTGAGCTCCGTGATTGGGTCATTGCAGGTGCTGTGCATGTCAGAAGAAGAGTTCAAGGAGTACAAGGAACAAGATGGCTGGGAGGAGGACAGTGAGGAAGAGGAAAGCTCGACCCTTTCTAATGCAGCTCTCTCCAGACTGAAAGCCCCTTGTAAGATGCTCCTTTACGACAGCGTGCTGCTGACCCTGCAGTCGTACAGGTCAGACCTCAAAGCAGAGCAGGACTTGCTCAGTAAGGAGGTTTATGAGAAACTGAGTCGAAGGGAGCAGCAAGCTCTGCACGTGCGCTATGGGCAGAAAAGGATCCTGCATCAGCTGCTAGAGCTGGTGCAATAAAAGCCTCACTGCCCCCAGAAATCAGCTGCCCAGAACTGTGCTCAGCCTTCAGCCCTCTATTCTGCAGCAGCAAGGATGGGAGGCAAGATGGGCCCACTTGTCCCTCATACGGCTTCTGGCTTTTTAGCTACCTCTGCATAAAGAACGAATTTGCAGAGCACAGGAGCATTCTTAGGTGCCCTGACAGTCAGAGGGCTGGAGCACAGCCACCCCTTTCATCGAGAGGACTTGGTGAAACCCACATCTTGTCATGGTTGCTTAGGGAAGGCTGACACACCACCAGCATAACAAGTGGGTTGCCTCACTCAGCATCCGAGATTCGAGGCAATCACTGTGCTTCATCCAGGTGAACAAGGCAGAATTCCAGCTGGTAGCTCTTACCTCACAGAAAGACAGAGCAGAAGTGCTAAGAACTGAACAGCTCACCTAGACTTCAGTACTGAGCGTTCTGCAAGCAGGAGCCCATCAGTTTCTGGCTTTCACGGAGGCTCAGAACAGCACAGTGATTCCTCTCACCTCTGCAGAAGGCATTCTGTAAGTGCTGGAGACTCTGAGAGCAGCCACAGGTCTGCAGGTTGGGTTTCTGATATGTACCCTAACTCAGGCACCACTACTGTACATCACATATAGCCTTCCTTTTCCCTTGGCAGCTTTGTAAGACAACACGCTGGAGGTTGGCAGGCCAAGCTGTGTTAAATAAAGGTGGAGTTTCTTACCCAGCCCCTGCTGTCTACTTCAGCAGGATGCAAACCCCCCCCCCCCCCCCCCCCCTCAAGATGATCTCTACATTAATTTTAGCTGCAGTGACAGCAAACAAGCAAAGGTTAGCTGCAGCCCTACCTGCACTGCTGGGGTCCAGAGTGCTTTAACATTACTGCAGGTAATGAAGTAATGCAGTGGCTGTTCAGAGTCCGGTCTGCCATCCAGGCTTGGCTCTACAGCAGGCTACACTTCAAAGCAGGCACACAGCAGTGAATGGAAAGGTTATTCTTCCAGCCAGAGGGCATTACAAGCCAGGGCCCCTGCTGGCAAGGACACTGGAATCCCCACAGCTGGCACCAGCACACAGCACAACGCCAGCTGGGGGTTCTTTCCCTCATCAGGAAGAAACAAGGTCACCTGTACCCTCCTACCTGCCCATGAATTTCATGCAACACAGGTTGGGATTTTGGCAGAGTCCCCTCTGCCTCTCCCCCTCTTTTACACCAGCCTGACAGCTCCTAAGGCCTAAAGGGAACCAGATGTGTACAGCAGTATTAGTACAGAAGCACAGAGACCTTTGAGCTTTAGCAGAGCCAGCACTGGGAGCCAGTAGGACAAGTCAACAAGCTCACCTGCAGAGCTTGGCTTAAATAGCAGAAAAACCCTGTCAAATCTGCTCTGGATAAAGCTAGTTGCTGTTAGTTCTCTGTATCCTAACCCACTGCAGGAGGGAAGAGCAAGCTGGAGTGTCAGCTGCATAGCCAGAATGTCACAGCTTGCAGTGAATCCCTCCTTCTATCACTTCTATGCTGTAAGGCCAGAGGAGCTTGCAGTGTTCATCCCTCCAGGCTGAGCTAGGTAAACCAGCAGGCTTGCAGACACTCAGTGAAGGGAGTGTTGTATCAGGGAGCGCGGCTAGGAATAAAGCTGGGCTGCTACCTGTGCTCTGCGTCCCTCCACCGCCGTCTCCTCCCTAGCACTCTGCTTGTCAACTTCCCACCTCCACGTAACCACTGCGCCCCTCCTTCTGGCACTAAGAACCAAGGCTTCATCTGTTCACAGCAGGTCTTCCCTCTTCTCGCCAGGCAGCATCCAAAACGCACTGGAAAACTGCACATTTTTGGATGGCTGAAAACAGAATTTTGAAAGGCAGTGACTGGCCAGGTAGGATGGAGCTGGAGAGAATAAGCAGAGTGGCACGTGCTGCATGTCATGACTTTAATGTGTAACTACAGTATGCATACATACAAGAAGTGGGAGAACTAAAGCCCAAGAACTAGAAAGGCTACAAAATACAACACGTGGACCAATACTTTACAAAACATTCAAAATCCTTACAAAATGGGCTGTATTGGTCCTTTGTTTCTTTTTTTTTTTCTTTAATTTTCTGTTTCTTTTTGCTGTTTTGATTTTTTTTAATTTTTTTTTTTTTTTTTTTTACAAACTTATACTGTCGTAGGGTAGGGAAAGGTCTGCGTTTAGTCCCCCCTTCTCCAAAATTTACAAGTGTCAGAAGAAAAAAAAAAGGAAAAGCTATAGGCCTGGTCTCTGGTTTCTTTACTAAAAACAGCTGACCCTCTCCCAAAGGGCCTGAGGTGTATCTTCTCCAACAGAAAGGAGGCGTTCTGACTGCCACACGGTTCTGTCAGCACTGGGAGGAAAGGGGAAAAATAACTCTGAAGCTCAACCCCCCCCCCCTCACTCCATAGTATTCCCATATTCCAAACATAGCCACTTCTTTTTCTCCCCCCTCCCCCCCCCTTGTAAAACAACTTTACTGATTTAAAGGTCCCCCATCCACATAAAGAAAAAAAAAAATAAGTTACATAATAATATAACTGGCTTTTCAATATTCTTTGGGAGTCTGGCAATGTCAGGACAAGGAGGTCTGCCCCAGACAAGCACTTGGCATCAGCAGCTGCCCCTTTATTACAAGCTGGACAGGCACCAGTTACCCACTTGCCTTTTACACGCTTTGCACAAACCCAGAAGTCCAGACAAACGTTTCTGTTCCTTGTATTTACACTAGTTCAAAATGATATTCACAGCATCTTCTGCATTTTGGCCAAAAGTCACAGATTTGTTTCAAACTTTGGAACGTGCCCAAGGATTTTGACGCCAGGTCGGTTTCGTGCTCCCAATCGAGGGAGCTGGGAAGGTCAGGAGGAGCCTTACAGATTCTTCTGTCGGTGGATGGGACAGGGGCCTCCAGGCCGGCACATTTACAACAAGATGCAGCTCATCTAACTGGCACCAGTCCCCTCCATTACTTGCTGGGCTTGCTTCTGCCCCATGCAGCACTGTGCAACCGACTGGAACAACCTGAACACAGAAGCACAGCAGCATCAGTCGTCAACTCTGCTCTCCACCCGGAACCCAATGCACCACAGCTGCAAACACTCCCCAGCTGCAATGTGCTTTAGCAAACGTGTGGGCAAAGGAGCCAGGCTGTGATTGTCTGCAGTGCTACTGCATCATAAAACGCAGTGTGCTCAGCTCAGTCCCCATGAGAACACAGAAGAGCAGTGTTTGAACAGCATGAGCATTGTGTAGCAGGCTGCTCTGAGCCCTCTGTACTGCACTGTGCTCTCCTAAGAGGAAAGACTGAGAGAATTGGGCTTGTTTGGCTTGGAGAAGAGAAGGCTGCAGGGAGACCTCATGGTGGCCTTCCAGTATTTGAAGGGAGCCTATAACCAGGAGGGGGAACTGCTGCTTGTGAGGGTGGACAGTGATAGGACAAGGGGAATGGTTTTAAACCGAGACAGAGGAGGTTTAGGTTGGATGTTAGGAGGAAGTTTTTCACCCAGAGGGCGGTGAGGCACTGGAACAGGTTGCCCAAGGAGGCTGTGGATGCCCCATCCCTGCAGGCATTCAAGGCCAGGCTGGATGTGGCTCTGGGCAGCCTGGGCTGCTGGTTGGTGACCTGCACACAGCAGGGGGTTGAGTTTAGATGATCACTGTGCTCCTTTTCAGCCCAGGCCATTCTATGATTCTATGATGCTGATGGCAGCTCTGTTTCCAGCTCCAATACTTTTTTCTTTTTTAAAAGATCTCCAGGATCTCCTCTGCAACGTAACGTTTTGCTGTGGAACAAACTTCCACACACAGAGGACAGGGAAAAAAAATAATCAGCATCTCTCATAGCACCTTGCTATGACTTCCAGTAACCACTTTGCATTCTGCTCTCAGGTTGTGTTCCCTCCTCTTATGGCAGGAAATGCTGCTTCTACTGTGAAGCACCCACAGCTCAAGGTGCGACGAAGCACCAGCTTCTAATACATTCCTTCAGTGATTTTGTCACTAAGTTATACTCACTTCTCAATTTCTGGAGCGCAGTGAACAAATTCATGGTTCCAGAACTTAAATGCTGGGTTTTTTATCAGCTCGATGAAAGTGATGAGGAGACCCCAGGGATGAGGCCTATTTACAATCAGTCGTTCCAAGAGAACCCTGCAGTCCAAGAACAAAACAGTTAGAACAGAAAGGTCTGAAAGGACCTGAAAGGACACAAGGAGTGAAAGCAAGAAGCTGAACGCAGGCAAGTGAAATGCATTCCCTCTCACCTGGTGATCTGCTCCTGGATAGCTTCAGTGTTGGCCTCTGCAAACAGGTAAAGCATGGTGCAGCTGAAGTAGTGGGTATGACTGTTGGGGTATCGCAGCTGATTGGCAATTGCATTCAGGAAGAGGTACCGACCTGCAGGAGAGAAGTTGTGAGTACATATGGTGACCCCTGCTCCAGATGTGAGAGGGAAAGAGAAACAAATAGCATTGCCTAAAATCAACGTTCCTAAGCACACCCCCACCCAGGTACAAGAAACAGAAACTGAAGATATGCAGAAGCCTCACCAGCTCTAGCTGGTGGGGCAGTAATCACAATTCTCATTAAAGTGATTTCTCCTTCCCTCTGCTTTTAATACTGCTCTGTATTTAATGTAGGACTGCTTGCTGGAGCTCACTAGCAGCTGCATGGAACGATCTGCATTTCTCATAGCTCAAATCTCCTTTAAGGCAGGTGTGACAAATCATAGAATCACAAGGTTGGAAACGACCTGTAAGATCATCCAGTCCAACCATCTCCTCATCACCACTGCCACCACCAGCACTAAACCACAGCACACAGCACGTCATCCAGATGCCTCTTGAACTCTGCCAGGGACAGCGCCTCCACCACCTCCCTGGGCAGCCATTGCAGTGCCTGACCACTCTCTGAGAGAAATGGTTCTTCCTTATGTCTAATCTAAACCTCCTCTGATACAACTTGTGGCCATTTCCCCGTGTCCTGCTCGCTGCCTGGGAGAAGAGGCCAAATCCCTCTTCATCACAACCTCCCCCTTCAGGATGTTGTGTAGTGCAACGAGGTCCCCCCTGGGCCCCCTCTTCTCCCCCTGGGCCCCCTCTTCTCCAGCTCACCTTCAGTGTCCAGGTCCACTGCCAAATTCTGGAAGATGTCCATGTGTGCTGAGTGGGTAATGGTGCTCATGGAGGGCGTGCTGCCTTTGTTGTGGATGTGCGCAATGGCCTGAGTGCCCACGTAGAGCACCAGGGCATTAATCAGCTGGATGTTGTAGCGGTTGCCAGGTTCATTTGATACCTAATAGGGAAGATATAAAAAGCACTAACATTCTATGTTCCTTCAGTAATTTAAGGGACAACATGTACAACAACAGCATCCTTGTTTATCTTGGTTTATACAGAAGGCAACATAATGTCTTGCCTCAGCCCCGGAGGTACTCTGCTCCAGGCTGGATGGGGCTGTGGGCACCGCAGAGATGTCCCTGCCACGACACCAGTTGGACCTGGATGGGCTTTCAGGTCCCTTCTGACCCAAGGCATTGTGTACTCTACACAGCACTGGTGAAGTGCTGCCAGACAAGGTGTACAGCTATTGTACTCCCTGCTTGAAAGAAGAAAAAAGATCAGGTAAAGGCAATCTGAAGGCACCAGCTGTGCCATGAAACAGCCAGCACTCGTGTGAAGGCTTATCTGGAGCAATTCTCAGAGACTTCAGTCCTGAGTCCTGCTGTAAGCTACACCATGTGATGTGTTCAACGAGTAGAGCTGGCTCACAGCTCAGAACTGGGCTTTAGGCTAATTACCCTCCCCTCCCTGCACACTTTTCCCCCAGAGCATTAGCATGCAGATCCACAGACTTCAAGAACTACCAACTATGAATTCACTTGCAGTCAAAGTTTAAATTCTAAAAAAAAAAATCTGCAATCAAGTTAAATAAACTTGAACTGATACTCAAAATGCTGAATATCAGACAATGGCCTGGGCAAACAGTGCTGGAATCAGGTGATGGAAGTCACAGAACTCCTTTATCTGGTATGGGACAACAGTGAGCTTGAGACAGCCAACCAGATGGCATGCTTTCTCAATGGTCTGCAACACTGCTCTAGAGGCATGCAAGCAGAAAAGGCCAAGGTTTAGATATCCTTACTTCTCACGCAAAGTATCTGTCAGCTCAGGTAGATAAGATCAACTGCTTTTAGATTAAATCAGCTCAGGGCTGCTAAAAAAAAATATCACAACCAACATTCCTGTTTCCACCTAAGTTCCTCCTTGATGGAAGTACTCAGTTCTTCTCCTGAGCCTGGGAGTTCAGTATTTGGAGAAGTGCATTTTCAGGGGCTTTTCTACTGCCAGGAATGCACGCCTGCTACACACCACCATGATTCCTGCTAGGAAGGAAGGTGACTCAGCCAACAAGATGTGAGATTTGTCTCACAACACTTCTTGCACCCAGCACCCTCAGAAACCACTCACTTGTAAGTTGCTGCGCAAGTCAGACAAAAAAGTGACTGGAGAACGGGTTTTGAGATAGGAATCCAAGTCTTTCTTGAACTGAGGTGGCATCACGCCAGTGAAATTGGTGAGGATTCGTGGGGCGATGTTAATTTCACTCAGCATGTCCACCTGATAAGAGAAAGCCCAGTCAGCTAAACCATAAGCAATTGGTAAAGGAACACATCACAGAAGCAGATCAGCATCAAAGCAGTGAGAGGAAGTTCGTGCAGCCACAATCTTTCCATGACTGGGAGACCAGTGTACACCCAAGCATCTAATTAGATCAACTCTTCTCAAAGTCTGTCCTCATTATGCAAGAGGCTGGCTTCAGAATGCTAATTTATCTCATTATTACGACAGGACAGTGTCTGTTTCTCATTAAGAAAAACAGCTCTGATTTAGTGCTCAGACATGCCAGCTCTCTGGCCGTTACACAGCCGACCTCGAGGCCTCACACATCCTGCAGAGCACAAAATGTTGGTGCAGCTCAACACGTGCTGCACAAAATTCTAACAGCTGTCAGCTGAATTTTCAAACAAAGCCACAAAGACTATTTCAGCAGCCTGTCAGTGAGCAGATAGTGCAGTGACAAAGATGCCCTTGCTCTGATAGCATGGATCAGTTCTAGGGACACCACGACATCAGTTTCCCTTTGGAAAAGCCCTCTGGCTTTTCATGCAGGCTCTCACTGATGCAGTTCACAGGTAATAAAAGTCTCAACAATCTGTCCTTACATGTTGAACCAGCATCTGCTTTGCAGGCAAGATAAAGATGTGCTGTTAGCAAAGCCAAATCAGAACAGAGGCGAGTTTTATGCTTCCAACTGCAATAAGCCCCACCTTTAGATTGGGGGTGAAAGGGTCTGGAAGCCTCATGTTCCGTGGGAAGGCACTCAGGATCAAATTCCTTAGCTGAATACAGTTAGGTGGGATGACATCGCAGAACCCATAATGGTAGTCACAAAGAAATTCTGGGAAATCATGCAACAAGACCAGCAGCACACGCAGAGTGCCCTGCAAAACAAAATAATATCAATATAAGAACATGTTTCCAAATTGCTGAAGCTGCCCGAGAGCTTGCAAAACCACCCTGTGCTGTGTGGCTATTATTCATCAACAGAAGGAAAGCAATCTAGGAAGGTAGCCTGTTTGTGTCCCACACCCATTATGCATCTAACTGAAAAACAAACCCTGACAGAACAGTAAACACCATCTCCCCACCAGAATGTATTTTTCCACTCCAGTTCTACTTCCAGAAGATTTTGTTTGGAAGCACCTATTACTTATCTATAGGCATTTACCTTGTACAGAATTTGCATAGGTTTGGTGAGTTCCACATTTCTGAGAAAAGGAGCCAGGTACTTGAAAAGATCGATCAGTAGCTGGGCATACATAGGCCAACCCTGCCAAGAAAAGAAACAGCAAGTGGTGAGTGCACAACGAAGAGCAGCAACCTTCAGGTCAAAGCCATAATTAGGCAGCTGTTCATATAAACCTGGATCCCAACTTTAGTCCTACTGCTCGCTCCACAGTGACAGCAGCACAGCTCGTTTCAAGGAGCTGGGCTGTGCACTGGAAGTTATGGGTTTTTCCTGAACACTCAACACACTGTGCTGAGATGACAGTGCTCAGCCTAGGCTACAGCTCTTCTAGACTTTGGCAAAGATGAGCTTGTTAAATTCCAACCACCCGATACTCAATAGCTTATTGACATCAAGCCTCTCCTCCATGCAGTTAGGTTACTGTGAATACAGAAGACAAAAACAGGACAGCCATGCTACTAGTGCACTTCAGGAGACGTGAAAGCATCACACCAGGCATCCTTCTGGGTGAGCTGTTTATTTCAGAAAAGATGAACTGCAGCCACACCTTCTGCTGTGGTGTATGTGCCAGCATTCTTGCAATAAATATCCGATGGGAGATCAGTTCCAGCCAGGCATAAACAAAACCTGGAGCTTTTGTAGGCCTCAGGATGTGAAATGTGTTACTGAAAGAAAAGTTAGAGCAGGTTAGAAGTGCACAGCTCTTCATAACATTGAGCAAAAACATACACAGCCCTAAAAAGCAAGGTATTTCTGCTTCATTTCACCAGTGACCTTCCTTAAAACAAGCAAGTGGACAGTCTAAGGAGAACCAGTTATTCTGAATGCGATTAAGCCACCACACAGAACAGTCAGATAAGCCTTTAAGATGAAAAAAAAAATACAATAAGAATCTTGATCCTACCAGGAAAGGACAAGTTCTGGGATCAAACACCTACCAGAATGCTGTGAGCGTCTGGAAGTTGATGGTCTCCAACACGTGCTCAGGAGCATTTAATTCCAACAGCAACATGATGAAAATGCGATGGTAAGGGAGCTGCTGAAACTCACCCTGCCGAACCTCATGGTCTTGCAGAAGAACTCCCACCACAATACCAAGAACCTAAAGAGAGCAGCATCATTCAGTGACGACAACAACAGCTCTGCAGGTCAGACAGAAATCTCTGACAGAAAGCCATTCGGCACCCCGATATTCCCCTCAGTTTCTTGGTTCAGTGACCAAGGCTTTCAAGCCCCCATCTGATAACTTAGCAGTAACCCACATTAAGCTGCAGGTATCTATGCCAGCCAAAGCACACACCATTATTCACTTTAAGTGCAAGGACTACAGAGACAGTTCACAACCTTGTTCAGGAGGTTGATCTTCGTCACGGTGTTGGTCGCTTCCCCGGAGTGCTTCACCAGCAGTGCAATGAGCCGCACAAAGGCATCCAGATTGTGGTAGCACTTGGCTCGGATCATGGTGGGGTTGGCAGCAGGGTTGTGCTGCTGCTCAGCCTGAGCACGATAGCTGATTTCAACACACATTTCAGTGCAAAGCCGGAAAAAGCGGGTGATCAGGTCGTCTGTTTTCAGGATGCCTTGCTGGTGCATCTGCCAGGGAAAGGAAGAACCTCAGAATTGTAAACGCAAGAAATCTGTCCTACAACTTATTTGAAAGACTTTTAACAAGCATTATTCCTCCCCAAGGTGAATGTTTTCAATGCAACTTGATGGTGGCACTGAAATTTAGCCAGGTCTCTTGCTCCCGAACAGTCTTTGATCTTAGAAACCTTTCAACCACCAGCACAGCTGAGAAGCCTGTTTGGTATCAGTTGTGCTACCAGCACTCAACCTTGCATAAAGGGCAGTAAAGGCAGCAGCAGTTTGGTCTGCTGGGCCTTCAGGAGCCCACGTAGGGCAGCACAAGCTGTGGGAAGGGCAGAATTCAGCCAGCAGCTCAGGAACCATCAGTACTTTGCGGCAGCACCCTGTACAGACTGCATGTGCACAGCAAGCCTTCCTTACAGGAACACAGCATGCAGAAAGAGGTGAGGTTTTGGTTTTTCCCTCTATCTGAAGGAATTATTGTGTAAATTATTTAATCATCATCATCAAGAGAGCTCTTTGTTAGCTACATTAAAGCCAAACTTAAAAGTTTAAGGGAACCTCTGTGCTTTCAGCAAAGCATCTTACTTCTGAACTCCTACTGCACAAAAATGAAGCTACAGAAGTAGCATAATCCCAGACTTAGAACTTTTAATATTCCTGCAAAAGTTTTTTGTTTTTTGTTTTTAATAAAAGGGAATTCATATCTGCCTTCATAGATGTACACTTCTTACCCCAACACCCAATGCAAAGGAAGCCTCATCTCTCCAAGTAACCAGATTAAGGTAATTTACATCAAAACTTTAATGCATTTATTAAAAAATACTTCTTTTAAAAACCACATCTGACACCTGAAAGGAAAATAATTATGTACAAATACTCCAGTCCCATGTATTCAGATTGCTATTTCACATCTGATCAAATACTTAAGAGGTAAGCAAATAAGTGTGGTCAAACAGTGAAGAATGCCAGAAGTGCACTGAGTATTAGAAGTGCACTGTAGTACAGTACAGAGTGTAAGTACACTGTTTTGGTATAAAATGGGGTCACATGAGATGGGACTAAGAGGTAAAATCTCTTTAAAGCAGCCAGCTTAATACAAAGCATTTAGAGGTGGTGTTCTGCAGTACGAAACCAGAGTAACAAAGGTGGCTACAAGCCACAACAGGCAAATAAAAACCAACACACTGCAGCAGTCAAGGTCTTTATGCATATTTCCAAGCTTGAACTGCTACAAGTGGCAGCAAAAACTAAAATTTAGTGCTAATATTACAGGAATGATAAAATACCCAACAAATAATGCCCAACAAATCAGGGGCTTTCTTGCAGCTGCACTCATGCAGTGACTAGGAACACTTAAGGAATACCCTAAAACTAGGATGATGACTGCAGGTGCACAGGGGGTTGTAGCCCTCCATTTTGGCTGAGTGCATCTCCTCGTGGTCACACCTGAATGGCAGATGCACAGCTCATCCCATCTGTCAGGATGCCCCGGAGTGAACTGCTGGAGGGGTTGGCTGTTTAGATTTAGATTCCACTTTAGCTAATGAAGTTTTTAGTTTCTCCTCCCTAATGATTCCAGTTAGAAAAGATGTCCTTGTTCACATGATCTGAAACAATTCAGCTGCATCTCTGCAGGTAATTTACTCTGCAAGCTGCCAAGAGCTTTTACTGCTACTTACAAGGAGCAACATCAGCGAAGCTTCATTAGAGTCTGCAAGAACTACTGCTAACAGCTACCTCACTTGAATTTCTTATCCCACTGGACTTGTATCAAAACCCTGGGCCTGAATGGACAGCTGAGCACTAGAATATCTGTAGAACACCATCAGCCAAAGGGCAGAGGTTTCTACAAACTTCAAAAGGAAAGCAGAATTTTGACAGTCAACTCTCATACCCCTGCAAGTTTCAAAGAAGCTGTCTAACATTGGTAATAACTGCTTTAAAATGGAGGGCATCACACCCTACTTATGTTGAATAAAAAGCACCTTTCTTTCCAAAAGCTCTACCTGTCCAACAAACGCAGAGAACGCTTTGGTGCTGTCGCGGCCCGCTGCAGCCGAATGGTAGAGGTTCACCCACTCCCTCAGCAGGTATTCTGCCTTCTCCCTCAGACCTGGTGGATCATCATATTCTGAGGCTTGGGAAATTCCAGAATGCATCATGAAATTGGGACCTCCGTGAGCACGGTCGATCATCGCTTCGTAGTTTGATCGGACCACTTCCATCAACTGGGGTAACCTAACGCGACACATCAGAGCAAGAGCTGCGTGAGAATTCTTTCTCCCAAGCCCAAGAAGGCATGCAAAATGGAAGCACCACAAAATACAGTTCAAAGAAAGCAAATTCCACACATACATAGCCTTTTTATCTTCTTCACTAGCAGAAGTCAGTCCTGAAAGCACGAGGAGTAGGAGGAAAGGCAAAAAGCAAAGAACGCTGACATCAGGCGAGCTCTGAGGTTACACCAGTCTGTGAAACCACGTAGTGCAGGGAAACACCACATGCACTACAAACAGCTTCACTCCTGGGGACTTGGAGAGCCCTGAAGGGCTGAGATTCTGGTATGGCCATGCTAAAGAGCCTGGCTGAAGCACTGGAGTTAGTATAATCTGATTAATACCTTGTGATTGACACATTAATACATGAGAGTTAAAGATTCAAGGGCGACAACACTGCCTAGATTTGAGAAAGTAGGAATTTGAGGGGGTATCACAGCACTGTGGTACTTAGGGGCACAGCACACAGCAATTTCACTGCAAAAGTCTTTAATCTGAAGTAATGCTGCAACTGCATTTTGATAAATCAGAGCAATTACAGAAAAATAACAAAACATTTTAAACCAACGTGGGACTGCAGCCATAGAGGAAGTTTAAAGCTCTGTGATTTACTGATACAGAGACACCAACTATGCGTTTCAAACCATAAATGAGCACAACAAATAATACACTGCATGGTATTTCAGGCTCACCCTTCTGGGGCATTCCCTCTGGAATGAGCATTAATCCTCATGAGCGTCTCAATGGTGTGGAACAGATCTGCCTCCGTTACATGGGCAACACTTCTCTCATCCACAAGGAGGATCTTTACCAACTGCATGGCAAATGCCACAGCCATGTAGTTCAAGCCGTTCTCCATCGACTGCCAAAATTAAGAAGGCATTAGGATCACAAAGTTCAACCACGCACCTCATGGCTGACCACTGCTCTTAAGACTGACTGACACTTTTCCCCTTCAAAAAAGCAGGTTCTCTTTACCTGAGCCAGGTGAAGATCATACTGCTGCATGTTAACCAGGTGATTGCGGATCAGCAGCTCCACAGCTTCCACGTTGTACTTGTACTCATCTCTACATTCAATCAGGCACCTAAAAGAACGACATTTCTTTTCACAAGTGTACTTAAACCACACAGTTGAAGTGAAGCAGATCAAGTCTAGCAAATATGTGCAAGTCTTTGCAAGCCACTGCAACTCACTGCTTGCTTCAGAAGTCTCTCTTCTGGAGCATTCTGGGAGGTAGTGCTTTGGGTCAAGCATTTGTTCCCCTGCTCTACTGGCCACAACAACCCAGAAAGAGCTTCACTTTATTTAGCTCGAGAAGCCCCTCTTCTGAGCACAAAGTGGCACAGCTGCCTAGCTGAAGCACAGGTGCTCCTGCTGCAGGCATATACTATGTCACATCATTTGTGACAGCACACAGTCTCTACAAAACGGGAAAAAGCAGGGCTTCAATCCATGACAGACTTCCATCACATTCTAGGACGAATCTGCATCAACAGAAACTTTAGTTCCTTTTAACATTAAAAAGACTATTTTTTTTGTGCCCATGTTGAGGCAAATGAAAGCATTAACAAGCAAACGATTTGGAATAACTCAGTAACTCCCAAAATTTGGGAAAGGTGACATCATACCCCTGCTGTGTCACAACTGACCTAGTAATCTGCTTGTTACACCACGGAGATCCATACGCACGGCCATCCTGCAGAGCCTTCAGCACCAGCAGGTGACACTCACGGTAGCGAAGCAGGAGGTCAGCATCTGCCCCACTGGTGGCATCCAGTAAGCCCTCTACAGCCTAGAACAGATGCAACCTGTTAGCAGAGGGAAAAAAAACCCAAAGCCTCTTCCAAATCTTACATAAACCACATCAGCTGCAGCTACCACTCAGCAGTCATGCAAATAACGAGTCAGTTTCTGCTGCAGCCTCTGCACAAGTCAAAGCCTCCTGAGAAGCAATTCTGTGTATGCCTCATGGGAAACCATGTGAAGGAAGATGTGCATAGCCTGACAGGGGACACCTTCCAGATTCTTTTAGACAAGGAGCTGCTGCACTCTGATGAGTCTGCAGTGGTCTGTATGACATGGAAGTTACTACACAGGCACAGATGCCAGTTCATGTCACAGAGCTTACCACAACACTCCCCACCTGGTATAGCTCACTAGGTCTGCCTGCAATGGGGTTAGTTCTCTTCAGAGCAGCCCATATGGTGTTAAGTTTAAGATTTGCTGCTGAAACAGTGTTGACAACAATATCTGGGCAGCTGCTGCACAGTCTGCACAATGCGTTAAGGTTTTCTCTGTCCTGTTCTGCCTCCCCCACAGTGAGAAGGCTGGTAGTGCACAACAGAGCGGGAGGGCGCAGGACCAGCACAGCTGGCACAAAGTGATCACAGGAATATTCCATGCTGTGTGACATCATGCTCTGCGCAAAAAGCCAAGGGAAAGGATGATTAGGGGAAGGCAGTCACTGTGATGTTTGTCTTCCCAAGCAGCTGTTATGCTTGCTGAGGCTGATTTCCAGGAAGCAGCTCACCATCTGCCTGCTGATGGGACACAGTTCTATTTAAGTTTTAGTTTTTTCTTTTTTACTTCGTTTGTGCACACAGCTTTTCCTTCCCCTGTTAAGTCACCATCATCTCACTGCACGAGTCATTCTGCCTCCTGTCTCCCCCATCCAGCAGGAGAGGGCAATGCACGGGCAGATGAGGACCTATTTATCAGTTACCACTAAATGAAGCAAATCTGCTCTGTAAATCCAGCAAGAAGCCCAGTGCTACTCCCTTATAAGGGCAGTTCAAACGCCTTACTAGCCTCCAAAGCATCTTCAAATCAGCAACTGCTCCCAGTTGCAAGAGCTTTCTACTTCTCTACCCACTTCTTCCTGCAGCAACCCAGCCACAGCATGCACCACGCCAAGCAAACAGAGCCCTTTTCCCCACGTTATTTACTAAATCTCCAAAGACAGCACTTGTTCAGTATCATCCACCGACAAGCTCCACAGGATGCATGAAGACATGAAGTCACCACAACTGACAAGCCTAACAAGCAACAAACTTGAGGCCAGCTGGGGCAGAATTGTTAACACCTTCTGCAGCAGTCCGAGTGCAGCGATGGCATCACGGGAGTTCCGAGCAACCACCACAGCCTCCAGGAGGCTGCGCAACGCTTGAGCTTGAGGATTCATGGCCAGAGTATGGGGAATGGACTGCAGGTGCTGCTCCAGTTCTGTCATGCATTTGTCATAGATTTGTGCTACATCATCGGTGGCCCAAGCTTGCTGCTTAAGAGAAAGTGGGAGTTAGTCATTTCTCACAAGGACCACATTTGTGAAACTCATATCGATTGGTTCAGAACTCACAGCACCCAGAATGTAGTCCTCTACAGTACTCTCATTAATTTAACTGCATTTCGAACACACAAACATCATCACGTTAAGCTGGAAAAATAATTAGCAAACAATTTTAGCAGTCCTTAAGGTCAAGAATGCACTCAGGAACCTGTTAATTATCTCAAAACATGAGCTTGCTATACACGACCTTCCCCAAAAGTAACCTTTTCACTGCTGTTAAAACTACATGCAGTAATCCTAACTTGTAATCTGGCTCCAATCTGTTCTGCAAAAGCCTCAGACTGCTTTTAAGAACAGCTTTATGTTGCCATCAGTTGGACTTTAAGGCAATTTAAGGCGAACAAACCTTTCAAAGTTTTCCCAAGCAATATAAACATTTGATTCTTATTAGCCTTCCATCAAAAGACAAGTCCTGCAACACTCATCAAAAGGGCTACTTAAGACAATTAGAAATCTCTACCTTCATAGGTTGAGCCAAGAATCCTGTAGGCTGAGTTAAGTCATTGGTAGGCAAGAAGCCGGGGACGTTACGTGCAAACTCTTCATAAACAGCCAGCTGTTTTGGGTCCACACCTCCAACCTTTGCAATATAGAAGACAATGCATTAACATCTTTGCTAAGCACCGCGGCAGTAAGGAATGAGGGCAGTTTGTACAACAGGTAGCTGCTCACTCACTTGCATAAATAGTGACCTAACATTGGGAAGTAAGACTGCTGCTCTGTGCTGAGGCAATATCCCTCCTGCCAGACCTCCCAGCACGAGAATTTTGCTGGATCACAGCAACTTACTCCCAGAAACACAGAAGAATTGAATATTGGCCCTATGCTTCTCAGAGGCACAAGAGAATGCCTTCTGAAGGGATGAATGGGAAACCACCCAACGGCCTTTTCTTTTAACAAAACAAAGAGCAGAGAAGAGAAAGAACTTCCTCAAGCAACTGAAGAAAATGGCATGAATACATTCTGAAATAACGTATTAATGTGCTTCCACTGCCAATCAAGCTAACAGCAGCTTCAATGTTAGACAAAACTGACAACATGCAGAGCTGCTTATTTGAAGCAGTGTGGTTCTCTCTTCATTATCAGAAGGGGAAACACAGCATCAGAAAATAGCTCACTTCATATGCTCACCTTTAACCTGATCTGTTCTGGCATCCGTTCAGCTTGGTAAGTTAGCACAACAGGATCACAGTACCGACGACCCTCCTGTCTAGCATGTTTTCTGAGCTCAAATTCCTGGTGAAGAGAGCCAAATGCATTGCATTTTAGTTGCTGAGTCTGGATGTACATGAGAACACAAACGTTTGGAAAGGCAGCAGTCCCACACTTACAGTTGCCAGCCTCTTGTCCATTTCAGGGCCTGCTTTTTCCACCGCTGTCTTCTGGATAAAGCAGCATGCCAGCTCACAGTTATCCTGTGCCAGCTGGGCAGCTGCTTGCTCCATCATGTCCCTCTGTTGTGGGGAGGCTGCCTATTGAAAACCAGGACAATCAGTGAAGGCATTTTCCTTGAATATAGCAGCTCTTAACATGTGCACTGCTGTACTCAACACCAGAACTAATAAAGGAACCTTCTTAGGAAGGTGTTGCCTTTGCATGGAATACACAATAATAAATTTACTTTTTGCACAGCTTTGAATAAAACGTAAGCAAGACAACAGTGAAGACTTTCAACAAGGAACAGAACAGCAGGAGGTTTCCTCCTTCCCCCCCAGCTTATCTCTAGAGCACAAGTGAACTCACAACAGATGCTAATGAAGGAAAAAAACCCATCTGTTACAGCTGGAGGGTTTTTCCACCACCTAGGCTGCAATCAGAAATGAGTGCCTCACTCAATGCAAAGCTGAGGTGCCAAGTATTTCTGCAGTGGGCTTCCCTTCTCACACAGTTTTTTTTTTTTTTCTTTCCCTTCCCTTGAGAGTCTGCTTTAAGAGAAAATGGAACAGAGGGATCTATGTGCCAGGGTGTAAAGCAGCCTATTCCACTGGAATACACATATAAATGCAAACAGTCCAACCTCCTTGGGCTTTTTTGCCTGTTAAGATCTACCCCTACTTCAATATCCTCTTTCAGACAAAAACTCTTGCCTTGTTAACCCACTTCATCAGTAAGCCAAATTTTTGAAACATCTTGTGCAGCATCTTCTCCTGCAGCACAACATTCTGTGCAATTATGCCATTCAAAAAGCTTTCCTGGATTACAATTGAACCTGTATCAATAAATTCATGACATTTTGCAAATACAGAATACATTAACACTAAGTCTTCCATAAAGCATGAATTACTTTTTCCTACACATGTAGGAACCTGGCAGAGATACTCACAGCTTGCATTCACCTGCCTCACCTCTGCCATCTCATGCCACCCAAGAGATAACAAGCATTCCTTCAGTTGCTTCCCTGTCTGAACTCCAGTCACCTCCAATGAGTCACAGCAAAAGTATTTCTCTCTCTCTCTCAGAGATGTAGGATTTTTGTTTCTTTGCTTTTTGAGGTTACTACCTTGACACCCAAGCTCTGAGGAATAATAAGCAAAAGGTGCTAACAGCAATCTGAGGCCAAGTTCCCATGTTAACAAAGCAGTTTTTACTCCCATCCTCAGTTTGTACTTAAGACTGACAGCACAGGACTCATACGTTTGTGCTACACCCTCTGTAAGCCCAGACTTGCTACTGCAGAGAAAGCAACCAGCTTCTGATCTTGGCAATCAGGTTACCTGAAGCTCTGAATGGAGGGTCAGTGTGGCTTGAGGCACGTAAGTTACATCACACAGCCCATACCTGGGCTTGGGAGCCTTACTTATGCTTTGTACTCTCTTCAGACCTTTACAGTCTGCCCCCTTGAGCAGAGAGCAAGTGCACTGCAAAAGGGCCTTCACAGTGCCACTCCTATCAGATGGGCAATAGCAACACGCCCTTAAGAGGCAGGCAGCCCTTCAACTTTGCTATCCTTCCAGGTAATAAAATGTCTCAATCTTTCCAAGGTCTGTGGCTGTTGCAACACCAATGTCGTGCATAGCAAGACTGGGTTACAGCTGCTGTTCTGGCTAGCAGTTCATGAACTGTATTACATTTAGCCAAGAGGGAAAAACTAGGACTTCAGCTCAAACTTTGCTTGTTAGAAAAAAAAAGACTTCGAAATATCCTCTGAAGAAGCCAGGGAGTGGAAAAGCTGTTCAGAAGTCTTAACTACTTATCTGCTAGCAGCAGGACTGAACGAAATCCGCCCAAAGCTTACAAACATACCATGATAATCTATCACAAGAAAATCCCAGAACCAATTTAATTCTGTCCACCCTTGCTTATCTACCTGAAAAGCCACAGAAAGATAAGCACTCCAAAGCTTCCAAGATGAGATCAAACTCGACAGCACGCAGGGACAAACAGCTCAGGAAGCTCGAGTGCAATGTAGCCACATCCAGCTGACAGGCTTAAGACTATACGATGTGAACTGTTATTTCAGCACAGTTCATCTCCACGCTGGATAAGCCGTGTAGCCTGTGCAGCATTAATAGAGAACTCTCTCTGTGTGGAGAACAGAGTTGCTAGTGCTGGATATCTGTGAAGACGGAAGGAAGTTTCTGACGATGCAACTCTTACCCTCAGTGCAGTAGCAAAACTGTTCTTCAGGTTGGTAGCTATGCTCATGAGCAAAGGCTCCCTGCAGGTGATCATGGCCATCCCAGCAGTCAGGTTCCTCATCATGTGGTGTGCAGCCACACGCATTCGTGACTCCTCAGAATCCAGCGCAAAGTCCTTCCTGACTATCTGCTCACACGTAGTCATGGCAATCTTAATGGACCGATCCACCACGGGATGGACCAGCTCCTGCACCGCTCGCTCTATAGCCTGCCGCACGCACTGCTTCAGCTGGGGGTGGGCCTGGAACAGCGGGATCTGGAGGAGCATTGGGGAAGTTAAGTTAGTATTCTGACTTACTACTGGCTCAATCTACCCTAGGCATTCACATTTCCCAAACAGTTTTAAAGGACGCCCTCACAGCTTGTGTACAGTATTCCTTACTACTCCAGCATCTATTTGATCGTTCTGAAACACAGGACAGGTTTTCTTCCAAAGTTGCAGCTGATCACAGAGCAAAGACTGAAGAGCTAAGTCACTGACTGGTCAGGAGGAGCAAGGAAGCCCTGGCACCTGTCCCAGCTGACACCTATTGCCTGAATTAATGTATATATTACTGCACACGCTACATTGCAAGACCATTTGAGAGCCTGTTAGCTAATACAACCACTAGTAACTCCCCAAATTCTCCCTCAGGCTATTTGTTAGCACTCCCTCTCCCTGTTACTTCTGAGAAGCAACTCTCCAAGAAATAGTTTCAAATTCTAAAATGCCAAACCCACTAGCTAGGATCTGTGGCAACGTCAGTGGTAGGAACACTCAGCAAACCAAATCAGCACTTACTGTTGGATTCAAGGTGATATGTGGAGCCAACCCTCCTAACGAATAGACATTGATGTCATGATAACTGTACTGGGGCTGCGGAGGAACCGTGGCTGTACAAGTGGTGCTGGTAGCTGGAGTCGTAGAAGCAGCTGGAAGAATATAAAGATGTTCGTTTCAAACCACGAGGGAAAAACAAGTGATTATAATGGAAGCATGTGCCTAATTGAGACCAGTAAGTGATGAAGGTTCTGATCATGAAGCTTCCTACAGGTACCTAGCATTTTTTCCACCTCCTCAGTATCTAGCACCATGTTAACTTCAGTGCATTTTGGCAGTTGTTTGTCACAGCAGGGTTTGAACCCTGCTACAATCCCACTTATCCATCTCCCAGCTTCACTCTCTTCTGAAGAGCAGTTACACACAGCATGTGCACAATCAGACCTCAGGACTCAGCTTCCATCCCTCTCCCATCTCCTAATTGTTAGCATCCTTTCCTTACAAAACTATTCTAGTGATTCTAAGCTTTCAGTAACATTACAGTAGTGCAGAAGGCTTCACACTCTTCTCTGCAATAGCACAGCCTGTCTTAAAAAAAAAAAACTCCATACAGTATTGAGTTTGATCTGAGGTGTGCTTACTGGTGGTCGTGATGGGTGGTAGCTCTTCTGGCTGCTTCACATCTTTCTTTGGAGCAGACAGCTGCTCATCCAGATTTTTCAGACGATCCTTATCTTTCAGGAGACTTCCAGGTTTCAGCTCATTGATGTCCAGTGCAAGATTCTTGCAGAGCACTTCGATCTCAAACTTCAGATTCAACTGCACAACAATTTTAGTTTAGGTTTTGTCACAAGGAAAAACCCCCAAACGTTGACTGGCTGCTCAAATCCCAAATCCCAAGCTTCCTATTCTAACTCATGTTTTCTTTCTTTTTTTTTTTTTTTTAAGGCATGCATAAGCAAGTGATGGTTAGACAAACAACTTGCACATTAAACCTCAAAACAAGATTCATCCACATTCTTACTAAGTTAGCAATGCCCAGTCCCTCACACAAAGTGGGAATTGAAATTTGGTCCTTCCCAACATCTTTCTGACTGGTATGTCAAGAAAACCTCAAACTCAGTAGGTACAGCAAAGCAGAAAATTTACTTTTAGATCATGTTCTTGATGCAGCTCAGCTAAAACATTCATAATGGCCATTGTCCATGGGTTTGGAGGCCTGAAGACCTACAGGAGAAAGTGAGAGCAGCATTACACAATGTTCTGGAATGTTTAGTTAACTTAGACATGTTTTGACACTGAACCATTATGTGCACATACAGACAGGGAAAACTGAAGTTTTCACAGTTGCAGGCAGAGCTGCTTTCAGCTCTGAGAGGAACCAGGTGAACCATCAAGCTGAACACTGAACTGGAAACACGACTGGGTCCTTCTGAGATATCAGTTGTTCAGCCAAACAGAATTAAGAAGAGCCAGTACCACATTAACTTCAGTGCATTCTGGCAGCTGTTTGTTACA
This sequence comes from Lagopus leucura, assembly GCF_019238085.1. Taxonomy (NCBI): domain Eukaryota; kingdom Metazoa; phylum Chordata; class Aves; order Galliformes; family Phasianidae; genus Lagopus; species Lagopus leucura. The sequence continues at coordinate 365,620 of NW_024962300.1, forward strand.
GCAGGGTTTGAATCCTGCTACAATCTCACTTATCCATCTCCCAGCTTCACTCTCTTCTGAAGAGCAGTTACACACAGCACATGCAGAGTTAGTCCTCAGGACTAAAAAAGAGGCATGTTGAGGGTGGAAGGAAATAGATCCACCCAAACAACAAAACAGATCCTAGCACCCCTTCACAGTGACATCCTTTCGTTTCTCAGCAGAGGTCTGTGTCTGGGGATACTACAGTACAGTTCAGCCAACATCATCTCTTTAGGCTGAAAAAAAAAAACACAAAACCACCACCACAACCAAAACAACACAGAATAACCAAAAGAAACAGACAAAACACAAGCTTCCCCTCAAAAATGGAGCTCACTTTCAGCCCCAATATCCCTTAACACCCCACTGCACATGAAATAAACCTGATATACTGAGAAGCACTACTTAATTTCTGCAATGCTTATGTTGCCACTTGAGCAATAACCCCCAGCACAAAGTCACTTACCACACTCCTGACACTGGATTCTAAGACTTTGGCAACAAATGGTACTACATAAAGCAATTCCTGCTGTCCCTTAACATACGCTTCCAGTAGTAGAGACTTCACATCCAAATCCTGAAAAACACCATCAACAATTAAGAAGGGTAGCAGGGCAGAGAGAAATGCCAAGAACACTGCAGAAATGCCATTTACATGTTATTTTCTTACAGGATATAATAGCAAAATTGAGTCAAGACAGTCCTTGAATTTTACAGACTGCTAAGCATTGGTCTTTCATTTGAACAGACTTTTTGACGTAAGATTACCTCCTTCATTTTGGTGATAGCTTTTCCAAAACAGCCTATGCTGCTAAACCACATCACAGTAGTTTGTATCAAGCAAGTCTGTGAAGACAGAATCTTACCGTGTGCAGGATGGGCTTATTTTTAGCCAGTGTAATCATTCCCAGCCAGTGACCAAGGTTCTTTAACAAGGAACGGTCGGAGAAGTTGGCTGCAGCCTTATCTGATGTCAGCAGCACCTAACGAAAAAAGCAACTCAAGCAACAACTGGAAGATAATCAGACAATACCAAATCAAACAGCTGCTCTGACCCAAAGCAAAGCTTCAGAACACTAAGTTCTGAGCTCCAGTCCCATTACAGACGTAGTCAAGAGCAGCCTTTGCCCCAATCTGCCTTGTAATGACTTCAACATTCCTTTACTTGAAGAGGATCAGGAAGGATTATGCCTTTCCAGAGCTTTCCAGTTACTGATAAGGCTGCTACGACTGCCCAGCAAAACGTGAATTGGGAAGGCAACGCTTCATAACACTTCCTTGCAGGTCTGAAGGCATTTCCTAGGAAATGATTATTAAATCTTACTTCAAGACCTAAAGCGTGCTTCAGCATTCTGCTACTAGCTTTGTCCCTTAGCTTCAGAGCAGCATCAGCCAAACAGAAGGCCAACTATACTCTAAAGAGCCAGGAGATTCTTTTGCACTACAGCGTAACCCATGGTAGCCAGGAAAATCCACCAACAGGTTTAAAAATAGTGCTTTCTTGACGAACTTGATTCACTCACTCATCAGGGCTATTTCTTCTTGATCTCTTTGCATTCATGTTGATTTAGTCCTCTAGTGATTCTTGGTTGTTACACCTGTTTTCTCTATCTCCCATCCTCTTTACCCTTTGATTAAAGCAGCAGAGTGTGGTTCTCATCCTGATACTCCCCCACACAAACTAACTAGACCACAAAAAAATTTTTCATGCTGTGCTTTGCAGACCTCACACAGATTTAGAACCCATCTAAAAAATAAATTTAAATGCATATATACCTTTTTAATTATTTCTGACTGAAAACAGAAGAATCCCAGCATTCATACAGTAAGCTGTTAGCTTAAACTAAAGTAGGCTTTTCCAAGATACTCCATTTCTGAAGATCAGCAGCACAGAAAGCAAGTGGCCTGAGAACAGCATACCTCTAAAGGTTGAGACCTACCCAAGTATTAGAACTTGTGCTACTCACCTTGATATTTCTGTAAGTTTCATTCAGAACCATTTTATTAAATTCTGGATTCTTAAGAGTGTCAAGGAAGTTTGAATATAAGCTGTGAAAATTTGGCTCAATACTGACTCGCTTCATCACGAGATACTGCGATACCCAAGGCATGAACTCTTCTTTCACTGTTTCCTTCAGTTCTTCAACCTGTCCCCATAGCAGAGAAAAAGCACACCACAAAAAAAAGAATGAGACAACCCCAAACTCAACTGTTTTTAGCACTATAGTTGGTGGTTTTATTTCTAAATGGCTCTGATATCAGTGGATCTCTCTATCTAAAGATCTGATCAGCCAGTAAGGATTCAATCAGAAAATGAGTAAGGCACAGTATTTTAGCACTCCTTTGATTCTCTGCTTTCTAACACAACTTCAGAACACCCAGGACCGCTTGCACCTTGTGGTAAAGCAGCCTATCCACAACACAGAAGTCACAGGTGGCAGCAGTGCTGCAGATTTCTACTCAGGAAAACTGACAGGAACTTCAGACAGAAATGCAAGAGCCTAGCAGCAGAACCATGCAGTACCAAATGGTACCCAGCCCATTTATCTGAATGTCTGCAGAAGTCTCTGAAAAATATCAGCATCAATTTGAAATAGCGTTTTCCAATCCCTACAGGTAACAAAAAAAAAATAAATCACAAGGTACAATTATTCCATGCATCTACTACAAGGGCTTTCCTCAAGATCTACAGCACTTCAGCACAAGGGATTTGGCTATAGTGAAACAAAGCAATTTGTAGGAAAAAGCAAGATTAAGAATAGCTATCTTTCATTTCTCTCTACTGCATGAAAAAAATGTATCTCTGAAGGTTCCAAAGCAACAGGTGATGGAAACTGCTATTTCCTTAGGGTATGCCCTTCCCTCTCCTTTTTTTTATTTTACAAGTTAGCACTGTTTGTAGATACACCATCATTTACCAGTTCAGAATGCAATTTTAGAAATAGTTAAATCACTTTACTGGTGTTCTTTTGTACTTGCCTTCTGTGTCATGTTTGACTGGGACAGATTATTGAAGATGAAAGCAATTTTTTCCTGGACGTTTTCTGGAGGTTCCACAATTCTCTCAGTTTGATCTGTTGCAACTAACAGCGTATCAATGTTGGTGGTATTAATGGAAGGCTGGAGGGAGACCAACAAGTTAAGAACAGATAATAAACCTAGGGGCAATAACCAAATAAAGTTTTGCTTCATTTTGTCAAGCCAAAAAGAGCTGAGCTTTATGAGATCACTACTACTGCCCCTAATGCACTTCCACCACTGCTCAAGGGAAGCAATTTTACACTACAGTGGTCAGTACTGAGCAAAAGAATGCCACTGTACAGAAACCAAGCCCTCACATCTGCATTCATACGTCCATATGGACACAAAGCACAGCGTTAGCCTGGAGAAACAACAGTGCAGCAGCCCTTGGTACAACAGTAGGTCTCCAAAAGCACCTCGACACTAAACTGGGAGAGAGTTCCACTTCAGATGAAGCTGAATTCTCTGAGACAAAGCATGCCAACAGAATGGGCCAATGAAATGTGCACCTACAGCTCAAAGTCTGAATTTAAGGGCTTTAGCATCTAGTATGCTGCAAGAGATAGTTTGCTACAGTAATCGTAACTCAAGCTTAGAATTAGACAGTATAAACACCACTTGAAATCTAAGAAAAAAAAAAAAAGCCTTCCTATAGCACCATAGTAATTCCACAGCTCCATAACGACAAAAATGCATCTCTATGAAAGCACCAATCCTATGACTAGACAAAAACATGAAGCAATAGGATTACAGCTCAAAAATCAGCAGTACAGAAGCTTAACTGGCCTCTACCCTCACGTTCTCAATCTGTGCCCACAATTCAACTCCTTTGCTTCCCCAGCAGGGGGCCCTGGGTCACAGATGCTTACCGGCACGTCCTTCTTGAAGCTGACTCCTGTTGGTCGAGTGATGGTGATGGTTTTTGCAACAGTGGTGGTGGTTGAGGTGGTTACTATAGTGCTGACTTGGCCAGCAAGAGGAGCTTTTGCTGGAACCTGGGCCTGGGCCTGAGCCTGGGCAAGTGCAATGCTTCCAGGGGTGGTGATTGAGCCCTGCATTTTCACAGGAGGATCTCTAGACTGCTGTCCATATTCTATGTACTAGAAGAGAGTAAACAAGCACATTCACAGAAAGCAATGTAAGTAGGGAATGACTTTCAGCACAAGCACTATAAACATTTGCTGCCAATCTTTAATTCTTAACATTAAAGCCATCAAGGGAATCTGCAAAATACAATCAAACTGCTTATTAAGCATACACCTCATCATCACACAGCACCCTTCTTTCCAGAGAAGAACCATCAGCTCTCTCTCTAACCTCACAAGCAGATACTCAGCATCAGATTCAACATCTGTAAGACATTTTGCAGAGCCAGAAATCCCCATTCCTGCAGGTTGGGGTTAGCAGATCAAAAGAGGGGGACTAAAAGGCTTGCTTACAAGCAGGGAAAAGTCTTCCCCCCCCAAGGACTCCTACAGCTAAATGGAAAAAAGTCCAAAGTTCACAACAAATAAGCAAAAAACACAGTTTTGAAGTGTCCAGCTCTACATTTCTTAAAATCTCTAAGGTAATGTGACAATAGAAAACAAGCTTTTCATTTTAATACACTGAGCCTACATATTTGTAACACCAGATGATACACAGCCATTTAAGGGACAGAGACTGAAACCTGCCAGTGAAATTAAGACTGCACAGCTCTGGACAGATGAATTCTCAGTGCTAGAGCTGAACATTTCTCCTTATTCAGATTATGCTCTCAAGCTCTACCACAGGGATTAACGATTTCTTATCTCTCCTAACAGCCTTTGAGACAGACACCTTATGATCAGCACAGCAGGGTATTTCTACCTTCAGGAAGGAAGTTTTTCTTGCCTTCTTCTGGACTATGTTACTGAGGCTGAGTATGTTACTCTACAAACACAGCTGATTAGCTTTTCCCCTGTTTCCCAGGAAAAGCCCAAATCCCTAAAAGGCTGAAGTGTGATTCCTTGGAGGCACTTAAAAACCCACATGTGTGGCCATGTGCCCTGGTTGATCATGCAGGTAACTGTGAGCAACCCAAACAGGTGTAGAGGAACAGATTACCAACACCTACATCCACAAGTCTTGTAAAACATAAGAAAGAACACATCCAGGAAATAAAATGGCTAAATGTGAGACAGCCCAGACCATTTTCCCAAGAGAAAACAGCAAGCTGCTCAAAAGACTTTAAAAACCACAGAAAGCCAAGGAGCACACTCACCTCCTGCAAGTGATGAGGGAACTGTATAAAGTGACTAATAGAAGCCAAGTGCTGACAGTACTGGGGATAGTCCTTCAACCTGTCAGAAAAACCAAACCAAAGACACGTTAGTCAGAAGCATAAGCCCAGATCAAGAACAGTATTGCAGGGCAATATAAATGTAACACTGGTATGTCATCCACATACTACATCACAATTACTTCTGTCTTGCTCACAGCAGCTGTGCTCTAAACAAAACGTTTTCTAGAAAGCAGTTGTTGTAGTGAAAGCCATTCTAAATGAATTCATTCAAGAGCAAAACACAAGGTCAATTCACAGCAACCCAGCTTACTGTAAATCTCTATACTTCTGACTGAAGACAATCTCATTTCTATTCAGTGTTAGCAGTAAGATTATTGCAGAAGTGATTTGCAGAAGGGCTCAGCATCTTAAACAGCAAATCAGTGCCCTCACATTGAAAACACCAGAGTAACATTCTTCATAATCTTGCACAACTTTAAAGCAGAATATTCTGAGCAACAGATGATTCAGATGCAATACTGGGGATTCAAATTTAAGCCAAACTCCTAGAGCTTAGGTTCCTGGCCAGGCTTTTATACTGAGCAGTGCAAATGGCATTCTAATAGAGCACACCTGCTAGGAATAATTACAATCAATATAAGAAGCTGACCACTTCAGCCAATTCAACACTTCCCTGAATTATTCTTACACACAAAGGCCACCAAGTATTTTCAGCATCTCAGTTTGTCCCCCATTTACACTGGTGCTGCACTTCACGTGTTGATTTCAGAAGCCATCCATCCTTTTGCTAGCACATCAACACATCCTCTTTCAGTTCAGCATGTTTTCAAGTAATCCTAACACTGACATATGTAAATTTCTCACACATCACTCACCGTTTACTGCAGAATTATAATTGGCTCAAGGTTAACGAGACATGACACGCGCTGTTTATTACCAGGAAACCACACTCACCTATTTTTAAACCTATCTAGTGCAGCAATACCAAAATAGTACATTTTGGAGGCAAAAGGCTTTCGTAAGGCTTCAAGAACGTAGCGCAGGGCCAGGCCCAAAGCCATGTAGGTAACCAGTCCTTTCTCTATTATCCCACCAAACAGGCAGGCTGTTATGTGCAGCTCTTTGTCAGGGTACTGGGGAAAGAAACGATATTCCTCAAACAAGTTCCTCAGCATGCAGTTAAACACTTCTCTTTCCCGTTTAATGTTGGAGTCCTTAAACCTCTGCAGCATTTCCAAGACCTGCAAGTAAAGAAAGCAGAAATCTTTACCAACAGATGTTTAGTTTCAGCTCTTCTGCATCTATGAGTTTCAAGTACACCTATAGCTAAGGTAGGTACTAATCACTACAACCAGGCCTTTATCTTCAGGCTTGAATTCTCTCTCCTTTCTTTTCAGTAACAGCCTTCAGGAAAAACTTCCTGCTACCTCCAAGCCCAGTACTTCAAAACTACAGAAATTAATGTTCTATGCCATAGTTTATAAGCATACAAATACATTAAATTAGTAGAACTTGGAAGAGCAAGTATTTCACATGCTTAGGATTACTCTAACTAAAACAGGAGCAGCAGTGCATACATGTAGAAGTTGCAGTCATTTTCACAGACTTTAAAAACAAATACATTCAAGACAGTATAATTTAATGGATTGTTTGAAGGCACACTAGAACTTATCTTGAATATTCAGGCTTCTACTCCTGCTGCTGCCTCTATCTCGAGGCCGGTGACAACTGTTACAGAAGGGAACTCACCTCATCTACAGACATGGTTGGATGTGGTGGATGGTTGTAGATACGCTGGAAGTAGCTGTTTGCCTCATCATCTATTTCTTTGCTAAAGTTCTGATTAGCCTCTGGCCACACCTGAGATAAGTCAGCTGTTAAAAAAAGGCAATAGGTCACAATTAACTTCTGACAGTCGATGTCTCTTCGCCTCTTCAGAAATCTGTAAGTAATCTGCTAGTTAATCTTAAAAAATCAGGTTATTGAGTCTTCCTAGTAGCCAGGAATTCTTATTTGAAGATCTGTTTTCAAAGCATTTATACAAGAGAACTGAGTCCCAGGAAGGAATTAGTCTCTTAGTGTTGTATTCCTAGAACTCACTGCAACCCAAGCTAGCCTCAGCTGGCACCTGAACCAAATGAATGCAAACAAACTAGGATAAAGCATGCTACACAACACTAACATGCAGACAAACTTTCACACAGACTTTCAGGCCAGCCAGTGAGCTTCAAGCAGGTTTTTACTGAATGCTCAAGCCCCAAAAGAAAAAAAAACACCACAATGGTCACTAAAGCTGCCTGCACTGTCTGCCTACAGACACCTACAGCTTTGCTTTTTTACACACACGTAACAACAGTTGGTGGACAATTTAGCATATGGGCAGGTTTCCTAAGAGCAGTGTTTGTCTGCTTAAACATATGAGTATATTTAGAGTTATAAAGGAGTTAATAATTACAGCTCTATTTTGAGGACCAAATCATTCTCTTGAGGAATAAAAGAGCACAGCACCTTCCCACCAACTCACGTTAGTTGTGTTTCTTTTCCAACACTGCAGGCAGCTTCACTGCTGTGCTGCAGCAGGACTCAGCTAGCTATGATTAGCCACCTTACAAACAAAAACCTTTTACAACACAAGCAACTTGCTGAAGAGTAGGACAAGACTTCTGTTCAAAACATAGCACAATTAGGATAGAAGGACAGAAGCATGCTGTTCATGCAATTCCTTAATGTGTTGTATTACTATTCTTTTTTTCCCAATCCCACCTCCAGTTACTTGGCAAGCTGCTAGCATACAAGTTGAGAAGCACCTTTTTCAGACTAAGAGTGCATTACAAGAGCCACACTCCTATTACTTATCACCTCCAGAACAAAGCCACCCCCTGAAGGAAACGCAGGTTAACCACAGTCACACTTCACAGTCACAGACAACACTACCACTTACAAGGTTTCATCTTACTCTGCTGGAACGTAGGCTGGCTCAGTCCAGATGTGCTCAGCTTCCTTTGCACGAATGGGTCATTGTTCACTGCAGGAAGGCCCAGGGCTCCAGTTCCTATGCCAGTCAGGCTACCCGTAGTAAGACCTCCTACTGGAAAGTACACAAGGTATATCATCTCAGCTGCACCCTTCATACTATGCGTGTATCACTTGCATCACCTGTTTCCAATAAGTTATCTGAGCCACAGAGCTTCAGAACTATCCAGTGTCAAGCACTTTTATCTCAGCAGTTCCTCATCTCTGTCCCAACCTAAAACGATGCTGCTAAAATCTGTCAAAAACACACAGCCTCTGGACTCTGACATGTTCTATCTATTGCAGTCACAATATTTGAAAGTGCTGTGATCTAAGAACAAGGATGTATAATTCCCTCCCACAACAGACAGCTGTCTGTCCAGTGCTTCCAATCACAGTAAATAACGAGTGTCTTAACTCTGATGTATCAAAAATACAAAATTCTCCTGGCCAGATAGCAGTACCTGGAAGCTGTGAAGAGAGTCCTCCAATGCCACTGAAACCCGTTGTCTGGTTTTGCGTGGAAAGAGGGGGAAATGCTTTTGCTGGTGACTGAGGAGTACTGAACGCAGAGCCCAGGTTTGGAGGGAAGCCTTGCATGCTCTGGGTGTGAGGAGCAGCTGAGCCACCTAAACTCAGAGATGCCATTCCTGCAAGTGAGTCGATCTGAATGAAAAATAAAAGAAGATTACACACAGACAGCTGTAAGATGAAATCAAGCTCACTCTTTGCACGTTTTCTATGAAGACAGCTTCATGTCAAAAACATTCCTGAAGAGAGTCATGGTCGCTTTAAAATCTGAAATCAGACTACCTCAAAATAGCCATCTGCCTATAGAATGCTAGATTATATACCCAAAGGATAACATGACTAAGGCTAACATCTGCTGATCCACTTCTTCACATCAGCTATTTGCAGCAGGTTGCCATGGTATTTGGTACATTGGATAAGCAACTTCAATAAGGTAACAGTTTATAAGGGAACTGCTCTCTGCGTTGAGTTTACACAGTTTGCCAACGCTTCAGATATTTTTCAGTGTTGCCACTATTTCACATAAAAGAGCTGAATGCAGTTGCTAAAAGCAAAGCATGTTTGCACTGTGTTGCTTCCAGAAGAGGAAGGGATGATGAGTGGCAGGGAGTAACTTCTGTGTACCTTGTTTTTAAAAGAGCAGTTCAGTTGAGAGCTGAAGAGCCCCAGTTATAACAAGCCCTTATGCTCTAGCACTGCTGCTTGGCCCGTGAAGCTACAAACAAGACACATCAGGTTCAAAGGCAGTGCTCAGTTCTCAAGTGCTAAAATTTACAAAGACATCTAGAAAACCCTCCATTGTTTTAAAATAAATCAAACCTCAATCACTCTTTGGTACTCCCATCCTGCTACACTTTGGTTTCTTACAGAAATCCATGAAGTGAGACAGTTCTGACCTACAACCCTCAGGCATCCCTTCTGTTCGAAGGAAGTTATCTAGATACCCAAGAATAAAAACTAAAGGAGCCAGATGATGTTTTACTTAGACCTGCTCCAAGAGCTCAGCAAGCACACCAAAATTAATGCCAGTCGACTGTTTCTGGAGACACAGCACGTTCTTTATCTACCTGCACAGGAGAGATGGCATCCAAGCTGCTCGCGCTGGGTGGGCGGCCTTTGGGCATGACTCCAGGCGGTGGCTGCCTGGCCTTATTCATGACGTTACTGCAGTTGGCCACCATGGTGAGGATGGTCTCTGACAGCTCCTGAGAAACACTCCTAGAGCAGAAGAGCAGGACGGTGAGGTGTGCAATATCCAGGAAACCCAGCCCCCCTCCCCTTCCGCCTGGTGTTTGAGATGTAGAATTTTAGATGAAGAATTTCAACTGCAGTTCTAAAAAATATTCACCTCCAACACATTCCTCCATTTTTCAGAGCTCAAATCCTGTGCTGCACAGTTATCCCTTATTAAAAGACACGATGTGTATCTGTCTGCATGGCTCCAACAGCTCTAAAAGCAGGCAAAGAAGGCTGCAGATATGGACTACGTACAGCATAGCCTCGTGAATTCAGACACCAGCTTATGCTGTAATCCCTTGGTCAAACCAGCTCCTGAAGGCTCCCCATTCCCAGGCTTTGTCACTCAATCATTTCCAGTTGAAATTTCAAAACACACACGGACTCTCCAACAGTTGCAACGTGCCTCAAAAGCTTGGACTACAGACAAGCATACAGAGGGATGGAGTTCAATACTCCCACAGCTTTTCTGTATATGAACTAACAGACAGGCTTCATTTAACCATTAATAAATGCTTAACACTGACAAGAACTCTCCAACTATTCAAAGAACTTGTACCAAAACCCAGCAGAAATCTCAGGCTTAGGCCTGAAGTCATTGCACAATCAAGGGCAGTCAGCTCCTCTTTCAAAGTATCCCAGTCCTGGCTGCCAGGTTTCCAAAGAGCCCTGTTGCTGACACACCTAACCACAAGCATGCTCACACAACTCCAGCACTTCACTCCAGAACACACAACCAACTATTCATGGCTTTCCTGACCTTTTTTTTTTGACCTCTATATGTCATGTACAACTAAAGCAGCACATTCCTTCTTGCAATGATGCAACTATGTCAAATGCTTCAAAAGATTCCTTATTTTCAAGGGATTTTCATGCAATTTCTACTGCACAGATGTTGGGATGGGGATGAAAAGAATGAGGAAAACTGTGATAATTAAGGCAGGAAAACAAAATTTTGATTTAGTTAAGGCAGGCCAGCCTTCAGCTTTGCCAGCTGCCCCTTTACAGACTATGCAGGTTGTGCCCCAAAGCCCTACCACAGTGTGGAGAAAATGCCATCCTAACACAGACAGGATTTCTGCTTCATACAAGTGCAACCAGACCAGAAGGCAGAGCTCTGAGCACAGCATGGGCAGGCTCAGCACACATGGGATGAGTTTGCGTATACCCCAATTCCATAATACCACAAATATCTAGATTTCCAGGCACTTACAACCAATTGCAGGTAGGGAAGTATAGTTTTCCTCATGCAGGAGATGTTTGTAGCACTGTATGATCCTGTTTAACCAAGGAACAGGAGCAGGGCTGATGAGCTCAGGTCACACACAGATACCACTCTCCATCCTTTGCCCTGCTCCTTTTTTTGGCAGCAGCATGCCTGCTGTGCTTCCACTTCAATATCACAGCATGCTTCAGGGAAACAGATTCAATCTGCTAGGGGCCACTGACCATATGGCAGCCCACAATGCAGGCTTACAATCCCAAGTTTGATTCCTGTGGTGACCAGTTAAAGCCATTTGTGCCTTGGAACAAATCCCCAATTCCTAATCCTGCCATCTACACAGATGGAAAATTAACATTTTTGTATAATACTCTACTGCATATTAAGATAGATACCATAATACTTTTTAAATGGTACAGAACAGTAGATTTCCACAAAGCAAAGTTCACGTTTTCAATCCTACCCAAACCACTTGGGCTTCAATCGAAAAACATTAAGTAATGAGAAAAAAAGAGTTATCTCCTCTTGAAGCATCACTGCTGCACAGCACAGCAGCAGTGCTCAGGGTGACACAAGCTGTGTGGACACAAAGGGTCTCAGATTAGTGGCTAACAGAAGTGCCTCCCCAGACACAAAACCACAGGAGGGTTAGCAACAGTTTAATAACTACAGCTTAGTTAAGGAAATTGCTCCTGAATCAGTTACCCACAGTGGGTAACTTCACCACTTCAGGTAGTGAACTGAAGGGCCCTTCGGGACACTTCATGTCTACTGGGATTTTAATCTCCCAGTCTTTATGACGCCTGCTTCTGTTTGTGAGAAACAATCCAAGCAATCCCTTCCTGGAGGAAATCCTGGCGTTTTCTCTTTCACGCTCAGAGAGAATAGCTGAAGGAAAACGACTGCAAGTAGGTCACATTCCTGCATAGAAGGGAATGCAGGTTGCTATAAAAAGAAACCAAAAGCTGAGAGAATTGTGCCAGCGGAGAACTGTTAGCTTCTGGATTAACTGAATAAATAAAACTTGGTAACACATTAAGATTCAGGGCACAGTGACATGAGATGAAAGTTAGGTCTACAGTTAACTATTACATCTCTAGATCTGGGTAACAAGGCAAACGCTGGGCTGGACTTCTACAATTAAAAGATGACTCACCAAGTTGAGGAGTAACAGGCATTCCTGCTGTCTGAAAGATGGACTGAGATCAACGTTTCAGAAACTGTGTTTCAGTAGTTTTTAAAGTTCAATTGCACAGCTCCCAACAGAAGACAAAAGAACCCTTTCTTGTAGCATTTTACCATGATCTCAGAAACGCCCTTCCAGTTGAAGCACAGACTGTGCCAGACCTGTACTGGTATTTATTCCCTGCTGCTTACTTGAGAGCTGGGAATCATCTCTGACAGCCATACAGATGTTTCCTGTATCTGTCAAGACAGCACCAGATGATAACACAGCCCCTGGGTCAGGTAACACACATCTGGCCATGCCAGCACCTTCAGATGTCTACATGTAACACCAAAGCCAGCAGCACCCCCAGCTTCCAGTCTGACTCATAGCCCACACAGGGCTACTCCTGGTTACCTGTGAAATACTGCTGCAAATACTATCCTGATCTGACAGTATTCAGTGACCTCACCAATATTTTACAACATTTTGCCATTTTTACCTAAAATTACCACAGTATTTAAAAGTTATGTTATCCTGTCCATTGTTTCTTCCTTCTCTGCTCCAGGAGGGGTACATTACAACTCTCTAGGACCCACAGTTTCCTTCTAGATTTTACCTAAGTGAACTCATGTGTAGAACAACTCAGCTATTTCCCACCCTTTAACTTCAAGACAGCATTTTCAAGACAACAGAAAATGCCTAGTTTCAGTTCTGTAGCATTACAACCTCTACCTCTCTCTTGCACAGGAGAATTGCATTAGCCCTCTCTGCTACAGAGCAACAACCACATATGGAGACATTTCTTTAGTGCAATCACAAAATCCTTCATGCTGTCACAGCTTTCAATGATGGTGCCACACTCTGCAGTTACGATCCCCGTTCCTCTGTCCAAATGACCTCACTGCACCTAGTCACTAACCCATATCTCACTCAGCAGCCATCCCACAATTACCAAGATCACCCCACCGTCTGACTACAAAGACAAGATCAATTTCAACTTCCTGCTGTGCAACCTACAAGAGAAGCTTCAGTGTCAGTGATAAACACACTACTGAGACTAGCTACATGATGTTATACAGCCTCACTAACACACAGGAAGCTCCAAACCAACTGTGAACATGTGCAAGGTACAGCCAGCAACTGAGTTTCAAGCAGATGAAGCACTCAGTGGAAGCAGTACGAGCCTTACCCAGCACAAGCCTGCAGGCATGCCAACATAGTTGCCAAGGTTTCTGGAGGAAGCTGAGCACTTTTGGGCTGATCTTTCTCAGGAGCCAGGCCGCCTAGGATGGATGGACATCTTCTCTTTAAGAAGGTCATGCAGGCTTGGATGAAGGGCTCCTGTGGAAAATAAAGTTGTCTCTGTCTCCCATCTGCATCCAAGCCACTATTTCAAACTTAGCAATTGCATCATGGAAAGAATGACATTAAGTTATAAATTATAGCTCAACGAAAGCGTGGAACTACCAGACCACAGACACTTTCCACAACTTTAAATCGACTTCTGAAGTGAACGTGACCTAAGTTAGTCACTGATAGAGTACAGAGATAAGGAAAATCCTGTTTTACCCCATGCTCCCGAATTTTGTCTGTGAGCCATTTGTCAAGTTTGAGGTATTCTCGTCGAGAGGCAAGTGCAGCAAGGTCAATAACAAAGGCAAATGGAGTACCATTCAGCAGCATTGACAAGGCCTAGAGGAAAACAAAATAAGACTACCAGTGAAGACATAAGGATACCCTTTCTCCTTTCTTTTCTTTCTAACCTCCATATACCTTCTAACACAGAAATGTTCTCATCGCAGGCTGCTGTGCTTTGTTAGGCACCATCTGCATCATATACACATTTCTGTGCTTATGGCACAAATAAGCAAGAGCTCATGAGAGTATGGTACCACCTTTCCTGAAGTGACTTTGTGCTTACTGAGTTAAATTCTTCTACGTGAACACCTACCAGCAAAGTGATGCTGTAAAGAAAACTAAAAAACCCAACAGAATATCCTAGCATCTCCCTGCCAACAGACCTCAACCACTTCAGAGCCTCTTTGAATACATCTGATCGGAGTGGTCATCTCTGAACACAGAAAGCAATACGATGAAACCGACTTGAAGCTCTTGCACTTTGTGACACCCAATTATTTTGCATCTAACTTTAGGAAGTGATAAAGGCCTCTAAGATGTCAGGTGACCCCCAGTCTTTCATGGACATGTAAACAGTTGTAAAGTAGTATTCTTAAGAAACCTCCATTCCAGCAGTCTCAGCGATGTCACCTTCAAACTAATGCCTGAAGGATATTTTCTACAGTTCCCATTTGAATGGTGTTCAAGGTTAAAACAGTTGAAGCTCTTCCTGGATTTACAGTACATGCACAAAGCACGCAGCTCCATCATACTGCTTCTTAACAATCCTTACTAAATGAGTCACATCTAAGTTCAGCTTAGCCTTTGTTACAAGATGAGCAAGTCTGCATAAGACACCAGGCAGGAAATAATGACGGTGCTTTGCAAAACTCACCTTCAAGTCTTGTGCCACATCAAGAATACGTGACAATTTGGCCTGGTCATACTGCTCCCCTCTCATGTACCATTCTGCCATCGCATGCATGATAAGCTGGCGAATCGAAGGAGACTGACCCTAAGAAGAATTAAATTAGGATTGTACTTCATGTCTCTAGGAAAAGGATCAACTATTTGAACATTTAGTATGATACCTTACCTCGAAAGCCCAACACAAACACATTTAACTAGTCAGCCACAGAACTTAAGTTTCTTAGTTGGTCTCCTATCATGAGGTAACAAAATTATCCAGGAGCTCAACTAAATGATGTAGAATGGCTATGAACGATGAGAATGAACATCTTTTACAGGTTTCCTGTGATTGGAGAAGTCTAATTCCCCCCAGTTACACACACAGCTTTTGGAATAGATGAATTGTTTATAAAACTGTTATGCTCAATGTGTTCTCAAAGTGAAAAATGCAGTATCATGCCTTGACGTGTTCGCACAGAAACAATCCTAAGCTTCAATCCAACTGGGCAGCACCCTGTCACAGGGCAGCTATCATTCCGTCCTTCATTCTGAAGCCTATCCTGTTGAAAAACTGCATCTTCTGCTATTTAAGGACTTTATGCAAAAAGCATCACCTGTATCCTACCTCCTATTCTTTCAACTTAAGGATATGTACAAGAAAAAAAAACCAAAATATTCATGCTGCTTCAGGTAGGGAACAGTCATGGCTGTGCAGTGAATATGGACTAAGACCCACAGAGGTCAAGCTTCTTATCACTGACTCTACTCTAAAGAGTAACACACTCTTTAATGCAGATTCTCCTTTCATCCCAGAGGATCCCTCTGTCTTCAGTTTCTTCCTTTGATTTGTATGTGTTTAATTACCAGTAGGAGCAGTGAGTAAAGTCAAGATGAAAGGGAAAACCATAGAAATAAGCCTATTGTTTGTTCAATAAGAGCATGGAGTTTGTATACATATTTGCCCTCTCTCTGCACAGAAGTTCTCTTTGAAGGCCAGCCCTAAGCTGTCAGAAAACACTCTAAACTTCCAATAGAAGTCACCATATGAGCAGTCTCTGTACCTAGAATAGCTTCCACCTTTTACCCAATCACACTGGTGGAAACCATTTGTTTTGAACTTCTTCCCCTTACAATTTCTACACATTAAGCATGCCAGCTTCTCTCTCTCAAAAACAAGTAAATCAAACTTTAGTTGAAATGTAAAGATTTAGTGGAAACACTTACCTGCCCATGCCACGCATAGTGCAAAATGATGGCAGAGTTGGGATGGTTGCCAAGGAAGATTGGCATGAGCGTGGAGATGAGTTCATGGCGCAAGGTATGCCAGGAAGTGTTGATCTGCAGTAAGGCCAACACCAACATATCTGGGCAATGCTTGATGGGAAAACTGAAGAGCTGCTTAACCTGCTCATACTGTCCCACTTCTGCCAGCCGTAACAGAGATTCGATCAAATCCAGGCTCTTCCTAACAAAAAGAAAAAGACAGACAGACAAGCCCCCCCCCCAAAGGTTACAAAGCAGTTTGGTTACAGCACCCTGGATTTAAGCAGGCTGTAGCATCAATTGCAAGACTATGCACAGTGCAAGCAACCTGCCATTGCAGCTCCTGCTGTATATAATTAAGACTCCAGGAGCAACCTCATCCATGAAAAATAACAAGACAATATATAAAAATAAGCCAAAATGAACGTAAGAGCTTCTGTTAAGGAAGATGGAGAACAGAATGCTGATGTTGGAAAAAGTCAGCTAGAAGTGAGTTACTGGAATAACTGAACTTGGAATATACTTTCAGAAGTAAAATACACTTTTGCAACACCTGAGATTCCACATGTGAAACCTGTGCAACATTTTCCTCTGTTTCACAGAGGTATAAATATTGCCACCTTCTCTGACATGAACCATATTCCTCATCCTTCAGTTCCTCATTTCAGGCCACACAACAAGAACAGAAACAATCAGCGCTGACATCAGCCATGCAGATACATTACAAGAAGCTCAGAGTCACACAACTTAGTTTTGTGCAATAACTCAACAAGCCTGGGGGCCCCAGCACAAGGAAGGATGTGGAGCTCCTGGAATGGGTCCAGAGGAGGGCACTGAGATGAGCAGAGGGCTGGAGCAGCTCTGCTATGAGGAAAGGTTGAGGGAACTGGGCTTGTTTGGCTTGGAGAAGAGAAGGCTGCAGGGAGACCTCATGGTGGCCTTCCAGTGCTTGAAGGGAGCAGATAAACAGGAGGGGGAACGGCTGTGTGTGAGGGTAGACAGTGATAGGACAAGGGGGAATGGTTTTAAAGTGAGACAGGGCAGGTTTAGGTTGGATGTTAGGAGGAAGTTTTTCCCCCCAGAGGGCGGTGAGGCACTGGCACAGGTTGCCCAAGGAGGCTGTGGATGCCCCATCCCTGCAGGCATTGGAGGCCAGGCTGGATGTGGCTCTGGGCAGCCTGGGCTGCTGGTTGGTGACCTGCACACAGCAGGGGGTTGGAACCCATTGATCATTCTGGTCTTTTCTGACCCCACTTTATGATTCTACAAACAGCTCTTCAAACTATTTAAATCCCAAGACCTATTTCATGTAGGGGGAGTATGTTTCTCCAGTGTTATCTTACAAAAGACAGATTTAATATCTTAACTCCCCTATCACACCAACTTCAGTCCTGAGATTCACCAAAATATATTTGCAGGAATTCTCAAAGCAATAAAAGCAACAAGTAGTAATACATTCTCAGATAGTATGGAAATATACAGTAATTTCTAATACAAGAACTTTCACTGGTCAAACACAGGAAAACACTAACAGCTCATTTACTGGAACATACACACAGCTACAGACACATAATGCTGCATTAAGACAAAGCCACATCTGACCAAGTTAAGTTGTCTTACTCTAAATCTATGTAAGAATAGCAGTTTGGAAAGAACAGGTTTACCATGTAGCAATTTCTCGATTGTCATCCTCTGGTGGTGCTTTCAGGATGTCTGTGGTAACTGTATGACAAGGGTAGTCAGCAAAACAAAAGATGTCCGGGTTTATGAGGGAATGTTGAATGAAAGAGAGCTGGAAAGAGAAACCAAAAGCAGTTCAGGACGCTGGAGTTGCACGGTCCTTCACAGCTGCATTTTGCAAAGCTCCAGCCTTTGTGTAACCAGGTGAACTAGGTGCTTGGCTCAGCTGCATTACGAGCCAGAACTCTGCTAAAACAAACGACATGTAGAGCTGGTGACCACCTCCTTCCCAACAATGCAGACACAAATTCTTAAATTTGGCTCGTCTGAAAATTCCTATTAGCAATCCACATCTGTTACCAATCCACATTTGAGAAATTCAGAAGCTTCTTAAGTGATGTGCAGACAGACAAAATGCTGGTAAGCTTACCTGGCCTTCTGCATGCTTCCAAGGTCTGTATATGGCATTAACTGGAAAAACTTCCATGCCCAGCCCTCTCTGGATGCCAAACACCACAATATGCAGGCCTTTGCTGTCACGAATCTGAAATCCTGGGTGGTCCAATTCATAGGTTACTACTTTGAAGTCCAGGCTAGGATTCTGTATGCACAAAACAGGAGAGCAGTCAGCCTTAAATGTCACAATCCTCAGTACTCAATTCTAAGGACCCCACTCCAGCTCAGCATCCACCCGAATTTTGGTTGAGAACAGTTTGTGTTCTTCTTAAAACAAGGTTTAGATAGTTCTACAAACACGATGCAAGCTCGTGTTTGAAGCCAGTCCATGAGCCTGCACTTTCCCCAGCACTACAGCTAATGCAGTCCATACTTCCAAACATTAAAATCAAAACAACCAAAACAGCTCATTTCTTAGCACTCCCATTCCTTTTGTTAGCCTCCATATCCTCCTCAGCAAGAGACAGAAGGATCTGACCAGCTGCCAAACAGGACTTGTTGTCTTCCTGAACAATTTACAATGCAAGCACCCACAAAGCACCCGTTAGATTTTCATGAGTAGTGTGAAACTTTCATATGAAGGAGCTTGGAGGGAACCAGGGCCATTACAGAATGCAGACCACTTCTTCCAAAGGTAGGTGAGCACCAGATGCAAGAGCAGGAGATACTGGCTGCACATTGTGCCCGCCTCCTGACAAGCTGATGTGACACAAAGTAAATGTGAACTGCATCATAAGGCTAAGAAAGGCTCTGGGTGTGCTTTTACAACTGCAAAATTGAGTAAAAGAATGAAGTGCTTAAAGAATAAGAAATGATTTATTGAGAACATGAACGTACAGGTGCACTCGTGCCATTTGGGTAAAGCACAACTGCAGCCATCTCTACAGGTTGTATGCACTGCTACAGGATGGAAAAAAGCAGTTTCCTTAAAGGAAACAGAAGATAGAAGCAGCAGAGAGCTTTCTGTAAGAACTGAAATAGTACAGCTATATTAGCAAGCAAGAGCTACTGTTACCTACACAGCACAGAAAGATTTGGGTATTGGTACGTAATTAACAGCTAGCTTCAAGTTTTTGGTTTTTCTAAAACCAACCAACTCTTGCATAGGTTAGAGGGACCACACAGAAACCTCTCTCTTGCCTAGCAGAGAAAGGAAATGGCATTCGTGTTTCACTGTGCTAATTAAAAAAATGCTGCTGAAGAAGTGATGGAAAATCTTCCAAAACATCACCAAACAGCAGCATTGGGAGGTTTGGAATGAGTAGCTACGAAAATATTTTTTCTTCTTCATTATGAATGCCTACAGAGAAGCTTTTCAAAACAAGGTGCCTGATGCACAGCTGTGTTCCACGGTCAGAAATAAACTGTTCAAACTGAAAACCCTTCAGACACACAGGAACACACAGGAGTGAGCAACATGGAATGAATCACAAGCCGCACCCACATTAGCATTCTGGTAGTTTTTATTTACAACAGTTCTTCAAAATACTCTCATTCAAGGGGGAAAACCATCACTCAAGCATAGCAGCACAAACACGTTATTGAGATTCAAAGCCATTCAGGCTGCTAGGAGCTCAAAAAGCTTTATATTCCCACTGGGACATGCCCTTCTTTGAACTGTTCTGCACTGAAGATCAAGGTGCTCAGAAAACTTACCAGCTCCTTAAGAACATCAATTAAGACCTCCACATTCCAGGTATGGGCTTGTGCTCCATCACTTTTATCTTTCCCATCACTCCAAATCCCACTGCCAGGAGCCGAAATAGACTGCAAGTTAAACATACTCCATTAAGTACTGGCTAGAGAACTCTCAAAGCCCGCCAGCCACAGAACTTCTCACTACGAAGGAAAGCAAAGGTTCAGAGCAGTAATGACCCCACTTGCACGCTGCTCAGAATCCTTCACTCAAGAAGGTATTACAGAAATGTATGCTAGAACCTTTGGAAGTATAAATATTGAATAATAAAAGCTTACATCCTGAAGTTCCCAATTCCTGCTTTTTAAATACCAATAACCCATCCTGTACAGCACTCACTTGTAATGGAATACCATCCGTCAGCCCCGAATGAGTCCGAGCCATCATCCCCAGCACCCTGGCAACCTGGGCAGCCGTCACCTCCCGAACTCCAAACTGCATGATTATGTTGCGACATTCTTCAACGCTACCAGGGGACAAAACAGACCTCAGTAAAGCTGATCTTCCTTCAAACAATGCAGGCTCAGCCCTCACTATGAGCCGAAGCCAGAAGCAGTGTTTGCAGGCTCCTGCTACCACGCTCAGGTATTACAGTGCTCTCCTTGGGCCCTAACAACAGCACTGTAAGATCCCATTTATGGAAAGGTAACAGATACACAGCATGAAATAAACTCATAATATATCAAAACAATTCCTCAGTAGAGGCATTCTAACTAGTTTTTCCTCCTATATTTCTGGTAATGACGACAACTCACACATGTATACAAACAATCAATGGCACACAGTATCTGTGCTAGGTGCAGAGATGTATAGTCATGCTCACATCACTCTCAGCAAACCCACACAGCTCTGTTCATGGCAGCCTGTTTCACACAGCACCAGCAACTCTAGCTAACAGAGATGCATATTTCACATTTTAGAGAAGGGGAAGATAGCCAAGAGAATCTGGAACACTCTAAATGAGAATGTGGGTTAAGTATGTACACAAATACACACACAAAGCCAGGGCAAGTTGAAGACAGCTGTATTTCTACCAAAATAAGCCTGAGCAGGCACAGGCTCTGAAGCAGCTGTCAAGATACTCTGCTTTATCACCAGCAATTCACTATCATAATTATATTCCACAGCTTGAAGTAATCTTAATTACAAAGTTTAAGCTTTGATAAGCGTGGTACAAACAAGAAGCTGCTGCTGGGCAACTCCCTTGCAGAGACACCATTATCTTCAGCCCTTCTGTAATTCACTTCATGTGGTCAGTGAGCTATCAGGAATGTGCCACAAGTGCACAACAGGATTTAGGTGGAACTTACGTTCACTAAGCCATCTTGTTTTTAGGATGTAACCATCCTCCTTGTTTATAAAACCTTTCCAAGGAAGGCAAATACCTTTAGCTAACAGTTTTTACCATGACAACAGAAAAGCTACTCACAACAGAAGCAAAACAAAACAAGAATTAAAACAAACTCGTAGCAGTTGGTTCTTTTCTTCACCTTTTGCATCCTGAGAAACGCCACCAGCACCCAAAGTGCTTGATTTCATACCAAAAAATTGTCTTTTCCTACAAACCTTGTACAAAAGCCATAGCCAACTTCTTGCATAAAGTCTGCCAGAGAACTCTCCATCATTGTTTTGGCTATCCCTCCAGAATCAGGCAGGATCCTGTCCATTAGAATGTCCCGTTTTTCAGGGTATAGAAGTGGTGCAAGCACCACAGGGCAACGCTCCTGGGGAAAATCTGAAGGCAAACAATGAAACAAGTCATGCCAAAGACCCAGAACAATAGTTGTCATAATCAACAGGCTACTCAGAAACAGAGTGCTATACTAGAATTTCCTTGCTGCTGAAGAAATTTAGATGCTACTCCAAGTATTTCTCCACCCCATCTAGCAGCTCCCTGCTGGCTCTCAGATATTCCTAGAGAATAAGAATGTCCAAGAGGCTACATTAATATCTTCACTGCAGCTGCCCAAGATGACCAGCAGCTGCAGTGGGAGCTTTACAGCTACAGACTGTCAACAACAGCAGTCACCCAAAAAAAGCACAGAGCAAGAAACAACACAGCAGTAAAGAAGGCTCTCCTCTACATCAGGCAGTATTAGAATCAAAGGAGAGCCCACAGCTTAAGAAGACCACCAGTTGAACTGAGGCACATGAGGATGGAAGGAGAATACTTGCTCTTCCTCTCAGGAAAACAAAGTTTAAAGAAGATACAGCACTGAGAAGATGAGAAGTATTGGTGGCAGTTTTGTTTACAGCACAACAGCAGAGTAAAGACAGCTTGGGGCAGGCCTTCCTTTGACAGCACTGTCTTGAAGACAACGCATAATACCTCCAATACCCTTTGGGGCCACTCTAAGAAGAATTCTATGTTTCCCAAATCAAAGCAAGGAAAATAACACTAATGCACTAATCTTCATTAAAGCAAGCATGACTTAAGAAGTACACAAATGGTAGAAACATTCTGCTCCCTGTACAAAGGATGCACTCCTCTACGTCTGTGTAGAACCAAGCAGTGGGTTGAGTGAAACACAGTTTTTGAGTTCAAGTTCTCATCCTTCTCAAGTGTTTACAGCACACACTTTGGTTTTGGAAAGGGAAGAACTACTACTTCACGTCTCATTGACGTTATCCCTGCCACCACGCAAGGTGAATGGGAGATTCCAGGAATTTAATTAGTTTTACTCAAAACCGCATCCCACACTCTGCTAGAATTTCACAGAGCTGCTCCTAATATAGAACACCCAGTGATTACTCTTCCAAGTTAATGATTTTAAAGCTTTTATCTTTAAAAAAAGATGTTAAAGATTAAGTTCCTTACCCTATAGAGGAGCTCAGGCTTTTCCGACTACAGTGCATTGTTATGTGTTAGTTAAAACCCCAAGAGCCACCCCATACAAACAAACAAGTGGACAAAAATATCACCTTATTTACTTTGCTTATTTGTCTTTAAAAAAAAAAAAAAAAAAAAGGACAAAAAAACCCCACAAGCCTTGAGGTTGTCTCAAGCTACTGCGTGCTAAAAAGACAAATGCTAGTCTGGCCAGAAGTCACTCTGTACTTCTGTCAGTTTGGTTAGGAAAAATCACTGAGTTCTACCTCAGCCCCATCCCCATTTCAGCAGCCTGCACTGACAGCAGGGTGACAAAAGCCCATTTCTACCTTTGCACTTAGTCTGGCTCCCAGGAAAACACCACACTTACCTCTACGTAATGTTTTGAGGAAAGCGTCGATCTGTTCCTGTCCCACCCCAAATGCTCCCTTCTGCCCAAAAAGGAGATGGGAGAGGAGAAGGTGCAGGACCTCTATTGCAATATCTTGGAAGCCACCTTCTTGATTTCCACTGACGTCCGCGTCAATGTAAGAGCGTAAAAGATCTGGGAGTTTCTGTTTGATAAACTGGGCAGCTGTCGAATGCAGAACAGAACAGAATCAAAATCTGAAACGTGTTTTCAATGTAACAATTTATCTCAGTTAGGTGCCATTAACTTACTCTGAGTTTGCTGATCACAAGCTACAACAGGTCAGATTTAAAGATGAACTTCATAATCCAAACCTCTGAGCTTAATGGGTAGCAGACAACCAAAACAGTAAGGCAGGACTTCAGCCTGACTCATTACCTAGCAAGTCACTCATGGAAGGGACCTTCAACTTCACAGAAGACAAGATGGCCACGCTACCTTTTGCCCTCCCCAAAAAAGGCTTTAAGGCTTCAGCTCCTTCACTGACTGCAATATCACACAGGCAAATATCTACTTATTTAGAAAGCCTACTGCTTAAATGGAAAACAACGCCTTTGCTGCAGTGTTCTGGAAGGCTCACTTACCAAAACCTCGTAGATCTGAGCTGAACGAGTTCAGTAAAGCGAGACCAAATATCACCTATAAACAAACAAACCCAAACAACAGTAAGGAGACATTGCCCTTTTCAACAAGCTCAGCCACAGAACACTAGAAGTGTGAAAATAGAAGGTTCACCTACCTCTTGAACTTTACTTAGTTTGATGACTTTACTCAATTGGGCAAATAAATGGGGTGAAGGCTTTAGACTCTGAAATGAATCAAAACAGTTAAGTGGAGCTGATTTTGTGATTAGTCTCATGTGTCACAGCAATCTAGACGCCTGTTTGCAGGTCTTGAATATTAGTAACCGTTCTACTGCAGGTTAACGCAGCTTATAGTGGAAAACTAAGAATCTCCAGAACTACTTTTGGATGCATCTAGACTAAAAGTTTACTCCCAATATCCCTGTGTTAATCTAACTTCACAATTAAATCCCCATCGTGCCTTTTATACTGACAGAACCAGGAGCACTGATGATTTACTTTGGTACTGCCTGCCACAAACAAGCCATTAGGTAACATACGTCAGATTGTTCTCTGAATAACCAGCTCAACAAAACACAACAGGCAAGTTCAACTTTACCACGACCAATTTTAGCCATAAAAAAACCCCACAAAATAGGAAAAGCACAGAAAAAACCCAGTAGGATCCTTTGCAACAAACATACCCACCTTCTGATAGTGCAACGGATTGTCAATGGCGTAGGACAGCGTCGAGATAAAGTTTGGTTTTGTAATCAGCGACGCACACTCCTGGATCAGAAATTGAGTCTGGGAAGAACAAAGCAACTTCAACATTCATATTGTTTTGACATGGGACAATAAAACAAAGCTTCTACTTTCCAAAACATGCAAGAGAACTAAACATAAAGCACAGAAGTCTTGCAAGTGCCTAAACTTTCAATCACGCTCATTGAACTCATTCCTTTTCAATTAGGCTTACTTCAGATTCAGTTTGGTTTTCTCTCTAAGACTACGAAAGTGACCAAACACTCACCTCTAAATGGTACAGAAAACTGCTTTGAAATGTGAGACATTTATTTTCTGTGAGCACCCTCACACATTGCAATAGACAATCTAAGAACATTTAGTTCTTATCTGTGAGTTAAGAAGTCCACACCAATATTGCTTAAGGATGAAAAACATGAGCTAACACCAGAAGTGTCAGTTAGTGAATTGGGACAAAGCTTTTTGGGACAAAGGCTTTCAAGGAGAGCACTGTGCGTAGTGAAAAAAACAACTGTACGTAAGCTGTTTTCCCAGATCAAGGTACTTTAAGAGTCAGTTATCAGTAGTTTACCGTCTTCAGATTAGAGTACTGGCAGTCATAGAATGGCCAGGGTTGGAAAGGACCTCAAGGATCACGAAGCTCCAACCCCCTGCCACACGCAGGGCCACCAACCTCCACATTTCACAGCAGCCCAGGCTGCCCAGGGCCCCATCCAACCTGGCCTTGAACACCTCCAGGGATGGACGGGGCATCACAGCCTCTCTGGGCAGCTGTTCCAGCACCTCACCGCTCTCATAGTACAGAACTTCCCCCTGACATCCAACCTCAACCTTCCCTCCTTCAACTTCAAACCATTTCCCCTTGTCCTGCTGTTATCTGCCCTTTCAGAGAGCTGAAGAGTTGTCAAGAAAAGCCAGATGCCGTAACTGACATTCACTTGCAGCTATCACCTTCACCCCCCACATCACACCCTGCCGCAGGTTTTGCACGCATCAACCCAACAAAGAACTGCCCGACTGCAGACTTTACCTGATGGAAATCTTTGCCACTGCTTTTACCATCGCCACTGAAATCCACGTGCGAGAATAGACAGCGTAGTAAGTGCCTGTCTGCCTCGGGACCGTGCCTGTTCACAATCTGCAAGAAAACATCCAAGAAAGTCTCGGTAGCAAACAGTGGTTATAAAGCATCCTCTGGGACTAACGCCACGGGTACAGCAGTTCTGTTAGTGGTTCATTTGTCTGCAGTTTTTACACAAATGAGAACATTGCCCCTTTTAATCAGTAACCTAAAAGCCAAGTCATTAAATCTATCTGCAGATTAGAAATATAAAAGGCGACAGGAGAAGAATCTAGATTCGAGTCACTGACACAGAAGCCATGCATTTCACAGGTCTTATCCTTAAAGAGAAGCTAAGAGAAGGGGGTTTTAAGTCGTGAAAAAAAGCTTCTCTGCCACTAAAGCAGGATTCACGTGGTGCCACAGTCCCAATTCTCTGTATTTTTCTCCTATATTTTCTGTATCTCAGCCCACAAGAGCACAGAGCCCTGGGACAGCATGCAGATCTGCAAGGCAAGGGCTGTAGCTCAGACAGGCTGCTGGACTGCAGCTTCACTGAGATTGCAGCTTCCACTTTGTCTCCTGCTCATGTCTGACTGCCATAATTACTCCAGGCTCTTTTAAAACCCTACACAGTAAGTGTTCCCTGCCTCCCAACTCAAAAAAAAAACCAAAACAACTATCTCTAACTTGCCTGTTGGCAAACTTCAAAAGCAAACAGCACATGCTGAACACCTGTGGCTGAGACTTCTCCCCTGTCATTAGAGCTCATTCAGCCAATTGTACAGCTCAGCAACAAATAGGTGATCCACACCTGTTAAACACCAACCAACCACTTCTAACTCTTCGTAAGGCCACATCTTCGTTAGCATCCCATCATTTGCCTTAACTCCTGACCACAGCCCAGGTCATCAGCTTGCTGTCTGAAGAACCTTCAGACTGTTTCAGTGTTTGTTCATTTCTTTAAGTTTTACCTAACTGCACCACATCACTTGCTTTTAATAGAATCCATACTGGCAGAAGCTTCAAGTCACTTTATTTGTCCAAGTAACAGCAGCAAACATCAAATCCAACCTTCATCCATCAGCAAGATGTTGCCATTGTTTCCACAAGACATGTTAGCATGCCCCAGCAGCTCTGCCTGCACTCCAGCTGCTTCCATCAAGCTCAGTGCTTCACCCTGCCACAAACCTCCCTGCTTGCTGGTGGTTTCCTAGTGCAAAAAGACAAACTGCACTGCTTCAGGCTGCGTTCGCTTCAGCTCTGCTGACTGATGGCTTTCAGCTCCATTCCTCTATCATTATCTGACCTTATGCTTCCCCTCCCTTTGCTTATCCCAGAGGTTGCCAAGCTTTGTTCTGCTGGGAAGGAACATGCAAGTCAGAGCCAGCCCTGCATCCTGACTGGATGCACCCTGATACATCAGCCCAGAGCAGACAGCCCACTTCAACTGTGCTGACAGTACCGCCTCCAGGGGCTGCCACTCTCCACGACTTGTAGGAAGCTGCTCAGTCAACAAACTCTGAGTTGGTTCGGGCTTCAGAAAACAATCCCAACCAAATACGTAGATTCAGACGTGGTAACAAGGCTGGCATGAAGCCGGATCCAACTTCTAGTGAGCTACCACCAGATGAATTCATCAAAGCAGATGGATGCAGAAGAGAAATGTACACAGTGAAGCTATCAGTACATCTCTGCATCAAAATTAGATTCCTTTCTTGTTTAGAAGTAACTTCAGAAGGTTGTGCATTTGAAAACTAAACATGCCATTGGGGGAAATGCTGCTGGAATTGCAGCACAGGCATTTCTCTGCTCTACTACATTGATACACAAGATTTTTTTCCTGGGAAACAGATAAAGGGAATTGCTAGCTCTTCTGTACAAAGCATGCCTGCTTCTGGCAACTGTTCAACTGAGCTTCATTATAAACTACAGGTAGCAGAACCACATGTATTTGGATTTATCACACAGAAAGCTGGACTTTGCTCAGGCAAATACAGGCTTAGCTCAGAAATAACTGCTTTCCAGCTCTGTTCAACAGAACACAGAGAGCTCTGCCTTCCTAGATGAGTCTGCCCTCAAAGCCCTTCTCTCCTCACCACTAATTTAGGAAAAAGGAAACCACCAAACCCATTTTGAACAAAGTCACTCTTTTGAATTTATTTTTCTGACAAAAATGCATAGAAGATTTTTTTCTTAAACACACATGTTCCATTTCTTAAAGCAGTCTTAAAGCATCACCCATGTTAGATGGTCACTGAAAGCACATTAAAGCAAGAATCAGCCCTGCCACCTTTACGTTCTCCAGTGATGCATTTAAAGTCGACGGCACTTTGTTCAGAAGTGCAAACTGGAAGAAAGCCAGCAGCTTAAGATCAGAGGCTATTTTCACTAATCATGTGTGAAGAGAACAGTTGCAAGTATGCTTTTGCACATACTCTGTACGCTTAGGCACGAGCTTTGTAAAATTGAGTTATGCCAAAAATTCACACCAAGCAGCGTGAGCAAGATGGAGACAGCTCAAGCATGCACTTATCCCTGCAACTAGCTGAGGAGAAGCTGCACGAGGTGACACAAGTAATACTAGCAAGTTAAAGGCAACAGGGGAGCATGGAGATTTGAAGAACTGAGTACTGAACTGTGTTACAGCCACACACACTCAAACCAGCCATTTGCACTTGCAGTCTCTCAACGCACCAAGGGGTCTGCGGTGAAGGATAAGGAGGAACCTGCCTCCATTTTAGAGATCTGGATTCCAGCTGAAAAGAAGACTGATCATACATTCTCTCAAACCTAGACATTTATTATGCTGACATAATTTTTCATGTTAAATCTGCAAGTCACACCTCAGTCACACCTTGCTTCAGGAGCTGCTCATCTGTTGAAACAGGCTGACAAGGACAGCAGGATTTCACACCCTTGCAAGTACTGAACTTGTGAGCACAAATGTTTAACAGGCCCAGCTGTGTTGGGAACCCATCTAAACTAGTTTCTGAAACTTGCTCAGTAGCATTCACTTCCTCCTAAACACTCCTGCTGACAGCTGTTTCCAGCCCATCCTGCAATCAGCTCTATATTTAAAAGGGTCAGTCAAACCAGAATTCTTGCCCAGATCTAAGACTTTTTTGTTTCAAGCTACAGCTACTCTGCCTATAAACCCAAGGTCACAGAAGCTCACCTGACTTACCAGCATGCTACGCTCCATCAATGAAACAAAGAGCAAAACTCTTCCACTCAAGGTAGGTGAAGGTATTCAGATTAACCACGTCCTCTCATTTTCAGTGGAACAGCTCCAACAAGGAAATATAGTTTCCTCCCTCTCCCACCTAATGCTCTTACAGAGCATCCAGAAGCTGAAAAAATGAACCTGAAAGAGCTCAGGAGAGCTCTGCGTGCCATACTCCACAAGCAGAGGCTGCTTGTAACGCACAGCCACAGTCATGCTGCTTTCAGATCTGAGAGCAACTGGTTGCTGTACACCACTATCCAAGCAGGAACAGCTGGGAGCTGCAGCCCCCCATCCTGCAGCACAGAGCCGTGCACGGGACAGCACTGTGGAACGCAATTCAATCGAGGAGAGAAACCCCTCCTGACACTCTTTCTCTCCAAGATTTCCTCAGTCACATCGCTGCTTTACTTACGTGCTGTATTTCCTGCTGGCTGGCTCGGTAGTTTTTCTTGGTTAAATTGTCCACCAGGTAGCTGATTTGAGACAAGGCCAGCGAGAGCGAGTCAAGATTCATTGCTGGTTGGGGCGGAAGCAGGCGGCCGAGCCCGGCGCAAAATCACCATTATTCCCCTTTAGTCACCTCAGAGACAGGTTAATTGTTTTTCCCCCAATTAGCCTGTATCTGGTTGTGTTGCTTTCTTCAGCTCTTTCTCAGTTGTCTTTCTCTGTACAGAAACATGGCACCTGCAAGACAAAATTGCATCAGGTTTAAGTTCTGTAGCAACTTCACAGCTCTGCTCCAGGCACCGCCATTACTTTAACTGGTAACGTTCTGTGACAAGTATTTTTCTGTTTATTCATATAATATCAAAAAGACAGTGCTTCCTCTGTACTAACAGAACAATTCAGTAACAGGCCTCAGAGCTGTTTACTTTTTCTTGCTTGTAAACTAAGCTGCAAACCAAGTGAAGTTTAACATTGATAACACAGACACTTTTGAAGGCTCAGCTTATGTAAAGCATTTGATATAACGATATCCACCAGGAAAGCAAAGCACGATGAAGTTTTTGCAACACAAGCTTCGTTGTTTTCACAGCACCCAACCACATTTATGCCTTTCTGCACTGTGCCAGCCTGAAGGAGCCAGCAAACAGCTCAGCTGGAAGAACGGCTGCCCTTTCAGCACTGTGAGAAAGAAGAAAACGAGATGCATAGCAAATGAGGCAGCACACAGCAACAGTCACAGGTCAGACGGTCACAGGTCACCACCGCTCCCAGGACCAATCAGGAGTTTACACACAGCGTGCTCTTTGGCCATCTCTGTCACATTTTGCCTGGCTGCTATCAAACAGCACCGCGCTCCGTGGCACGCAGCAAAACAAGCTGTTGTGAATGAGCAGCACACAAAGAGCTGCAAGAAACTGACCCTAACATTTGGCTCCTAGAGAAACAGCTTTCCAGTGAGAACGGCAAGCGTGCCAGCTTAATGGATTCCTATGACAACACAAACCTTGGCTCTTGACATCTCATCTGTTAAATCACAGATTGCCAATGCGATACAATTGCATCCCAAAGCAAGTTCTGCACAAGCAGCAGTCGCAGGATTCCAAGGGAAGCGGCTCTGGGAAGCAGCCCTGGTGTTTCCCAGGGGTGGAAGCAGTGAAGCAAGCAGACAGGGCTGCGCCACACAGAGCTGCAGCTTCTGCCCCTTCCCTCTCTGCACAGGAGGTATTCACTCACACTTTGAGCTGTTCTTTACCACCTGCCTATTTAACACTTCCTCCTGCCACAGCATGAAGGATGCCCACAGGTTAGCTCCAGTGGAAGGGCAGCAGCATGCTTCTTGTAGGGGCGGGCAGGTTTACACACAGCTAATTCTCCCCTTGGTCCTCCAGAAGACGAACATCATAAGCAGTGCATTTCACCACAGGAAAAAAAAAAAAAGCCAACTTTTATCACAGAATGGCCTGGGTTGAAAAGGACCACAATGATCACTGAGTTCCAACCCCCTGCTGTGTGCGAGTCACCAACCAGCAGCCCAGGCTGCCCAGAGCCACATCCAGCCTGGCCTCCAATGCCTGCAGGGATGGGGCATCCACAGCCTCCTTGGGCAACCTGTTACGATGCCATAGAAACCCCACGTGCTCCTAGGAACCGCAGTTCCCATTCACACAAAGACATTCCAACTACAATTTGAACTAATAGTGAAAGCAGTCCAGCTGACAAAGACAAGCTAGAAGAGTCACGAAAGAATTTCAGAACTTGTTGAAAGTTACAACAGGAAGAATCACAGAAAGCTTTCAGATTTATTTCTGTTCCTCTGCTAGGCTACAACTCATCACCTTCATTCACAGGCTTAATAACCCATTAAGTGCAGAAGGTCTGTAGGAACTGGGGGCACAGAGGTGATCAGGACAGGCCAGCAGGATGGCAGCTGACCTTCTGTAAACAGTAACTGGGTTTCAGATGGTATCACCAGGCATTGCAGGCACATGCTTTTCAAGCAGTTCTCACCACACCAACCTAAAGCTTTTGACAAGTGTTTGTTACAAACAGATTATTGTTGCCACAGTGATTACAGACATCCCACAAAGAGCTGACAAAGGAACCCTGCTCCTGGTACAAACTCAGGAGCAGGACCCACACCAGCACCCCAATCCTGTCAATTCCTCAGCCAGTAAGTCAAGCTTCAGAGTCTCCCTCTCTGGCCGCCAGGAAGAGAAATGGCATTGCTCTGGATATTGCTCCTAGGCTGATACAAATACAACACTCACACTCACCCTACCCCAAAGCAGCCTTTATATCCCAGGACTTCAGAGCTGGGCTGAGCCACAGGAAAGCACATGCCTACAGCCTGACCCTCCCTGCTGCTGCACAAAGCCCTGCAGAAACAGACACGGCCCAGCTGCAGCACTGCTGGAAAGCAGAGACCACCAACTCTGGGTGCTCAACAACACAACAGTCAAAGCAGGGCTTTCCTTTCCATGGAAGCAGAACCAAAGCATGAGCAGACACAGTGACTCAAGGGCAGAACACAGTAGCTAAAGGAAGCAGCTTCCTACCTACACTTTAACTGTACGGTTTGTGTGCTATGTATCCCACTGCACAGCCACTTGCAGCTCCCACCAGCGCTTCAAAGTTTCCAACAGTGCAACCTAACTTATAGCAGTTCCCAAAATCCAGCACTGCCAGGAAAGAAGGCACAGGTACCTCCCTGTGTGACTGAACATAATTTCTGCTGGACTGATTAAGGAAGCTATGAATGCTATGCAAGGCAGGCTTTATTTTTAGATGTGCATATTCTTAGTGGGAATAAATCTCCCTACCATGGCCTCAAGAATTCAAGCAGCTTTGAGTCCCTGTGACAAACCTCCCCCCTGGACAGGTCCAGAACAATCAGGCCTAAGCCAGAAAGAGTTTACCAAGGCATTGCATCTGCTGACAAAACTGCTACCTGCAGTTACAGGGCCTACCATACAGTAAGTGGATTAGCTCTCAGACACGGCACTGGGGAGCTCTTAGAACACTGCCATTCTGTATTGTGCAACAGAGCAAACTTTTAAGAGGCAGAAAATATTTGCTGAAACCTACAGAGCTACATTGCCTGAGTGCTCCTTGAGGAAACGGAGGGGTCAGCAACCCAACATCTGGCAGGGGAGAAGCTTCAGTTGATTCTCTTCAATGCCGCAGAATTCTGCTGGGTTACAACAACATAAACGGGATACAATTGTAGGCTAGAATCCACACGCACATGATTGAGAGGGCTAATATGTAACCAGTAGTCAGGTGTGGCCAAAACACTTCAACAAGTTCAAACACTCCCTACTAACCAGAAGCAGATCAGGAGGAGAAAGAAACTTCGCTGCTGAGGATGATAAAACAAACCTCAAGTCCTCAGTACACATTTAGCAGAAAAACAACTCCAAAATTACTTTAAGCCAAACTTTGGGGCTTTTTTTTCTTAATATTTTTGCAGAACTAAGAAACTACTCCCACTGAGCTTCAAGGGCTGCAAAGGCTTTAAGTACTGCAGGTAGAGGATAAAACAACTCAAGTGACAACAGCAGCACACGTTCAGGGATCTCAATGATGAGGTTCTCAACTCCTGCCAGAAAGCATCATACAAATAAATCATACAATTAACACCAAGAGTGCTGTGCTAGATGGATAAACAGGATGAGGTGTTTCTCCAAAGAGGAGAGACAGGGAGAAAGTGAGTTTGCTGTGAGCCTGCCTTCGAGAAACGAGGCTATAAGGATAAATGGCCAGAAAACAACACATATAAGGGAAGAACACTCTAGAAAAGAGTGCACGCAACACTGTGTACTCACTGCCTCACTGTACTCACGCCAGTGTGCTTCCTGTTTATGACAGCCACCTCACCCAAGCTTGACCCACCTATAATTTTAGCCGATGCCAACGTAGTTACCTTAGAAACAGGAAACACTCAAGTTACGTGCACTAGGAATGACTTATCAGGACCACACCTGTGCTGCTGCCTGCTTCAGAAGAAAGAGAGGCAAATTCCATTGATAGCAGATGTCACACTTCCTTCTAAAAGGATGGCCTCATGAGCAGGTTTGAGTTGGAGATGTATCTAAAAATTAATCAGAGAACCACAGGGGCTGGAAGGAACCCCTGGAAATCCCCCAATCCAAACCTGTGCTAATGCAGCTCACACAGGAAAGCATCCGGGAGGGTCTTGAATAACTCCAGAGAAGGGGACTCCACAGCCCCCCTAAGTAGCCTGTTCCAGTGCTCTGTGGCCTTCAAGTACCAGTCGTGTGTTGCTGCTGGGTTTTTTTGTTTGTTTTTCCTTACGGTTACCTCATTTCTGTTGTAAACGCAGGCATAAGTCACAGAATCACAGAATGGCCAGGCTTGGAAGGGACCTCAAGGATCACGAAGCTCCAACCCCCTGCCACACGCAGGGCCACCAACCTCCACATTTCACAGCAGCCCAGGCTGCCCAGGGCCCCATCCAACCTGGCCTTGAACACCTCCAGGGATGGACGGGGCATCACAGCCTCTCTGGGCAGCTGTTCCAGCACCTCACCACTCTCATAGTACAGAACTTCCCCCTGACATCCAACCTCAATCTTCCTCCCTCAACTTCAAACCATTTCCCCTTGTCCTGCTGTTCTCTACTCTTGTGAGGAGCTGACTCCCCTCCTGTTTATAGACTCCCTGGAAGTCCTGGAAAGACTGCAATCACTCAGCCCAAACAAACTGCTGGTGCTCCACTGATAGCCAGAAATCCGGCCGTCCAAAGGGGACTGCTCAAACACACACAGCTATCCCAACCAGGGCAGCCAACTGTTGCAGCCCCGAGGCGGTGTTACTGCTGCCGGTTCTCCTTGTGCTCCCCGGGCCCGCCGAGCCAGCAGCAGCGCTCCCACAGCCAACCCCGCCGAGAGGAGACGGGCCAGCGCCCTGCGGATGGCGCTTCTCCACAGGACCCCGCTCAGCTCGCAGGGCGGTGGGGGGAGGGCAGCCGGAACTCGGCCGGGCCGCCGCTCTGAGCGCCGAACGCAGCTGAGGGAGGCGGCAACGCACGCCAGGCCTCACACAGCGCCGCGGGCCTCACAGGCCGCGCTCCATCCGCCCGGCCCCGCACCTCCGCCGTGCCCCCCTCCAGGCTGGTGCTTTCTCCCTCTTCCCCTCCGCCATGAACAGCTCCGGTGCCCCCAGCCCAGCCCGCAGCTCTCACCTCAGAGGTAGCGGGGCCGAAGCAAGGCGGCGGGCTGCGGCCGCTCGCGCTTTTCTCCTCTGGTCTCCGCCGTTGCGCTACAAAATGGCGGACGGGGTCGCGCGCTCACGTCGCGGCCTTTCCCCTCCCCCGTCCCCTCGCGGCACGCCAGCGGGGGGTGGAGGGGGAGGGACGCGCGGAGGTTCCCGCCCCCCCGCCCGCCGTTTCGCCAATCGGAGCGCGCCGCTCCGTGCCGTCCGACCAATCAGCGCGGCTGACTCTCGCGGAGCGTTCCGCCGTCCTCCCCCCCGGCCCTCAGCGCGGAGAGAGGAACGAACTCCGATTGGTCGAAGCCGGCCGGACTCCTTCCTAGCGCTCGGGCCAATGAGAGCCGGCGGGCGTCTGGGCAGGAGCATGCGCCCCGGAGATCAACAAGCGTTGGCCGCTCGGGACGGCCAATCAGCGCGAGGCAGGAAGAGGAAGTGGCGGGGAGCGCCAAAGGGCGCCCGGAGTCACGGGGAAGGGAGGGGGGGAGCAGCCCCCCCCACAGTGGTGCTAACCGCCTCCCCCTCCGCGCAGTGGTGCGGTCCTCCCGACCGCCTCCCCCCTACACGCAGCGGTGGTACGGCTCGCGCGCCGCGACCTCTAGCGCCGGACTGTGGTACTGCAGCTTCTCTCCCCCCCCCGCGGGTTGGTGGTGCGGTCCGTGCCGCGCGCCCCCCGCAGGCGCGCAGTGGTGTGGGCCGGGGGGCCGCCATTTTGTGCGGGCCCTGAAGGGTTGGGGTGAGTGGGCTTAGAGGTCTTTGGGGCTTTCCTAGTCTCAGCGGTCCCGTGATTCTGTGACGCTAAGCCCTCCCGTCACGCTGGGCTGTGCCCCCCTCAGCCGGTCCTGCTGGCGTTTTGGGACCCTCTGCCCCGTGAGACGACACAGCCGTGCAGAAACCACATTGCGCCTGCCTGGGCTACTCATCACAATTCACTTTTATTGAGTCAAGGTCATCCAGGGTTGGGTTTTTTGTTTTTCTTTTTGCACTTAAAAAAAAATACATAAAAAGTCTGTAAACAGCCACAGGAGTGATAAGGCAAACAGAGAAACAGCCCCGTCACCACATAACCCCAATAGCAGGGCACGATGCAAACCCACCTCCACACACAGCACCAAGGGGGACAGAAAACTGAGCAGCATCTCTGGTTGCCTGCACTGCTGTGAGGACACAAACATCCCGCAGCCCGGCTTCAGCCCACAGTGCAGTCTTGGCTGGGCCTGGTTTGTACCTGAAGACCCCACAAGGACCACAGCCCTGCTTGCCTGGGCTTCATGCTCAGAACCGTGCTGCAGCTGCTGCAAAGCCAGTGGAGACAGCCAAGGTGCTTATCCAGGGATCTTTGCTGTTTTATGCATTTTGGAGGGGGTGGGAGAAAAGGGAAGGGAAGATGGGAAAAGCAAGAAAAGGGGAAATGAGTGAAAGAAAGAAGGGAGGGGGAAAGGAAAGAAAGGAGAAAAGGAGAGGAAGGGAGGAAGGAAAAGGGAAGGGAGGAAGGAAAAGGGAAGGGAGGAAGGAAAAGGGGAAAAGGAAAAAAAGGAAAAGGAAGGAAGGGAGAGAAAGAGGAGAAAAGAGAGAGAAAGGAGAAAAGGAAAGGGGAAGAAGGGAGGGAGGGAGGAAGAGAATGGAGAGAAAAGGGAAAGAAAATGGGGGTAGGGAAAGAAGGGAAGGAGGGAGAGGGGGAAGGGAAGGAAGGAGAGAAAGAGGAGAAAGAGGGGAAGAAAGAAAGGAGGAAAAAAGGGAAGTATGGACAAGGAAGCCCAAGCCAGAAGGTGCTTGGAGACAACCTGTGCCTGTGATATCCTTGCTCCCACGTGCAGCACAGATGGACACAGACACTGTGTTTAGACACAACACCCACTAACCCCAGGCTCTGGCTCCTTCCATCTCTTGTTCTCATTCTAGGAAAGCAGGCTGTGCATGCTCACACACACTGCACGCTTTGTATTCCCTGAAACACAGCCTGATTTCTGAAGAGCCCAGCACTCTGACAGCCCTCCTCTGTTCCCAGGTGAGCACACGGCGGTGATGCAAACAGGTTTGCTGGAGCCTTTTCATGTGAAAAGCAGAAGGCGCAGAGGCTGGAGCTATCCTGGAAGAGACTGGAGGGACACAATACTTCACACAGTCCCCCACAATTTATTTGGGCTTTCCTTCTCATTTTCTGTCTGGATTTCCCCATCTTGCCTCAGAGAGATGGGGGAAGGTGGGGAGTATTCAGATTACAGAGCAGGTTCTGGAAAGAAAGGTGCATTTAGGTGAAAAGTTCTTTCCCAGAGCTGTGCCAGCACTGCCTGGGAGCTGCGGAATGTGAGAGCCAGGCTGAAGCCACCTTTTGTCAGAGCACATCCATACACCACAAGCACCGTAGGGAGAGGATGAATGACACCCAGCAAGCTGTACCACAGGCCGTCCTCCCACCCACTGCTGGCTGGTCACAGAGGGAAAGGAACATGGCAAGGACTGCATCAACGTGTCACCATTCATCTTCCCACCGTCACAGGCTGGGCCACGTCCCGTGTCTGCAAAGCACTGCTTTGAGACCATGCATGAGGATACACGAACATCAATCTTTCCCTGCCTAGGAATTTAGAAGCCAAAGACCAAGGGACCTTAAAGTCTCAACAGCAGCAGTTGGCTGCTGAGATTTAACTGCCCCAATCCTCATCTGCAGCTGGGAGAACTTCTACACCCAAAAAAAAAACACAACCAGGAAGCAGAAATGAAACTATTGGGAAAGGCTAAGGAGGAACATCCCAGAGCAGCACCAGCCACAGCACAAATGAGAACAATAATGGCAACAATATAAAACGGATTAATACTGCCTGCTTTATCCCCAGAGCGCCCCTTAAAACCTACACCTTGCCCACTCCTCGGCCATGCACTCCAGAAGAACAGGATTTGAAATTAAGAGCTTGGTTCTAGTGTAGTGTTTCCAGTAGGCAGATCCAGTTCACAGCACCTTCTCCAGTGAGTCTGCCAACCCCGAGGCTGGGGCTGGCAATGTAAACTTTGCTCCTGAACTCTTCCCGGTCCCCCTCCCACAAACGGCAAGTTAAAATCAGGCTTCATGCGACATTCCCACTTCCTAACAGCAAGTGCAGCCTGGTCAGAGGAAAATGGGAGGGAAAACTCCTGCTAGCACTAGGATAGAACTGCAGGCTGGCAAGACGAGCCACAGGAAAGCAAACTTAAAACCAAGCACAGACACGGAAGAGGACAGAGGAGACGTCACTGTCTAAGCTCACGGGTTTAAGGTGGCGGAGGAATTGCTGTGCTCATGCACAGTAAAACTCACTCACTTTGAGGTGATGGAAATCAGCCGGGACCCATCGGCCCTTTGCTTTCGCCCTTTCTGCAGGTGCACCATTTGTTTTGTGCTCTGATCGCAGCACACTCTCACCAACTATGAATTAAAGCACGGTCTCTAGTTCCCTTTAAACAAGACACACTGCCTCCCTCTAATGCTATGACTTCAAGCTGTGAAAGTGCTGGAAAGAAGCTCCCCCAACACTGAGGGAAGCAGTGTGCTTTCCTGTGCAAACCCCAACGGGATCCCTTAGTGAAGCCCACCCCAGAGGGGCAGGAAGGATTTGACCTGGATGTCAGCACGGAGTGAGTGGGGTTCTCCTCCGTCACCAGGGAGTCAGGACTGAGAAGGCAAGCCTGACTGCCTGGTGTGTTAAGACAACAAGACACAAGTCCCTGCAGGGCTCTTCCAGCGAAGCCCTGCGTTTCAACACTCCTCTTGGACGTTCCCAGTATGCTAAAATGTTTTCTCCCTGCTCCCCCTCAGTCTGATGGGAAATCTACTTCCCCTCAGCAGCAGCAGGGTCCTGCCTGGAGGAGGGGTCAGGCTGCGAGATCCACGAAGATGGCGTTGGCAGTGGTCTGTCCGAAGATGAAGGCTCCTAGGGTGACCATGAATACCCCGTAGCCGACCTGGGCCCACCAGCTGCGGATGCAAAAGGATGGGATGCACTTAGAGGGGACCTTTATGCCCAAATCCCACAGGGAAAGCAGGGAGAGGGGAAGCTCGTTACCTGACTGCTCTGGTTTCTTGGATCTCAGAGAGTTTGGCTTGAATCAGGCAGAGCCCTGAGAGGGACAGGAGGCACATTAAACCCAGACAAGGACTGAGCAGACGCCCTGCAGACCAGGGAGCTGAACTGAGCCCCACTGAGGCAAGGGCAGCGTGGACATGTCCTCTCCTGTTTCTCTTTGCCTCCTTCCAGCCCACAGGGGATGTGCTACAGCCCAACTCCAGCCACCTCCCAGCCTGCTCTGGAAAGGGGCAGAGCATGCTGCTGCCTGATGAGATAAGCCTTCCTCCAGCCCGTTCTCACCTAGCCTGCTGCTTCTCCCAACTCCCAGTTCTGGAGTAGAGACAGCAGTCAAAACCAGTTGGACCTCTTTCTCTAAAGGTCTCCTAGCTGCTATGTTCCCATCCCACCCCCTCCCTCTTTGAAAACGAGACCTCCACCGACCACGGATGTACCTGGGAAGACAAAGATGAAGCAGGCGGCCAAGCCTCCGATGACAGAGATGACTTTGCCAATATCAGGGATGAACAGAGCCAGGAGGAGAGTCAGGAGGAACCAACTAATGGTCTGCAGCAGGCGTCTCCTCCGCTCCCGAACCACGTCCTCCTCCACCGTCACTCCGGTGTGGCGGAGCCAGAGGCCTTCCAGAACAGCCCTGTGGGCACAGAGCCACGGGAAGGAAGGAGGGTTCCCAGCACTGCCCCCCTGCCCGCGCCAGCCCCGCTGCCTCTCCTCACTCACCGGCCGCAGAAGTGCAGGATGGGGTAGGATGTCAGCACGCACAGGATGATGAAGGCCCGAGCCAGGGCGACGGGGATGTCATTGGAAGGGTAGGAAAGCAACACATCCTGGTCCACGCTGGCCCCAAAGGTCAGGAAGCCACAGACACCTGCCAGGGAAGGGCACGCTCAGCAGGGCTCAGGGCAAGACCCTCTGGATGCGTGTTCAAGGTCCCTCTGCTGAGCAGAGCGTCTGTCCCCAGGAGCTCAGAGCTCCTCCAAGCACCACGCCAGCCACCATGGGGTCCCCTCACTTACCAGTGCCGGTATAGACAAAGAGAGCGATCACCATGGCTGCTGTCACCACTGCTCCCCACGTCTTCACCTCTGGCTGCTTCATGCTGTTAAAGACGGGCACGCTGCTCACGTGGCACTGCCAGAGACATGAAAAGAGCGAGGGAACACGTTATGGGATGAGCTGGAGCAGCAGGGAGATGCACAGGATCCCGTGTGCTGCTCAAAGCTACCTGGAATCCAAAGCAGATGGTGGGCATGGCGTTGAACACGGCCATCCAGGTGGAGGGGCTGGGGAGAGAAACGGCCACCGGTCAGAGCAGGGGCATGTGGGAACTGCTGGTTCCTCTGCTGACCTGTCCACACCTCAGCCACCAATTGCTCCCACCTGGGACAGAGCTTTTGCATGGATAAAGGTTTTCCTGGGATCAAAAATAAAAGAACTGCTAAAAAATAAATATAAGGATCCATTTGGGTAGTGAAAAAAACTGATCTTAACTCTGCTCTGCCCTCAAATGCCTAGAGCAGCTGTGCCTGCCCACCCTGGGTCCAGAAATAGTCCCATACTGTGAATGAAAGGAAAGTCACGCGGGCAAAGGAAATAACCAAAATTCACCCAAAGGAGACCCAGATCTCTCCTTTCTGGGGTTTGATGCAGCTGTAGCAGAGCTAAAGGTGAATTGCTCTCCTCAAATCCTGCACTGGAGGACTGGAAATCCAGCTGAGCCCATCAGCATCACATCTCTTGCACGCACCTGGTAGGAATCTCCACAGGCACAAGCTCCTTGTCAGGCCAGATGTACTTGATGATGATGACTGCGGTGACATACCACGTGCCAATCACACTCAGAGAGCTGCAGGGGGGGACAGCAAGCCATCAGCATCCTGCCTCCCAGCTCCGAGGATGTCTGAGGGTCTCCTCCCAACATTTCCAGCCCCATCCCTCTGCCTGCACAGCCTGGGCCATCCCGACCCCTCCAACCAGGACGATCCCCGCTCTTCTCTTCCCCCAAGGAAGACACCAGGTGCTGTCACTCACTCTCCCCAGACCACCCCCCCCAGTCCTGCAGGGCTCTCCTACCCACCTGGCATACTTCTGGAAGCCGATCTCCTTGGGGATGGAGAGGGGTAGAATGAGGAGGAAGGCAGTGATGCTGATGGTGAACTTGCGGTCCGTGTACCAGCGGCTGCTCCCTGCTTCCTCAGGCTCTGTCACCAGAGCAGCAATGACTGTGGGCACAGATAGGTCACAGAATCACAGAGCCATTTCGGTTGGAAAAGACCACTAAGATCCAACCCCGATCCATCCCCCCCAACCGCGCTGCTCAGCGCCATGTCCACCCAAAGGATCACGTCCTCTCCCCTTTCCAGAAGGAGGGCTGCGACCCGCTGCTCCTTGGGGCACTCACTCTTGTCCTCTTGGTCTCCGATGATGATGAGGAAAGCGATGCAGGTGCCAAAGGTGTAAACGGCGATGGCCACCTCACACAGCACACCTGGCACCTTCCCACACACCGCCCACACCACCTCTTGGTACGTCCGTTCATTGCTGGCCTGCGAGCAGTACGCCAGGATCACCAGTCCTCCGATGATGAAGATCAGCATGCACTGGGGTAAGGGAGACACAGGGAGGGGACAAAGTGAGGCAGCAGCAAGCCAACGTTCCCAGATCCACCCCAAAACGCGTACAACATCCCTGCTGCCCCTCAGAGGTCTGAACCTCTGCTTCACCTGGCCAGCTTCCACCTGGGATCTCCTCCTCCCCACGGCCCCCGCATGGAGCTCCACATCCCCCCAGCCCCTCCAGACGTGGGACGAGGGCTGTCCCCCCCCAGCTCTCACCATCTGCAGCGCAATGCCCGCAGCCACGCCGCCAGCCATGTTGAAGGCAGCGGGGAAGTTGAGCAGCCCAGCCCCAAGAGCAGCATTCACCACGATGAACACCGCGCCCAGCGCCGACGTGGCCCCGGCTCCGTTCCCTTGGCTCTCCTCGCTCTTCGGCACCGCTTCCACGCTGGGGCTCTGCAGGAGCCTGGCCCGTTCCCCGGCATCGGCGCTCCACTCCCAGTCCCTGTAGTCAGTGTTGATGCTCCCGGCGGCCTGAGCCATCCTCCTGCCGGCAGGGCCCGCTCCTCCCAGCCGTGCGTCCTGCTAGCGCTCCCGCACCGGGGTCGGCCGAATGCCGCGGGGCACCATCGGTTCCATCGGGTTTGGCGACAGCGAACAGCCAGGCTGTCACCGCTAGAATGGGCCGCAGGAGAACGCGAGGCTGCCGAGGATCCTCCAGCACCCCTGCAGCCTCTGTTGGAGAGAGACAGCGGGGTAGGGCACGAGGACAGCCAGCGCCCCACGGCACGGGGACGCTCCAGGGAAGGAGAGCTCACCTCCGCCTCGCTGGGTTCACGGGACGCGCATCGCTGCGGGCACGAGCCCTGCTGAGCGTCCTGAATTCCGGCCCCAATTTCTGCAAGCTCTGCAGAAGCTGCCACCCACGTGCTGCGGGTAAAGGTCAGGGCCGGGCTCAGCGAGACCCGCAACGACCACCGCAGCGCGAGTCCGGCGCGGGGCGGCATCGCTCCGGGAACGGCCGCGCGGCGCCCCCGGGCAGCGCCCCGTCCCCGCGCACCTCCACGCAGCACGCACGGAGGCCGGCGGGGCTCGGGGGGGAACCCGCACGGCCCACGGGAACCTCCGGGCCTCCCGTCCGGATCGCGTTTAACCCGGCGGCACGACGGGCGGCCCCCGCGCCCAGGCTGAACCCTAAGGGCGCCCCCAGCCCCCCCGGACCCAACGGGACCCCCCCGCTCACCCGGGCGGGGCGATTTCTCTCTCTCTCTCTGCGGTCCGGAGCCGCCTCCCGCGGCCGTACCCACGCCCGTCCCTCCCCCCGCCGACGCCGCCCCGCTTTCTCTCCCCGCCCCGCCGCTCACCGCAACCGCGCCGGCGCCGCCCGCCCCGCGCTACGGCCCCCGCCCCGCGCTACGCCCCCACAAGCGGCTCCGGATCGGATTGAAAATCAGAGCGGAGCAATGCATGCAGTAAGCGCCCCAGGCCGCGGATGGGACCCGGGCAGCCCGAGCTGGGGACGGCCAGCCTGCGGCAGCGCTCGGGGCTGGGTGAGCTTTGAGGTCCCTCCCAACTTCAGCCATTCTCTGATGTGCAGAGCAGCCCGTACTCTCCTCTGCAAAAGGAGAGGATGGTTTGTGCACGGCCAGCTCTCAGACTGCCCTTGGGATCCTTCCCTCCTGCACTTAGCATCTCCAGCCCTTGGGATGAAGGGAGGATGAGGTGGATGCCACTGCATCCCCAGGTCAGGCTGGACACAGCCCAGCTCATCTGGGCTCACAGGGCTGATGGGATGGGGGTACAGGGGTTGGGGAGACACACAGAGCCACAGAGCAGTTTTCAGAAGAAGTTCTTATTGAGGGGCAAGAAATCTTTCGACCTCAGAGCATGGGAGCAGAGGTTGAGAGCAGTGACAGGAGTCTGCCACACACACACACACCAATGCCACTGTGAATGACACCTGAAAGAGTCCCAGATGGAAACAACAAAGCCCACAACGGAGCACATTTTAGTAGTGACGAGTCCTCAGAGCCTTTACACTCTTTCTAAGATGGCAGCTTCAGCACTGCCTGCCTCCGGGCTAAGCCCAAGTCCAGCAGCAGAGGGTGGAGGAGGACAGAACCTGCAGGCAGCAGGGTTAGGCTGAGTGTGGGTCACCAGATGAACCCAAACATCCCCCCTCCCAGCCCACCCTGCTCCCTGCCTGCTGCTGTTAGGGTGAGCAGCCTGGTAAAGCCTTCTCGTGGAGAAACAAGCACAGGGACACCTTTGGTGTGTACACTGGCAGGACGCAGAGCAGTGACCTCCCACTCCCTCCAGTGCAGATGGGTGTTGGGGCTGATGGACAAAGGACAAGCAGCAGGAGATAATGGCGATGACGACAGGGAGCCAGCAATCATGTCCTTGCTCCACAACGTGGCGCAATTTGGACTAGAGGCTTCTACAACAACTCATCTACAAGATACATTCAG
Organism: Lagopus leucura; assembly: GCF_019238085.1. Classification (NCBI taxonomy): domain Eukaryota; kingdom Metazoa; phylum Chordata; class Aves; order Galliformes; family Phasianidae; genus Lagopus; species Lagopus leucura. Next base: position 409,337 of record NW_024962300.1, read on the forward strand.
CAGCGGCACTAAGTGCTGTGGTTGGAAGCGTTCTCCTTCCTCCCTCTCCCTCCCCTTCTCTGGCTGATGGGGAAAGGCCAGCAGCTCCAGAGCACGCCTCTGTCTTTACTTTGTGACTTGATGGATGGCATGAGCCAGGTAGCCCACATTGCTTGATGCGACTCCTGCCACGGAGATTCGGCCGTCCTTCGTCATATAGATGGAGAACTCCTTTGTCAGCCGCTCCACCTGGGAACAAAAGAGCAGAGTTCAAATTAAATTAAAGCCCTATCTCTATTCTGTTGTGGAGCGTGAATTTATACAGCTTGCTAGAATCAAACATAAGCTGGGTGCCAGCAGAACCATCATCCAACCACCTGCAGAGCTCTGGGAAAGCAAGAGCTGCCGCTCAGCTCTCGGGCAATGTGCAAACCCTGCAGATGTTCAGCCAGGAGTCACCTCAGAGCAGCACCAAGAGACTGCCAGATAAGCAGGATACATTTGCTTTCAATCTCCACAAGAACATCAGGAAGCAGAGCCAGACATGGGCCCCCCACGGTACTCCAGTTCTGCAGGCGGGGAAGATGCTCCTCTCTGAGAAGACCTGCCCCCATGGGCTCATTCTGGCACCAGCACTCTGTATCTTTCTGGCAAGCACCACAAACACCACCTCGAGACCAGAGGAACCATGTTTACCTGCTCAGGCTTCAGCCCCGTGAAGCAAAACATGCCAATCTGGTCAGTGATGTGCTGCCAGTTGTGGGAAGATCCCTCTTTCTTGAGGTTGGACACCAGCTGAGTCCTCATGCTGATGATCCGGTCGGCCATGCCCTTCACCTCCACCAGCCTGACAAGTCAACCCAGTTACTGCTCAGAGCACAGCAGGGATGTGCCAACACAACTCCCTCCCCAGCTACCCAGAAAGCAATCTGTCTCCAACTGCAGGAGCCCTGCACCCCAAAAGCACCAGGTGTGCCATCAGTCATGGTCCATAGCCAACCACGGAACGGACACACAGCCATACCCACAGTTGAGAAAAGCCTGTGAACCTCTTGCTTTGGCTGGACGACTACTTATTTATTCCACTGCTGTTGGATGCTATTACCAGAATCTCGGCAGCTCTCGCTTCTGAAAGATCTGGGAGAGCTGGGGGCTCCTGGCAGCACTGCCCAAAGCCCACATAAAATAGTACCTGGGGAGAACTAAGGGCACCCCCCAGTGCAGGCAGGAAGCCTCTGCTCCAATGCAGTGCAGCTAGGAGACATCTCTGCTGGATCACACAAGGTGCCAGCCTGCCAAAGCAGAGTGGCCACAACACACAGCCAGCCTTTGTTCTGCACAGCCAGCTGCTGGAGCAGCATGGGCTGGCACCAGGAAAGAGGCTTAGGGCACCAGGGTGATGTTCCTGTGTTTTAATTCCCAAGGGGATTAAGCTTCTACTTCCCCTGATGTGAAACACAGCCGCAATGCCTCAGTTGGTTTTCTTTTGCACTCCTTTGACTAGTAGCTCCAGCAGCCTTCAGTCCTAGGGAAGCTTTATCCCACCCCCTCGAGTGTTTTCTGCCTCAGTAGCGCAAGGAAAACCCTTACATGCCAGGCCAGACTGATACTAGCTGGAGCAATCAGATCTGGGTGGGGATTTCCCTAGAGGAAAGCAGTAGCACGCGGCTTTGGCTGCAGCCTGAAGTAAGGGCTGCCCACAGTGCAGCAAGCACAGCACAAGGCTACCACAGGGAGACGCCGCCTTGCTGCCGCGAGCTTTAGGAGCCCCTTCTTACCACTCCTTCCGTAGGTCAGGGGTGGTCAGGATGAGGGAGGCGATGCGGGCTCCATTTATGGGTGGGTTGGAGTACATGGGACGGATGAGGATCTTCAGCTGTGATTCAACCCTCTTGGCTTCCTCTGCATCGCGGCAGATCACCGTGAAGGCGCCCGCACGCTCTCCTGAAACACAGGCTGTCAGCTCCCAGCTTCTGCTCAAGGGCTGGGGCACAACTCCTCCACAGGAAGACCCCCACCAGCTCCCAAGGGCTGCCTCCTGTGCTCCGTTCAATGCTACAGGCTGGGCGCAGGCAGCAGTTGGAACTGAGAGGACGCGAAGCATCTCCACCAGGACACCCACCCCTAATCCAGAGAGATCTTCCACCCCAGCCACCCAACTCACCGTACAGCCCCATGTTCTTGGCGTAGGACTGGGACAGCACGACGTCGATGCCCTGCTCAATGAAGTGCCGCACAGCCCAGGCGTCCCTGTTGATGTCCCCGCTGGCAAAGCCCTGGTAGGCCATGTCAAAGTACGCGAGGAGGTTCCGTTTCTGCCAGCAAAGAAGCAACAGTGTGACTGAGTACCCAGATGAACCTTGCAAGGAGACACCAGGCACGTGAAACATCTTCCTGCATTTTTAATATGTGAGAACTGGGAGACTCCTCTTGAACTATCACCGCTCACTTTGTCACAGCTCTCTCCACAGAGCTCCTTTCCCCACCTTCCCAAAAGGTGCCAGCAGAAAGCCTGCTGCTCAGACAGGAGCTTTATGGGTGCCTTAGTGTGGCTCCTGCCTTCAGCACAGGAACTCCAGGGCAGGGAGTAGCCTGTAACTCGGTGACGACCAGAGTTACCCATTAAAGTACAGAGATGTGGCTTTCCTGTGAAATGCACAGCATCTCCAGGACACCCTCATGCCCACCTTCACCACGGATGCCAACTCCTTCCATTGCTCCTGCCGGGGATCCACTCCAGTGGGGTTGTGAGCACATGCGTGCAAGAGGATGATGCTCTTCTCTGGAATTTTCTAAGACAGACATTACAACGAGTGATTAACAACATCTGAGCACTCTCCTCAGCTGCTGAGGTGAGACTGTTGCCCCAAGATGGTTTAGATGAGCAATGCAGAGCCACAACTCAGTGTCATTGGGCTCTTCACCACCTTTAGGTGAACAAAAGAAGCTCGCCCTTCTCCCCACATCACCTCCCTGCACCCAGGCATGGAAAGCAACTCACAGAAATGTCCTCCATGGCACCTGTGAAGTCCAGGCTACACGTTTTGGGGTCGTAGTAGCGGTAAGCCTGAAGCTGCAGGCCAGCATCACGGAAGATGGGTGTGTGGTTGCCCCAGGATGGTTTGGGTAGATACACATCACGGCTAAACTTGAAGAACCGTTGCTGACGAAGAAAAAGACACCGTGTTCAAACAGACTGGCCAGATTCGAGCAGACAGAGAAAACCAAAGATTAAGCTCTTGTCAAAGGATGTTCCTTCCTTCTCCACCCAGCCACTCACCAAGAAATTGGCTCCAATTCGCAGAGATCCAGTCCCAGAAATACCTTGCACAGTAACGTACTGCAAGAGAAAAAGAACACAAGGCTGTAAGTGGATGCAGTAGGATACAGGGAGCAGCCCAACCAACAGGAGCATTAGCAGCTGCACAGCCCTGCGGCTGCACACCCGAACAGGGACACGGGGCTGGAGGGGCAGGCATCAGCAATTCCTGTTGCAGGGCAGGGAGTTGGACCCCTGGCAAGGTTCTGACCCCACCTTGGGAAGGGCTGCTTGCTGAGGAAGCAGTTATCCTGGGGTGAGCCAGCCAGCAGCTCTGCTGGGACCCACACCAGCCTTTCTGCTTCTGCCGGGTGCCCACGCAGCGACCACACGTCTCAGTGCTGCCCATCCACCGCTCCCCAGCCCGCTCCTCACCCGGCCACTCTTGAAGGCCTCACTGTTTTCACCCAGCGCGAGTTCTGCTGACGCTCGGGTGAAATCTGCCAGCCCTGCGATGGGCAAGTACTCCTTGTCCATCTTCTTAGATGCTATCATGGCCTCCGCCTGGAAAGGAGGACACACATTCAGCACAGGAAGCATTACCGCGGTGAGGACGGTGGCCAGCTCCATGCTGCTTCTCTTCACATTTGCTCACTCAAAAGGGTCAAAATTTGGCTGACAGGAGCTTCCCTCCACAGACCACAGCCCAGTAAAGCTGGGGCACCAGCACACATGTGGTGACACTCAGCTTTTACCACAGAGGGTGTTAGTGTCAGACTGGCAGAGCCAGGGAACTGGGTGCCACTTCTGGCCCACTGTGAGTTAATGCTGCTGCACAGACACGTGTTTCTTTGCCCAAGCAAAGTCCTGCCGGACTGGGAGACTCAAATATTATGGAGAAGCAGAAAATGTCTGCTTTGGGAACCCTGCCTGTGCTCCCAGGGCAGCAGGACAAGCACAGCACCAAAAAGCTCCTCCTGTGACACCACCCAGGCTGCCTGGTTGTGACACAGCTGCAGCACGTGCCGACCCAGGAAACGGAGGGCAAAGAATGGCTTTAAATCTCAAGCCAATGAGAACCAAGGACAACACATCCTCCCTATGCCAAGACCAGCCAGTGGATGCACACTTCAGCTGGCAGCTATTTCTAACAGCCTGTTTCTAACACAGAGCCCCGAAAGGCTCCATAATCCCCTCCAAGGCAGTGTCCACAGCCAGCTCCTTGGGCTGGAGTTTTAGACTGGCTTAAGGACAAGCTGGTAACAAAGGCTCAGCAGAGTTTTTAAGACTAACCCAGTAAAGGGACAACGTCAGCTCTTCCATCCCATGTGGGCCAGCCCAGGGAATGCCAGTTTATTCAAGAAACACCTTGGTGCTCAAAGCTGGTTCAAGGACTGCTGTCAGTCAGCAATAAGTTAGATTTCCCTGGATGGGAATGGGGCACACAGGGTTTATCCCCTTCTGCTTCACAGCTGGCTGTATTGTGTCTCTAAAGCACGGGCACTGCTAACAGAGACAGCCCTGCTCTGGGGCCAGGCTCACCTTGCGAACGCAGTTCAGGACGTAGGGCTTCCCGTTGTCATCCCGGTAGGCTCCCACACCCAGGTTCATCTTCTTGGAGTTGGTGTCGCGCTTGAAAGCTTCAGTCACCCCCAGGATAGGGTCGGGGGGACCCATCTCCACGTGGGACCACCATGAGCTGAAGGGAAACAAGCTCAGAATCAGGCTGGAGAAGCGGGGATGGTGCTGTGCCCTGCAGCTTTTGGGTTTCTGGATCATTCGTGGAGGTGTGCATCACCACGGGGACACGAGCAGGAGTGCTGTGGGTCTGGTTGGGGACAGGAGACCCAGTGTCACCTCTCAGATGGGCACAAGGAGCAACACCTTCATGTGGACCTCGACAGGACACACAAATAGAGAGGAAAGCTCAAGGGGAATCCTGTCTTTAAGCCACAGTAAAAGGCACAGGCAGTGCCTATGGAGGATCACCCACACGAGCCGGCACTGCATTTTCCTTGGCAAAATGGGCAAATAGCCTCAGTGCATTGAGCCTGAAGACACCTGGCTGCCTCCAAGCCACCAAGAGGTAGGAGTGGCCCTGCTTTCTCCATGTGCTGGCAGCATGTCAGCCCTACATCTGCTGCCAGCTCCTCACGGCACACAGTGCAGGTCATCCCACCCAGGGCACCTCAGCCAGGTGCAGCAATCACAGAATGGCCTGGGTTGCAAAGGAGCACAGTGCTCATCCAGTTCCAACCCCCTGCTGTGTGCAGGTCACCAACCAGCAGCCCAGGCTGCCCAGAGCCACATCCAGCCTGGCCTCCAATGCCTGCAGGGATGGGGCATCCACAGCCTCCTTGGGCAGCCTGTTCCAGTGCCTCACCATGCTCTGGCCGAAAAACTTCCTCCTAACATCCAACCTAAACCTCCTCTGTCTCAGTTTAAAACCATTCCCCCTTGTCCTATCAAAGCACAAGTCCTTTTGCACAAAGCAATTCTTCCAAACACCCAGAAGGGCTGTTTTCCCTGCCACTATTGGCTACTAATGGATTTCTCTTCCCTGCCCCACTCCAGGACAGATGCTGGAGCCAAATGCTGTTCTCCTGGAAGTAGCACAGGATGCCTTCTTCCCCACACAAGGACTGACAAGCTCCAAAGCAAAGGTGTGCTTCCTTGCAGCCAAGCACAAGCCCTGCTCACGTCAGCAGGAGTCCCATGAGCCACCCGCCCTGCTGGCACAGCATCCTGAAGGCACAGAACTTCTCTGAATGTCAACAACAGCACACCAGGCCACGCTATAAAAATAAATCTGTCATCCCAGTCCCACGTTCAGGCCTGCGCAGTGCACAGAGCGAGGTGGCTTTGCAGCAGCTCCAACCTGCAGGCAGGATTGCTTTGGGTTGGAAGGGAAAGGATGAGTCCACGCAGCTCCAGGCATCCTGACGCACAGCACTGTGCAGACACCCTGCTTGGTGAGGCATGCAGCACAGCACAGCTTGGCTGTTAGCTCCACTGGGACAGGATTCAGTCTTGAGAGCTAAAGGAGAAACCCAGCAAGCCAGCTCCCATAGCTAATGCTGCTCCGTGACAGCTTCACAAGGCCTGGAAGGGGTAACGTTACATGGGAATGCTGCCCAGGTAGAAGCAGGCAGCTTGGGTGCCAGCACGACCAGCTAGAACTCCCAAAGCCATTTCTCCTCCCACTCAGTCCATTTCAGGTCTGTCTGACCCATTACAACACCAACATGCTCACGCATGCAGGCTGCTCCTCATGGCGCCCAAAGCTCACTGCCCTGCCCTGCTTCCTCCCAGCATCGCAGCACTTCCAAACCAAATGCCTCCGCCTCCATTTTCCAGTGCTGTGGAAAAAAGGCACAACCAAGGCAGACACCTCAGGAGGTTTAAAAATGGAAGATGCTAAGACCGCTAAGTGTAGAGGTAATTAAGACTCGTTAAGTACAGGAGGATGAGTCAGTGGTGCCCCACAGGCTGGCCCTGCGCTGTGTGTGCGGTTGGGTCTCAGGGCTGCCCTTCAGCCGGGCTGCTCACAAGGGGCTCACTGTGTTTGAGCTCCCAATCCTGCAAACACCTCAGCACGTCACCAGCTCCAACGTGGAGCGCTGCAATTACTGCTGATCCTGCTGGCATTTACCTAAGCTCCGGCACCCCAGAGTTAAGTGCTTTTATCCTGAGCCTATCAGCTTAGAGAAGGTTTAGGGCTTGATTTTCCCCTTCTTGGCTTCAGGATTTTGGGGTGAAGGCAGCAGAACGACTCCTCTGCTGCTTTTGGGGAGCTGAGTTGGCAGGGAAAAGGGGAAACAGGAGAGAACAGCCCATGCTGGGTTCTTCAAACACATCACAACCCCCAGGAGAGCAGAGCCAAAGCTTTCCCAAACCCCGACACGTTGCTACCCCCACGTCCCTGTAACGCGCTGTCACTGCACTGCCTTGCACTCCATTTCTGGCATTTAAATGAGCACTGGTCTCAAATAAAGGTCAAAGTTATAAACTGCACAACCTCTCTGCCCACACATCAGGGGTGGAGGCACCTCGGTGCCGAAACCCAAAGGAAAACAAGCTGAAGCTGCAGCTGCACTACCTAAGGTACATCCAGCGTGAGCAGAATGCGTTTCCATCCACTTGTGGACACGAGGGAGTCAGCGCTGGGATGCGAAGCAGAGCTCTCGTTCCAGAAGCCTTCTGCCTTTTGGTTTGGTCAGGATCCTCATCAACCAGCAGCACTGGTTAGAAGTATATGTGGAATGTGTGGCTCATGGGCTCAGGCAGGCACACAAAGCAGCTTTCCTCTGGGCGAGCAAGCACTCACAGGTTTCCTTCCTTGGGGGCCCATCCCCACAGCAGATGGATCCCAAAGCCTCTGCCAAATCCCTGCAGCAGCTCTGCAAGCCCAAGCAGGGTGGAGAGGCCAAAGGCCAGAGCAAATATTTGCAAGAGAACGACACCAAAAGGCTGCAAGCCTAAAGGGCTGCTGGCCCAGAGGCTGCAGAAAGCCGCCCATCAAATAAAGTCATTTACAGCAGCCGTCTGCTGACCCAGTAGGGCTGAGCATTGCCCATCCCTGATGCACTTCCGTATACCAAAGGAGCGCTTTAACTGCTTCGGATCTCACCACCTCTGTCCTGATTTCAGGTTGCCTCCATCTGAGCACATTAAAGTGGAGTGAATGAAGATAAGCAAACAGAAAAATGCTGAGCAACCCTGTGCACAACACGCGCTGCACAAAGGCTCCTCACCTACAGCAGAGCTGGCACGGCCTGCATTGCTTTCAGGTGACCTAGATCCAATTTGCTAATTTACAGCTGTGCAGTGATCCTGAGCAAAGGGAAGCTATGGCCAGGAAGCTGCTACAGGGTGGGCACAGGACCAAGGGGTCCAAGGGCACAACCCACAGGTGCAATTGTAGGCCACTACAGGGCAAGCACAGCACCAAGAGGTCTAAGGGCACAACCCACAGACACAATAGCTGTCGATAAGAGCCAGAATGCAGTGTCTGGAGCAGCTGGGACTGGGGGGCATTCACCTCACCAGGCAGTGAGGGGCTGTGCAGGGCAGAATGGGGTAAATAAGTACCTAACACTCTTCTGCATCTGCTGCAATGAGGAAACCTTGCTTTCCTCACTGCCCCAGGCTGGGAATGGCTCCCTGCAGCCCACCAAGACCAGCACGGATCGGGAGGCTTCATCCTGAACAGCAGCAAGGCTCAGATCCCCCAGCACGTGCTGCTTTTCAGCCACAAGACCAAGGGATCCAAGCACAGAACCCATACATGCAATACACACAGATGAAAGCCTGAACACCGCAGCAGGAGCAGCAGCGCATGCAGCTCCTCATAGGGTTCCAGCTGTGCCCTGTGTCCTCGTGTCCATCCCTGTCTTCATGTCCATGTCCCTATGTTCATCCCCAGTCTCTGGTCCACACCTCTGTCCCCACGCTCATCCCCACCCTCGTGTCCATACCCCTGTTCCTGTGTCCCTATCCCTGCCCCTGCGTCCCCTGGCCTCATGCTCATACCGCAGATCCTACGTCCCTTGGCCCCATGGCCATATATCTCTGTCCCCATGCCCATTGGCCCCATGTCCATATCCCTGTCCCTATGTCCCTTGGCCTCAAGCCCACATCCCAGTCCTAGTGTCCCTTGGCCCCATGTCCATTGGCCCCATGTCCATATTTCTGGCCCCATATCTCTTGGCCCCACAGCCATACCCTTGGCCCTATGTCCGTTGGCCCCATGCCCAAATCCCAGTCCCTGTGTCCCCTGGCCTCATGCCTTCATCCCAGAACTCATGTTCCTTGGTCCCACATCCATATCACTGTCCCCATGTCCACATCCCAGCCCCCAATCCCATATCCTTGTCCCCATGTCCCCTGGTCCCATGTCCACATCCCAGCCCCTATATCCATATCCTTGTCCCCATATCCCCTGGTCCCCTGTCCACATCCCAGCCCCCATGCCCATATCCTTGTCCCATGCCCACACTC